>NC_090298.1:176409441-176753052 GCF_039906515.1 Pseudorca crassidens
CCGTGTATTACTGATATCTTATGATGTTTCTTTTTCTGTGTGACTTATTTCAGATAGAATCATCATACCTGAATCCACTCATTGTGCTGCTAAGGGCCTGATGACATAGATTTCATTGCTGAGTGATATTGCTTTGTAAGTAAATACCACAACTTCTTTATCCATTTTTCACTTTCTGCGATGTTGAACTTGTACGGTAAACGAGGTTCTTGTAAACAGAGGCGTCCCAAACTTTGGGGTGGCTGTGTCTTTTTGATTTTAATTTCCCTAAGCTATAGGACCATAAGTGGAAGTGCCCTAGGCTCTGTTGCTTTGTTTTTTAGATGTTTCAGAAAACACCATACACTTCTCCCGAGTGTCTGTTGGCAATTTACATCCCGCCCATCAGCATAACAAGGCTCCCAGTTCTCCATGGCCTGTCCTGCCTTTCTGGATTTTACACTTTTTTCAGATGGCCCTTTTGACCGGGGGGAAGTGAGACTTCACTGTAGTGCAGATTTCCTTTGCAAGCTTGCTTGGTTGGCCAAAAAGGGCGTATGCGTTTTTTCCTGAATATATTCAGGAAAAAACGCATACGCCCTTTTTGGCCAAGTGCATCATTGTGGACGTTCTGCCTCTTTTCCTATGCTTTCAATGCAATTCCAGTCTACCTCCTGAAATCGGTTTCCTGCAATTCTGCCCCGCTTTCAAGTCCTCTTGGCAGCCTTACTTCAGTATATTTTTGGATGATAGCTGTCATTTATAACTCTGCAGGTTTGTGAATTACAGTGCCCCTGAGCTCCTTTCTTCAACTCGCTTTCTTGTGACCTGGCCGCAACACCGCACGATGACTTCAGGCCCTAATCTGGTTCCGGCTCGGCACGCTGAACCTTTGGTTAATTCCTCTTCCTGGTGGGAAATGAGAGTTAAATTTGCCCGTCCAGACACCTCCAGCTAGTCTCTCATTGGTTCTCCCTATTCCTGTTCATCTTCCGCAGAAATTGCAAACTGGGCCAAACAGGAGGTTAAAGGGACTGACTCTCCAAGTCGGGAGAGTGTTAGTAAAGCGTCTGGAATGTTGCACCCGAGTACCAGGGTACGAAAACTGAGACATATTTGAACACGTCTCCCGATCACATGGTTGATCATACTCTAGGTTCCACATGCATGTTTTAGCTGAAGGAAGAATACCTTAAACCTGGGTAGTTGAAACCCGTGGAATGGGTACCATGCAATATGATTTCAAAGGGTCTTCATTTGCTCACAGAACCTCTCCAATCCTATCACTGCTGCGTTTATGTCACTGTACACATGCTTGATTCTCTTTCGGAGACATAGCAATCCATAGGTTTTAAGATACTTACTAGTCAGGTACATTCTTAGGCGTTTAATATGCGGTGTTGAGTCCATTTCATTGAGCAAGGAGTAGCTCTTGTCTATTCCATATTTGGCTTAAGGAACTTTATCTGTGCTCATTTCAATCTCTGGTTTTATGCAGCACCCCAACTCACCTTTACCCTTAAGCAAGCATAAGTTGGTTTTCTAAATTTGAGACCCTGTTCTGTTCTGGACTTCAGTTCCTGTGTAGCCAAGTTTACATTCCGTGTATTAGTGATATCTTATGATGTTTCTTTTTCTGTGTGACTTATTTCAGTTAGAATCATCATACCTGAATCCACTCATTGTGCTGCTAAGGGCCTGATGACATAGATTTCATTGCTGAGTGATATTGCTTTGTAAGTAAATACCACAAGTTCTTTATCCATTTTTCACTTTCTGTGATATTGAACTTGTACGGTAAACGAGGTTCTTGTAAACAGAGCCGTCCCAAACTTTGGGGTGGCTGTGTCTTTTTGATTTTAATTTCCCTAAGCTATAGGACCATAAGTGGAAGTGCCCTAGGCTCTGTTGCTTTGTTTTTTAGATGTTTCAGGAAACACCATACACTTCTCCCGAGTGTCTGTTGGCAATTTACATCCCGCCCATCAGCATAACAAGGCTCCCAGTTCTCCATGGCCTGTCCTGCCTTTCTGGATTTTACACTTTTTTCAGATGGCCCTTTTGACCGGGGGGAAGTGAGACTTCACTGTAATGCAGATTTCCTTTGCAAGCTTGCTTGGTTGGCCAAAAAGGGCGTATGCATTTTTTCCTGAATATATTCAGGAAAAAACGCATACGCCCTTTTTGGCCAAGTGCATCATTGTGGACGTTCTGCCTCTTTTCCTATGTTTTCAATGCAATTCCAGTCTACCTCCTGAAATCGGTTTCCTGCAATTCTGCCCCGCTTTCAAGTCCTCTTGGCAGCCTTACTTCAGTATATTTTTGGATGATAGCTGTCATTTATAACTCTGCAGGTTTGTGAATTACAGTGCCCCTGAGCTCCTTTCTTCAACTCACTTTCTTGTGAGCTGGCCGCAACACCGCAGGATTGCTTCAGGCCCTAATCTGGTTCCGGCACGGCACGCTGAGCCTTTGGTTAATTCCTCTTCCTGGTGGGAAATGAGAGTTAAATTTGCCCGTCCAGACACCTCCAGCTAGTCTCTCATTGGTTCTCGATATTCCTGTTCATCTTCCGCAGAAATTGCAAACTGGGCCAAACAGGAGGTTAAAGGGACTGACTCTCCAAGTCGGGAGAGTGTTAGGAAAGCGTCTGGAATGTTGCACCCGAGTACCAGGGTACGAAAACTGAGACATATTTGAACACGTCTCCCGATCACATGGTTGATCATACTCTAGGTTCCACATGCATGTTTTAGCTGAAGGAAGAATACCTTAAACCTGGGTAGTTGAAACCCGTGGAATGGGTACCATGCAATATGACTTCAAAGGGTCTTCATTTGCTCACGGAACCTCTACAATCCTATCACTGCTGCGTTTTTGCCCCTGTACACATGCTTGATTCTCTTTCGGAGACATAGCAATCCATAGGTTTTAAGATACTTACTAGTCAGGTACATTCTTAGGCGTTTAATATGCGGTGTTGAGTCCATTTCGTTGAGCAAGGAGTAGCTCTTGTCTATTCCATATTTGGCTTAAGGAACTTTATCTGTGCTCATTTCAATCTCTGGTTTTATGCAGCACCCCAACTCACCTTTACCCTTAAGCAAGCATAAGTTGGTTTTCTAAATTTGAGACCCTGTTCTGTTCTGTAATTCAGTTCCTGTGTAGCCAAGTTTACATTCCGTGTATTAGTGATATCTTATGATGTTTCTTTTTCTGTGTGACTTATTTCAGTTAGAATCATCATACCTGAATCCACTCATTGTGCTGCTAAGGGCCTGATGACATAGATTTCATTGCTGAGTGATATTGCTTTGTAAGTAAATACCACAACTTCTTTATCCATTTTTCACTTTCTGCGATGTTGAACTTGTACTGTAAACGAGGTTCTTGTAAACAGAGGCGTCCCAAACTTTGGGGTGGCTGTTTCTTTTTGATTTTAATTTCCCTAAGCTATAGGACCATAAGTGGAAGTGCCCTAGGCTCTGTTGCTCTGTTTTTTAGATGTTTCAGGAAACACCATACACTTCTCCCGAGTGTCTGTTGGCAATTTACATCCCGCCCATCAGCATAACAAGGCTCCCAGTTCTCCATGGCCTGTCCTGCCTTTCTGGATTTTACACTTTTTTTAGATGGCCTTTTTGACTGGGGGGAAGTGAGACTTCATTGTAGTGCAGATTTCCTTTGCAAGCTTGCTTGGTTGGCCAAAAAGGGTGTATGCGTTTTTTCCTGAATATATTCAGGAAAAAACGCATACGCCCTTTTTGGCCAAGTGCATCATGGTGGACGTTCTGCCTCTTTTCCTATGCTTTCAATGCAATTCCAGTCTACCTCCTGAAATCGGTTTCCTGCAATTCTGCCCCGCTTTCAAGTCCTCTTGGCAGCCTTACTTCAGTATATTTTTGGACGATAGCTGTCATTTATAACTCTGCAGGTTTGTGAATTACAGTGCCCCTGAGCTCCTTTCTTCAACTCGCTTTCTTGTGACCTGGCCGCAACACCGCAGGATGGCTTCAGGCCCTAATCTGGTTCCGGCATGGCACGCTGAGCCTTTGGTTATTTCCTCTTCCTGGTGGGAAATGAGAGTTAAATTTGCCCGTCCAGACACCTCCAGCTAGTCTCTCATTGGTTCTCCCTATTCCTGTTCATCTTCCGCAGAAATTGCAAACTGGGCCAAACAGGAGGTTAAAGGCGCTGACTCTCCAAGTGGGGAGAGTGTTAGTAAAGCGTCTGGAAGGTTGCACCCGAGTACCAGGGGAGGAAAACTGAGACATATTTGAACACATCTCCCGTTCACACGGTTAATCATACTCTGGGTTCCACATGCATGTTTTAGCTGAAGGAAGAATACCTTAAACCTGGAGAGTTGAGACCTGTGTAATGGGTACCATGCAATATGACTTCAAAGGGTCTTCATTTGCTCACCGAACCTCTCCAATCCTATCACTGCTGCGTTTATGCCCCTGTACACACGCTTGATTCTCTTTCGGAGACATAGCAATCCATAGGTTTTAAGATACTTACTAGTCAGGTACATTCTTAGGCGTTTAATATTGGGTGTTGAGTCCATTTCGTTGAGCAAGGAGTAGCTCTTGTCTATTCCATATTTGGCTTAAGGAACTTTAATCTGTGTTCATTTCAATCTCTGGTTTTATGCAGCACCCCAACTCACCTTTCCCCTTAAGCAAGCATAAGTTGGTTTTCTAAATTTGAGACCCTGTTCTGTTCTGTAATTCAGTTCCTGTGTAGCCAAGTTTACATTCCGTGTATTAGTGATATCTTATGATGTTTCTTTTTCTGTGTGACTTATTTCAGTTAGAATCATCGTACCTGAATCCACTCATTATGCTGCTACGGGCCTGATGACATAGATTTCATTGCTGAGTGATACTGCATTGTACGTAAGTACCACAAGTTCTTTATCCATTTTTCACTTTCTGTGATATTGAACTTGTATGGTAAACGAGGTTCTTGTAAACAGAGCCGTCCCAAACTTTGGGGTGGCTGTGTCTTTTTGATTTTAATTTCCCTAAGCTATAGGACCATAAGTGGAAGTGCCCTAGGCTCTGTTGGTTTGTTTTTTAGATGTTTCAGGAAACACCATACACTTCTCCCGAGTGTCTGTTGGCAATTTACATCCCGCCCATCAGCATAACAAGGCTCCCAGTTCTCCATGGCCTGTCCTGCCTTTCTGGATTTTACACTTTTTTCAGATGGCCCTTTTGACCGGGGGGAAGTGAGACTTCACTGTAGTGCAGATTTCCTTTGCAAGCTTGCTTGGTTGGCCAAAAAGGGCGTATGCGTTTTTTCCTGAATATATTCAGGAAAAAACGCATATGCCCTTTTTGGCCAAGTGCATCATGGTGGACGTTCTGCCTCTTTTCCTATGCTTTCAATGCAATTCCAGTCTACCTCCTGAAATCGGTTTCCTGCAATTCTGCCCCACTTTCAAGTCCTCTTGGCAGCCTTACTTCAGTATATTTTTGGACGATAGCTGTCATTTATAACTCTGCAGGTTTGTGAATTACAGTGCCCCTGAGCTCCTTTCTTCAACTCGCTTTCTTGTGAGCTGGCCGCAACACCGCAGTATGGCTTCAGGCCCTAATCTGGTTCCGGCACGGCACGCTGAGCCTTTGGTTATTTCCTCTTCCTGGTGGGAAATGAGAGTTAAATTTGCCCGTCCAGACACCTCCAGCTAGTCTCTCATTGGTTCTCCCTATTCCTGTTCATCTTCCGCAGAAATTGCAAACTGGGCCAAACAGGAGGTTAAAGACGCTGACTCTCCAAGTGGGGAGAGTGTTAGTAAAGCGTCTGGAATGTTGCACCCGAGTACCAGGGGAGGAAAACTGAGACATATTTGAACACGTCTCCCATTCACACGGTTGATCATACTCTGGGTTCCACATGCATGTTTTAGCTGAAGGAAGAATACCTTAAACCTGGAGAGTTGAGACCCGTGTAATGGGTACCATGCAATATGACTTCAAAGGGTCTTCATTTGCTCACCGAACCTCTCCAATCCTATCACTGCTGCGTTTATGCCCCTGTACACATGCTTGATTCTCTTTCGGAGACATAGCAATCCATAGGTTTTAAGATACTTACTAGTCAGGTACATTCTTAGGCGTTTAATATGCGGTGTTGAGTCCATTTCGTTGAGCAAGGAGTAGCTCTTGTCTATTCCATATTTGGCTTAAGGAACTTTATCTGTGCTCATTTCAATCTCTGGTTTTATGCAGCACCCCAACTCACCTTTCCCCTTAAGCAAGCATAAGTTGCTTTTCTAAATTTGAGACCCTGTTGTGTTCTGTAATTCAGTTCCTGTGTAGCCAAGTTTACATTCCGTGTATTACTGATATCTTATGATGTTTCTTTTTCTGTGTGACTTATTTCAGTTAGAATCATCATACCTGAATCCACTCATTGTGCTGCTAAGGGCCTGATGACATAGATTTCATTGCTGAGTGATATTGCTTTGTAAGTAAATACCACAACTTCTTTATCCATTTTTCACTTTCTGCGATGTTGAACTTGTACTGTAAACGAGGTTCTTGTAAACAGAGCCGTCCCAAACTTTGGGGGTGGCTGTGTCTTTTTGATTTTAATTTCCCTAAGCTATAGGACCATAAGTGGAAGTGCCCTAGGCTCTGTTGCTCTGTTTTTTAGATGTTTCAGGAAACACCATACACTTCTCCCGAGTGGCTGTTGGCAATTTACATCCCGCCCATCAGCATAACAAGGCTCCCAGTTCTCCATGGCCTGTCCTGCCTTTCTGGATTTTACACTTTTTTCAGATGGCCCTTTTGACCAGGGGGAAGTGAGACTTCATTGTAGTGCAGATTTCCTTTGCAAGCTTGCTTGGTTGGCCAAAAAGGGCGTATGCCTTTTTTCCTGAATAAATTCATGAAAAAAGGCATACGCCCTTTTTGGCCAAGTGCATCATTGTGGACGTTCTGCCTCTTTTCCTATGCTTTCAATGCAATTCCAGTCTACCTCCTGAAATCGTTTTCCTGCAATTCTGCCTTGCTTTCAATGCCTCTTCATAGCCTTACCTCAATATATTTTTTGAAAAAAGTTGGCCTTTATAACTCTGCAGGTTTTTGAATTGCAGTGGCCCTTAGCTCCATTTTTCAGCTCTTATTTTTGTGATCTTGCCTCATAACCACAGGATTCCTTCAGGCCCTATTCTTCTTCTGGGGCACCTTGCTGTGCCTTTGGTTTATTCTTCTTACTGATGTGAAATTAGAGTGACATGTGCCCATTTAAACCGCTACAGCTAGTTTCTCACTGGTTCCCCCTATTCCCATTCATCCTCCGCACTAACTGCAGACTGTGCGATACCAGAACTTAAAGGCATTGACTCTCCATGTGGGGATATTTTTGGTAAAGCGGCTGGAATGTCGATCCGGAGCCCCAGGAGAGGAAAAATGAGGTGCGTTTTAGAAACCTTTCCCGATCATATGGTATACCAGTCGCTGGGTTTCCCAAGCATGGTTTAGCTGTAGGAAGATTCCCTTCAACCTGGAGTGTTGGGACCCTTGGAATGAGTAGCATGAAGTATTGCATTAAACTTTTGGCAGTTGCTCACCAAAGCTCATCAATCCTCTCAGCCCCAAGTGTCCAGCCTTATGTCTTATCCAGCTGTGGGTTTATATGTGGTCAATCCAGGTTGCATCACAGCCCCTGAGCGAATTTTGTAAGAATTTTTCTCTCTTTCATTGTTTCAGCGTTTTGTTTTTAAAATTTATTTCTATAATGGGGTTTAGCTCATTTTCACTGCTGTGTTTGTGCCACTCTGCACACACTTGATTCCCTTATGGAGATATATCAATACATGGGTTTTAAGATTCTTATTACTCAGATATATTTCTCTGCGGTGTATAGGGTGTGTTGAGGCCAGTTCATTGAGCAAGGTGTAGATCTTGTCTAATACCTATTTGGTTTATTGAACGGTATCTGTGCTAATTTCAAACTCTGGTTTTATGCATCACCCCACCTCTCCTTTCCCCTTAAGCTGAAATAAGTGTGTTTTCTAAATGTGAGACACTGTTCTGTTCTGTAATTCATTTCTTGTGCAGCCATATTTACCCTCCCTCTATAAGTGATATCTTATGATATGTTTCTTTTTCTGTTTGACTTATTTCAAGTAGTATTATCGGACCTAAATCCACTCTTTATCCTTCTACTAGCCTTATTACATTGATTTCATGGTGAAGAGATATTCCATTGTACATAAGTACCACATCTTCTTTATCCATTGTTCTCTTTCCTGGGATATTTAAGGTATACTGAAGTTGAGGTTCTTGTAAACAGAGTAGCCCTAAACTGTGGTGTGCTTGTGTCTTGTTGATTTTTAGACTTCCCTAGATATACTCCCATGATTGGAAGTGTCCTATGCTCTGTAGCTCTGTTTTTTAGATGATTTAGGAACCACCATACACTTCTCCAGAGTGGCTCTCGGCAGTTCACACACTGCCCATCAGCGTATAAAGGCTCCCTGTTCTCCATGGCCTGTCCTGCATTTCTGGTTTTTACAATTTTTTAGGATGGCCCTTTTGACCAGTGGGAAATGAGACTTCTTTGTTGTGCACATTTGCATTGCTTGCTTGCTTCGTTGCCCATAAAGTGCGTATGCGTTTTTTCCTGGATATAATCAGGAAAAAACGCATACGCCCTTTTGGGCCAACTGCATCATTGTCGAAATTCTGCCGCTTTTCATGTGCTTTAAAGACGAGTCCCATCTATCTCTTGAAATCTGTTTCTTGCAATTCTGTCTTGCATTCAGATCCTCTTCTTTGCCTTACCTCAACATATTTTTGGACGTTAGTTTTCATTTATAACTCTGCAGGTTTGTGAATTGCAGTGACCCTGAGCTCCATTTTTTAAGTTGCTCTTTTGTGAGCTGGCCTCAAACCCGCAGGATTGCTTCAGGCCCTATTTTGGCTCGGGCGAGGCGGGCTGAGCCTTTTTTCAATTCTTATTCTTAATGGGAAATTAGAGTGATATGTGCCCGTCCAAACCCCTACAACTATTCTCTCATTGGTTCCCCGTTCATCCTCCTCACAATTTGCAAAATGTGTGAAACAGAAGTTGAAATGTGCTGATTCTCCAAGTGGGGAGATTCTAAGTAATGTGGCTGGAATGGTGAACAGGAGCACCAGGAGAGGATAAATGAGCTGCATTTTAGACACATCTCCCGATCACATGGTGTACAGTCCTCTGGGTTTTCCATGCATGTTTTAGCTGTAGGAAGATCCCTTGAACCTGCATATTTGGGACCCATTGAATGGGTACCAGGTAGTATTACTTTAAAGGGTGTGCATTTCCTCACCCAACCTCACATTTCTCTTAGCGCAAACAGTTTCCAGCCTTATGTCTCATCCTGCTGTGGGTCTAGATGTGTTCAATCCATGTTGCATCACCGGCCCTGAGGAAAAGTTGTAAGAGGTTTTCTCTGTCTCTCTGTCGTTTATTTTTTTCAATTTATTACTATATTGGTTACAGCTGATTTTCAAAGCTCTGTTTCTTGCTGCTGTACATCCACTTGATTCACGTACAGAGAGACATCAGTAAATTCTTTTTCAGATTCTTACCAGTCGTATATATTCTTTTCCGGTGACTTGAGTGTGCTGAGTGCAGTTCTTTTAGCTACCGTGTAGGCCTTGTTGATTATCAGTTTGGTATTTGGAATGGTATCTTTGCTAATTTCAACCTCCTGGGTGATGCCTCACCCCTCCCCACCTTTCCCGTTTAGCAGCCTTATGTGTGTTTTCTACATATTTGACTATGTTTTTGTTTTGTAATTTATTTCATGTGTAGCCATTTTGGATTCCACCTTTAAGTGATATCTTATGATATGTGTCTTTTTCTTTTTGAATTCTGTCACTTAGAAAGATCATACGTAACTCCTCCAGAGTTGTTACAACTGGCCATATTTCATTGATTTCCAGGCTGAATAATATTCCACTCTACCTAAGTACCACATCTCTACCCATTTTTTCCCTCCAGAGACATTTAAGTTATATCCTAGTTGAGGATCTTTTAAACAGAGAGGGGGTAAACATTGGGGTGACTGTGTCCTCTCGATTTTTGTTTTTCTCAAGATATACGCCCATGAGTGCAAGTGCCCTATGCTCTGTAGCTCATTTTTTAGATGCTTTAGTAAACACAATACACTTCTCCAGAATGGCCGTTGGCAATATACATTTCCACTATAAGTCTCACAGGGCTCCCTCTTCTCCTTGCCCTGTCCTGCATTTCTGTTGTTTACGCTTTATGAGGATGGCTCTTCTGACTGATGCGAAGTGATATCTTTTGTAGTATTGACTTCCAGTGCCCACCTGTTTGGTTGGCTAAAAAAGTGTATGCCCTTTTCTTGAATATATACAGAAAAAAACGCATACACCCTTTTTGGCCAACTGCAATGTTGGCAATGTTCAGCTCCTTTTCTTGTGCTTAATGGCGAGTCCTTTCTACCTCCTCAAATCCCTTTCCTGCCATTCTCCCTTGCTTACAAGTCCTTTTCTCTGACTTTCCTCAAGACATTTTTCAGTGATGGATATTTTCAACTCTGCAGTTTTGTGAATTTTACTGCCCCTGAGTTCCATTGTTCAACTTGTGTTTATGGGAACTGGCCACAAAGCAGCGGGATTTCCTCAAGCCCTATACTGTTTCCATGGGCAACCCTAGCCTTTGGTCAATTCGTCTTCCTGATTGGAAATTAGAGTGACATGTGCCTGTCTGAACACCTAGGACTTGTCTCTCATTGTTCCTCATCCTTCCGCTTCATCCTCTGGACAAATTCCAAACTGTACGCAACAGGATGTTGACAGTGCTGACATCTCCAAGTGGGGAGACTGTTAGTAAAGACGCTGGAGGGGTGAACCCGAGCACCAGGAGATGAGGAGAGGAGATGCCTTTTCCAAACTCTTCCCGATCAGACGGTATACCATCCTCTGGGTGTGACAGACATGTTTTAGCAGTAGGAAGAGTCCCATTCATGTAAGGAGAACACCAGGGCTTTTTCAAAATCAGTGTCTCCCCGAAACCCAAACTGGGGAAGTTTTTAAGCTACGGCTACACATATGTTCATTAAGGGCCTTGGGAAGTAGGCAGAGTCCAAACTTTAGATGATTGAAGTCTTCAGGGTCAGAAGCACTCACCACCAGCTTCCCTTAGGTTACACTTTAACTGTCATTGATAGATGATGTCAATAAAAATATCTATTCTTTTTCAGATTATTTCCCCTTATAGGTTATTGCAAAATGTTGAGTGTAGTTCCCTGTGCTATACAGTAGTTCCTTGTTGATGATCTATTTTATACATAGCAGTGTGTATGTGTTAATCCCAAACTGTTAATTTATCCCTCCTCCCACCTTTCCCCTTTGGTAATAATAAATTATAAGATTTTATACTTCTCAGAAATGGGGGAGCTGAAAGAGAGGTATCATTTTCAATGGAAAAGCATTTAAAACAAGATTGAAGCTTTAACCAAGATTATTAGATGTACATCCTTGGAAAGAAATCACTTCGTTTCTCTAATATTGACCTGACAAATAAGACAAACCTTTTCACTGAACTTGCTTATAATAAAGTGATGGAAATATCAAATGGAAGTGTTAGAAACATCTTATTTTACCCGAGCCTTATACACTGTTCTATGTTAACTACAGTTTGGCTCACACATCTGTTCATTGAGGTTACAATAGTCTCAATTTCTGTTACTGATCCTCCAGAGTGGACCCCAACAAGTGTCCCCCTGCCCAGTGTCATTGGGGCCAACAGATCGAGACTGAGTTTGGTTCACAAGCAAAGGAAACTTTATATTTTGATCAGAGAATGGAGAGGTGAGAGCATGCACTACCCCGTGGGCTGTGGGCTGGGCTGCTGTGTAGAGATCCTGTCAGAGTCAGTGGGAGGGAGGGGGCGGAGCTCTCGAGGGCCAGGTTGGCTGCAGCTCAGGCTCTATATCGCGGAGTCTGCACTGGGCCCCAGGAGCTGAGGTGTCGACCCAGCCATTCTGCACTAGGAAATCTGGTCTGAAGTGCCGGGTGTGGAACCTCTGCATGCGGGACCCTAGGAGCACGTGAAATTAGACAAAGCACAAAGGATAAAAAAGGTTAGACTTGACTTTATTGCCCAGATTCTATTTTTATCTCCCAGGGATTTTTAATGGGCTTTGCTGGGGACAAACCCCTCCTCTGCCTTTTGTCCCGTTCCTCATTCTTGGAGTGCTGAGGGTGCAGACACTTCTTCTGTAACTGCTGAGTGCTGAGTTGGGAACCCTAATACCCGGGGGCGAGGGTCAGAGCTTCTCCCCAGCAGCCTCCAGGTGACGTTGATTGTCCCCAGGTCCCCTGCCTCCCTGCTCGTCCACCTGAGCACCAGCATTGGAAGTGTTATAGATTCTAATGACCTTTAAGGGTCCAGGAAAGAGATGTGCAGAGACGCTGTGGGGGCCGGTTTCACCCCGCCCCACATTTGTTCGGCCACCTTAGGCTGACCGTTTCTGCCAGCCTAGATGCTCTGACCAGTAGTCTGCGCTTTCTTCAATTAGGCCCCTGAATTAACGTACAAACAGCACCAGGTGTCAGAGCCCTGCCCGCTCAACTCCCAGACAGTCCAGGGTCAGTGGTGATCAAGGACCATGATGACCACTGAGTCAACAGCCTTTTGAAGTAAACAGGAGTCCAGCCGGTCTTATTGGCCACCATCATCACGGTGTCTGTAGGCTTTTCTATGGTGACAGTGTGATATACGGTTCCCCCGCCAAGATTATTAGCTCCCTTCTGGGTGCAGTAAGTCCTGCAAACAGTAGTCTACTCTTTTGGGACACACTCTTGTTGTTTTATGAGAGAAACTCCAGGTCAAGTGATGTTCACACGAATCGTCATGGTGCCCTGTTGCCCCCGGTTATCTCTCTGGATGTTGGAGTTGGAGGGCCTCCTCACTCGAGGTCGGTGTGCCCACGGAGCGAACCCTGCAACTTCAGGGCATGGTTGGTGGTTAGGATCACCACGTGGGGTCCTTTTCCCTTAGGAGGGAGGTGGCCTTTTGGGCTGCTGATTTCCAGGTTTTTAGATACCGCCAGTATCTTGGCCAGATGCGGCAGTGGGCCAAGCCCCTTGGTGACCGTAGTTTATCCTACCTGGATGGCATTCTTGCATTGTTCCATTTCAAGTGGTCCCAGTTTTTGCACTAATTCTCCAATGGCGATTCACCTTTCACCGGGAATGTAAAGGTCAAAGGGTTTAGCTAAATTAGGGAGTTCCAGGGCAAGGGTCTGAATTGACTGCTCTTTCCATTCTTGAAAGGCCACTTCTGGATTCTATTCAAAAGGATCATCATCTTTTCCTTTCAGTGTTTCATATAGAGGCCCAGCTAGTAGACTGTAGTTAGGGATCCAGAAGCAGCAAACCCTGGCCTCCCCAGGAACCCCTAAGCTGTCTTCTAGTTTTAGAAAGGGGTAAGGCTGCAAATGGTTTCTTCCCTTTCCTGGGATGGGCTTCTCCGACCTTCTGTGAGAATGAAGCCCAGGCAGGTCACCGCAGTCTGTGATATTCGAGCTTTTTCTTGGACAACTTCTATCCTTTATTGGCTTGGTAGTTCAGAGGCCTCCTTAGTAGGGCTGGCGATCAGAATGTCGTCTGCGTACTGAAGGAGGGTTTCCTTTTCCAGAGGTAGAACTTTTAGGTCTTTAGCTAAGCTTTCCCCAAAGATGGTGTGGGAATTTTTGCACCCTTGGGGCAAGACGGCCCGGAAGTATTGTTTTAGTTGTATGTTGAGTCCTGCCACTCACAAGCCAAAATTTCTTGTGACTCTGGGACTAATGGAATACAAAAGAAGGCATCATTGAAGACTAATACAGAATACCATGTCCTGGTGGTTGGTAGAATGACCAGCAGGGTGTAGGAATTAGGAGCAACTGGAGGTATATCCTCGGTGGCTTCACTGACTGTCCTGACATCCTTTACCAGGTCCCCAGCAGCCCATGGGGCTCTCGTGGTCAGACCAATCCCAGAATATGGAGCTCACCTGGGCAGGTACCCCACCCCCACCCCAGCCCACGGGGCTCTCATGGTCAGGCCCTTCCCAGGATACAGAGCTACCCTTGTAGGTACCGTGGCAGGGCTGGGCACACAGGAACCGTGCACATAGCCCTCATTGCAGAGCACCCCCAGCTCACCTGTCGCTCAGAGCTGACACAGAGCACCTCAGAGCAGGACTTGAACTAACAAACAGCAGCTGCGACAGGTCTGTGACCCTGGGCATCACTCTGTGCGGCCTCCCTCCACCTGGTCTTCCAGAGACTTCCACTGCACCCGGGGCACCAGGCCTCTGTCTCCAACCACCACCCACCCCTCCTCTCCCTGACTCCTGGGTTCCTCTCATAAGGAGAGGGTTTTCTTGAAGTTGTCTCCCACTCATGGGCCAGATAAAATGATTAGAAAACAAGCCAAAGCTGCAGCCCCTTGTCTATCCTGACTCTCAGGAGCCCACACCTGTTCCTTGGACCTGGCGGGTTCAGCAAGTTCCATTTTCTGCAACTGTGAGCCCCTGAGGGGTGATGATTGGCTGACCTGGGCAGCCTTACCGTGCGGGCCAGCCCTCCCCAGGTGTGCCTGGGTTGAGATCAATATAAATACCACTCCAGGCAGCAAGAGCCCCTGCAGCCGTGCCTGACGCCATTTTCTCTGCCCTGTCAGCAGTCTCGGGGCTGGGCTGGTGGGAGGGAGTGAGAGGCCACGGCTTTGTGGGTGGCCCAGTGTGAGTGGGGCTCTGCTGGACTTTCTGCAGCAGTTGCCAGGCTGCCACCTGCTAAAGAAGAGGATGTGTCACCCATACCTGCTGCTGGAATTTCTCCCTGGGCAGAGGTGAGGAAGGAAAAAAGCAGTGGGGGCAGGGACAGGACGGGTATCTCAGGCAGGGAAATGGAAATCTTCCAGAAGAGCACCCAGGGCCAGGACCATCCTGGCTGGCCTGCAGGCACCAAGTCGGCCGGCATGCTGTCACTCGTGTGGCTCTATGGCCCTTCCTCTAGGCTTTCAAGTCCTTGTATATATTCAGGTGTTTTACCTGGGACGGGTGGGAATAGTTCAGCAGCAACTGGCCTGGGGCTCAGCTCACGTTTACTCACAGATGCCTCGGCACAGTGCCCCAGCTTTGCAATGAGGACGCTTGTTGCGTGGGGGCTGCTGGCTGAATGGGAGACGATTCCCCACCACTGGCCAACTTCAGAATTGTTTACAACTGGAGCAAGTGCCCTGATACGGTTTTCCTCTGTGGAACTGGTGGGTTCTGTGTTTTTTTTCTCTTTTTCGTTTTTGGTTCAAGGTAGATTTTATTCCTCTTTTTTGTATTTACAGATATAAGCATGGAAATAATTTATTCATATAAATACATGTATGTGAAGGGAATAATTGTTTTTTCTGTTTTATTTTTTAAATTTTATTTCTTTTTAATTTTGAATTTTATTTTATATTTTTATACAGCAGGTTCTTATTGGTTATCTATTTTATACATATAAATGTATACATGCCAATCCCAGTCTCTCAACTCCTCCCACCACCACCCCCCCAACAGCTTTCCCCCCTTGTTGTCCATACATTTGTTGTCTACATCTGTTGCTCTATTTATGCCTTGCAAAATGGTTAATCTGTACAGTTTTTCTAGGTTCCACATATATGCATGAATATACAAGATTTGTTTTTCTCTTTCTGACTTACTTCACTCTGTATGACAGTCTCTAGATCCATCGACGTCTCTACAAATGACCCAATTTCATTCCTTTTCATGGCTTAGTAATATTCCATTTTATATATGTACCACAGCTTTATGCATTCGTCTGTCTGTGGGCATTTAGGTTGCTTCCATTATCTCAATATTGTAAATAGTGATGCAATGAACATTGCGGTGAATGTCTCGTTTTGATTTATGGTTTTGTCTGGGTATATGTCCAGTACTGGGATTGCTGTATCATATGGTAATTCTATTGTTAGTTTCTTAAGAAACTCCATATTGTTCTCCGTAGTGACTGTATCAATTTATATTCCCAACAATAGTGGAAGAGGGTTCCTTTTCTCCACACCCTTTCCAGCATTATTGTTTGTAGATTTTCTCATGATGCCCATTCTATCAGGTGTGAGGTGATACCTCATTGTTGAGTCCATTTTGTTGAGCAAGGGGTAGGTCTTGTCTATTACATATTTGGCTTATTGAATGGTATCTGTGCTAATTTCAAACTCTGGTTTTATGCAGCACCCCAACTCACTTTCCCCCTTAAGCAAGCATAAGTTGGTTTTCTAAACTTGAGACCCTGTTCTGTTTTGTAATTCAGTTCATGTGTAGCCAAGTTCACATTCCGTGTATTAGTGATATCTTATGATGTTTCTTTTTCTGTGTGACTTATTTCAGTTAGAATCATCATACCTGAATCCACTCATTATGCTGCTACGGGCCTGATGACATAGATTTCATGGCTGAGTGATTTTGGATTGTACATAAGTACCACAACTTCTTTATCCATTTTTCACTTTCTGCGATATTGAACTTGTACCGTAAACGAGGTTCTTGTAAACAGAGGCGTCCCAAACTTTGGGGGGGCTGTGTCTTTTTGATTTTAATTTCCCTAAGCTATAGGACCATAAGTGGAAGTGCCCTAGGCTCTGTTGCTTTGTTTTTTAGATGTTTCAGGAAACACCATACACTTCTCCCGAGTGTCTGTTGGCAATTTACATCCCGCCCATCAGCATAACAAGGCTCCCAGTTCTCCATGGCCTGTCCTGCCTTTCTGGATTTTACACTTTTCTCAGATGGCCCTTTTGACCAGGGGGAAGTGAGATTTCATTGTAGTGCAGATTTCCTTTGCAAGCTTGCTTGGTTGGCCAAAAAGGGCGTATGTCAGGAAAAAACGCACACGCCCTTTTTGGCCAAGTGCATCATTGTGGACGTTCTCCCTCTTTTCCTATGCTTTCAGTGCAATTCCAGTCTACCTCCTGAAATCGGTTTCCTGCAATTCTTCCCCGCTTTCAAGTCCTCTTGGCAACCTTACTTCAGTATATTTTTGGACGATAGCTGTCATTTATAACTCTGCAGGTTTGTGAATTACAGTGCCCCTGAGCTCCTTTCTTCAACTCGCTTTCTTGTGAGCTGGCCGCAACACCGCAGGATTGCTTCAGGCCCTAATCTGGTTCCGGCACGACATGCTGAGCCTTTGGTTAATTCCTCTTCCTGGTGGGAAATGAGAGTTAAATTTGCCCGTCCAGACACCTCCAGCTAGTCTCTCATTGGTTCTCGCTATTCCTGTTCATCTTCCGCAGAAATTGCAAACTGGGCCAAACAGGAGGTTAAAGGCACTGACTCTCCAAGTGGGGAGAGTGTTAGTAAAGCGTCTGGAACGTTGCACCCGAGTACCAGGGGACGAGAACTGAGACATATTGGCAAACGTCTCCCAATCATATGGTTGATCATACTCTGGGTTCCACATGCATGTTTTAGCTGAAGGAAGAATCCCTGAAACCTGGAGAGTTGAGAACCGTGGAATGGGTACCATGCAATATGACTTCAAAGGGTCTTCATTTGCTCACCGAAACTCTCCAATCCTATCACTGCTGCGTTTATGACCCTGTACACACGCTTGATTCTCTTTCAGAGACATAGCAATCCATAGGTTTTAAGATACTTACTAGTCAGGTACATTCTTAGGCGTTTAATATGCGGTGTTGAGTCCATTTCGTTGAGCAAGGAGTAGCTCTTGTCTATTCCATATTTGGCTTAAGGAACTTTATCTGTGCTCATTTCAATCTCTGGTTTTATGCAGCACCCCAACTCACCTTTACCCTTAAGCAAGCATAAGTTGGTTTTCTAAATTTGAGACCCTGTTCTGTTCTGTAATACAGTTCCTGTGTAGCCAAGTTTACATTCCGTGTATTACTGATATCTTATGATGTTTCTTTTTCTGTGTGACTTATTTCAGTTAGAATCATCATACCTGAATCCACTCATTGTGCTGCTAAGGGCCTGATGACATAGATTTCATTGCTGAGTGATATTGCTTTGTAAGTAAATACCACAACTTCTTTATCCATTTTTCACTTTCTGCGATGTTGAACTTGTACTGTAAACGAGGTTCTTGTAAACAGAGGCGTCCCAAACTTTGGGGTGGCTGTGTCTTTTTGATTTTAATTTCCCTAAGCTATAGGACCATAAGTGGAAGTGCCCTAGGCTCTGTTGCTTTGTTTTTTAGATGTTTCAGGAAACACCATACACTTCTCCCGAGTGTCTGTTGGCAATTTACATCCCGCCCATCAGCATAACAAGGCTCCCAGTTCTCCATGGCCTGTCCTGCCTTTCTGGATTTTACACTTTTTTCAGATGGCCCTTTTGACCGGGGGGAAGTGAGACTTCATTGTAGTGCAGATTTCCTTTGCAAGCTTGCTTGGTTGGCCAAAAAGGGCGTATGCGTTTTTTCCTGAATATATTCAGGAAAAAACGCATACGCCCTTTTTGTCCAAGTGCATCATTGTGGACGTTCTGCCTCTTTTCCTATGCTTTCAATGCAATTCCACTCTACCTCCTGAAATCGGTTTCCTGCAATTCTGCCCCGCTTTCAAGTCCTCTTGGCAGCCTTACTTCAGTATATTTTTGGACGATAGCTGTCATTTATAAGTCTGCAGGTTTGTGAATTACAGTGCCCCTGGGCTCCTTTCTTCAACTCGCTTTCTTGTGAGCTGGCCGCAACACCGCATGATTGCTTCAAGCCCTAATCTGGTTCGGGCACGGCACACTGAGCCTTTGGTTAATTCCTCTTTCTGGTGGGAAATGAGAGTTAAATATGCCCGTCCAGACACCTCCAGCTAGTCTCTCATTGGTTCTCCCTATTCCTGTTCATCTTCCGCAGAAATTGCAAACTGGGCCAAACAGGAGGTTAAAGGGACTGACTCTCCAAGTGGGGAGAGTGTTAGTAAAGCGTCTGGAATGTTGCACCCGAGTACCAGGGTACGAAAACTGAGACATATTTGAACACGTCTCCCGATCACATGGTTGGTCATACTCTAGGTTCCACATGCATGTTTTAGCTGAAGGAAGAATACCTTAAACCTGGGTAGTTGAAACCCGTGGAATGGGTACCATGCAATATGACTTCAAAGGGTCTTCATTTGCTCACCGAACCTCTCCAATCCTATCACTGCTGCGTTTATGCCCCTGTACACATGCTTGATTCTCTTTCAGAGACATAGCAATCCATAGGTTTTAAGATACTTACTAGTCAGGTACATTCTTAGGCGTTTAATATGCGGTGTTGAGTCCATTTCGTTGAGCAAGGAGTAGCTCTTGTCTATTCCATATTTGGCTTAAGGAACTTTATCTGTGCTCATTTCAATCTCTGGTTTTATGCAGCACCCCAACTCACCTTTCCCCTTAAGCAAGCATAAGTTGGTTTTCTAAATTTGAGACCCTGTTCTGTTTTGGAATTCAGTTCCTGTGTAGCCAAGTTTACATTCCGTGTATTAGTGATATCTTATGATGTTTCTTTTTCTGTGTGCCTTATTTCAGTTAGAATCATCGTACCTGAATCCACTCATTATGCTGCTACGGGCCTGATGACATAGATTTCATTGCTGAGTGATACTGCATTGTACGTAAGTACCACAAGTTCTTTATCCATTTTTCACTTTCTGTGATATTGAACTTGTATGGTAAACGAGGTTCTTGTAAACAGAGGCGTCCCAAACTTTGGGGTGGCTGTGTCTTTTTGATTTCAATTTCCCTAAGCTATAGGACCATAAGTGGAAGTGCCCTAGGCTCTGTTGCTTTGTTTTTTAGATGTTTCAGGAAACACCATACACTTCTCCCAAGTGGCTCTTGGCAATTTACATCCCGCCCATCAGCATAACAAGGCTCCCAGTTCTCCATGGCCTGTCCTGCCTTTCTGGATTTTACACATTTTTCAGATGGCCCTTTTGACCTGGGGGAAGTGAGACTTCATTGTAGTGCAGATTTCCTTTGCAAGCTTGCTTGGTTGGCCAAAAAGGGCGTATGCGTTTTTTCCTGAATATATTCAGGAAAAAACGCATACGCCCTTTTTGGCCAAGTGCATCATTGTGGACGTTCTGCCTCTTTTCCTATGTTTTCAATGCAATTCCAGTCTACCTCCTGAAATCGGTTTCCTGCAATTCTGCCCCGCTTTCAAGTCCTCTTGGCAGCCTTACTTCAGTATATTTTTGGATGATAGCTGTCATTTATAACTCTGCAGGTTTGTGAATTACAGTGCCCCTGAGCTCCTTTCTTCAACTCGCTTTCTTGTGACCTGGCCGCAACACCGCAGGATGACTTCAGGCCCTAATCTGGTTCCGGCTCGGCACGCTGAGCCTTTGGTTAATTCCTCTTCCTGGTGGGAAATGAGAGTTAAATTTGCCCATCCAGACACCTCCAGCTAGTCTCTCATTGGTTCTCCCTATTCCTGTTCATCTTCCGCAGAAATTGCAAACTGGGCCAAACAGGAGGTTAAAGGGACTGACTCTCCAAGTCGGGAGAGTGTTAGTAAAGCGTCTGGAATGTTGCACCCGAGTACCAGGGTACGAAAACTGAGACATATTTGAACACGTCTCCCGATCACATGGTTGATCATACTCTAGGTTCCACATGCATGTTTTAGCTGAAGGAAGAATACCTTAAACCTGGGTAGTTGAAACCCGTGGAATGGGTACCATGCAATATGATTTCAAAGGGTCTTCATTTGCTCACAGAACCTCTCCAATCCTATCACTGCTGCGTTTATGTCACTGTACACATGCTTGATTCTCTTTCGGAGACATAGCAATCCATAGGTTTTAAGATACTTACTAGTCAGGTACATTCTTAGGCGTTTAATATGCGGTGTTGAGTCCATTTCGTTGAGCAAGGAGTAGCTCTTGTCTATTCCATATTTGGCTTAAGGAACTTTATCTGTGCTCATTTCAATCTCTGGTTTTATGCAGCACCCCAACTCACCTTTACCCTTAAGCAAGCATAAGTTGGTTTTCTAAATTTGAGACCCTGTTCTGTTCTGGAATTCAGTTCCTGTGTAGCCAAGTTTACATTCCGTGTATTACTGATATCTTATGATGTTTCTTTTTCTGTGTGACTTATTTCAGTTAGAATCATCATACCTGAATCCACTCATTGTGCTGCTAAGGGCCTGATGACATAGATTTCATTGCTGAGTGATATTGCTTTGTAAGTAAATACCACAACTTCTTTATCCATTTTTCACTTTCTGCGATGTTGAACTTGTACTGTAAACGAGGTTCTTGTAAACAGAGGCGTCCCAAACTTTGAGGATGGCTGTGTCTTTTTGATTTTAATTTCCCTAAGCTATAGGACCATAAGTGGAAGTGCCCTAGGCTCTGTTGCTCTGTTTTTTAGATGTTTCAGGAAACACCATACACTTCTCCCGAGTGTCTGTTGGCAATTTACATCCCGCCCATCAGCATAACAAGGCTCCCAGTTCTCCATGGCCTGTCCTGCCTTTCTGGATTTTACACTTTTTTCAGATGGCCCTTTTGACCGGGGGGAAGTGAGACTTCATTGTAGTGCAGATTTCCTTTGCAAGCTTGCTTAGTTGGCCAAAAAGGGCGTATGCGTTTTTTCCTGAATATATTCAGGAAAAAACGCATACGCGCTTTTTGGCCAAGTGCATCATTGTGGACGTTCTGCCTCTTTTCCTATGCTTTCAATGCAATTCCAGTCTACCTCCTGAAATCGGTTTCCTGCAATTCTGCCCCGCTTTCAAGTCCTCTTGGCAGCCTTACTTCAGTATATTTTTGGACGATAGCTGTCATTTATAACTCTGCAGGTTTGTGAATTACAGTGCCCATGAGCTCCTTTCTTCAACTCGCTTTCTTGTGACCTGGCCGCAACACCGCAGGATGGCTTCAGGCCCTAATCTGGTTCCGGCACGGCACGCTGAGCCTTTGGTTATTTCCTCTTCCTGGTGGGAAATGAGAGTTAAATTTGCCCGTCCAGACACCTCCAGCTAGTCTCTCATTGGTTCTCGATATTCCTGTTCATCTTCCGCAGAAATTGCAAACTGGGCCAAACAGGAGGTTAAAGGCGCTGACTCTCCAAGTGGTGAGAGTGTTAGTAAAGCATCTGGAATGTTGCACCCGAGTACCAGGGGAGGAAAACTGAGACATATTTGAACACGTCTCCCGTTCACACGGTTAATCATACTCTGGGTTCCACATGCATGTTTTAGCTGAAGGAAGAATACCTTAAACCTCTAGAGTTGAGACCTGTGTAATGGGTACCATGCAATATGACTTCAAAGGGTCTTCATTTGCTCACCAAACCTCTCCAATCCTATCACTGCTGCGTTTATGCCCCTGTACACATGCTTGATTCTCTTTCGGAGACATAGCAATCCATAGGTTTTAAGATACTTACTAGTCAGGTACATTCTTAGGCGTTTAATATGCGGTGTTGAGTCCATTTCGTTGAGCAAGGAGTAGCTCTTGTCTATTCCATATTTGGCTTAAGGAACTTTATCTGTGCTCATTTCAATCTCTGGTTTTATGCAGCACCCCAACTCACCTTTACCCTTAAGCAAGCATAAGTTGGTTTTCTAAATTTGAGACCCTGTTCTGTTCTGTAATTCAGTTCCTGTGTAGCCAAGTTTACATTCCGTGTATTAGTGATATCTTATGATGTTTCTTTTTCTGTGTGACTTATTTCAGTTAGAATCATCATACCTGAATCCACTCATTGTGCTGCTAAGGGCCTGATGACATAGATTTCATTGCTGAGTGATATTGCTTTGTAAGTAAATACCACAACTTCTTTATCCATTTTTCACTTTCTGCGATGTTGAACTTGTACTGTAAACGAGGTTCTTGTAAACAGAGGCGTCCCAAACTTTGGGGTGGCTGTTTCTTTTTGATTTTAATTTCCTTAAGCTATAGGACCATAAGTGGAAGTGCCCTAGGCTCTGTTGCTTTGTTTTTTAGATGTTTCAGGAAACACCATACACTTCTCCCGAGTGGCTGTTGGCAATTTACATCCCGCCCATCAGCATAACAAGGCTCCCAGTTCTCCATGGCCTGTCCTGCCTTTCTGGATTTTACACTTTTTTCAGATGGCCCTTTTGACCAGGGGGAAGTGAGACTTCATTGTAGTGCAGATTTCCTTTGCAAGCTTGCTTGGTTGGCCAAAAAGGGCGTTTGCGTTTTTTCCTGAATATATTCAGGAAAAAACGCATACGCCCTTTTTGGCCAAGTGCATCATGGTGGACGTTCTGCCTCTTTTCCTATGCTTTCAATGCAATTCCAGTCTACCTCCTGAAATCGGTTTCCTGCAATTCTGCCCCGCTTTCAAGTCCTCTTGGCAGCCTTACTTCAGTATATTTTTGGACCATAGCTGTCATTTATAACTCTGCAGGTTTGTGAATTACAGTGCCCATGAGCTCCTTTCTTCAACTCGCTTTCTTGTGACCTGGCCGCAACACCGCAGGATGGCTTCAGGCCCTAATCTGGTTCCGGCACGGCACGCTGAGCCTTTGGTTATTTCCTCTTCCTGGTGGGAAATGAGAGTTAAATTTGCCCGTCCAGACACCTCCAGCTAGTCTCTCATTGGTTCTCCCTATTCCTGTTCATCTTCCGCAGAAATTGCAAACTGGGCCAAACAGGAGGTTAAAGGCGCTGACTCTCCAAGTGGGGAGAGTGTTAGTAAAGCGTCTGGAAGGTTGCACCCGAGTACCAGGGGAGGAAAACTGAGACATATTTGAACACGTCTCCCGTTCACACGGTTAATCATACTCTGGGTTCCACATGCATGTTTTAGCTGAAGGAAGAATACCTTAAACCTGGAGAGTTGAGACCTGTGTAATGGGTACCATGCAATATGACTTCCAAGGGTCTTCATTTGCTCACCGAACCTCTCCAATCCTATCACTGCTGCGTTTATGCCCCTGTACACACGCTTGATTCTCTTTCGGAGACATAGCAATCCATAGGTTTTAAGATACTTACTAGTCAGGTACATTCTTAGGCGTTTAATATTGGGTGTTGAGTCCATTTCGTTGAGCAAGGAGTAGCTCTTGTCTATTCCATATTTGGCTTAAGGAACTTTATCTGTGCTCATTTCAATCTCTGGTTTTATGCAGCACCCCAACTCACCTTTCCGCTTAAGCAAGCATAAGTTGGTTTTCTAAATTTGAGACCCTGTTCTGTTTTGGAATTCAGTTCCTGTGTAGCCAAGTTTACATTCCGTGTATTAGTGATATCTTATGATGTTTCTTTTTCTGTGTGACTTATTTCAGTTAGAATCATCGTACCTGAATCCACTCATTATGCTGCTACGGGCCTGATGACATAGATTTCATTGCTGAGTGATACTGCATTGTACGTAAGTACCACAAGTTCTTTATCCATTTTTCACTTTCTGTGATATTGAACTTGTATGGTAAACGAGGTTCTTGTAAACAGAGCCGTCCCAAACTTTGGGGTGGCTGTGTCTTTTTGATTTTAATTTCCCTAAGCTATAGGACCATAAGTGGAAGTGCCCTAGGCTCTGTTGCTTTGTTTTTTAGATGTTTCAGGAAACACCATACACTTCTCCCGAGTGTCTGTTGGCAATTTACATCCCGCCCATCAGCATAACAAGGCTCCCAGTTCTCCATGGCCTGTCCTGCCTTTCTGGATTTTACACTTTTTTCAGATGGCCCTTTTGACCGGGGGGAAGTGAGACTTCATTGTAGTGCAGATTTCCTTTGCAAGCTTGCTTGGTTGGCCAAAAAGGGCGTATGCGTTTTTTCCTGAATATATTCAGGAAAAAACGCATACGCCCTTTTTGGCCAAGTGCATCATTGTGGACGTTCTGCCTCTTTTCCTATGCTTTCAATGCAATTCCACTCTACCTCCTGAAATCGGTTTCCTGCAATTCTGCCCCGCTTTCAAGTCCTCTTGGCAGCCTTACTTCAGTATATTTTTGGACGATAGCTGTCATTTATAAGTCTGCAGGTTTGTGAATTACAGTGCCCCTGGGCTCCTTTCTTCAACTCGCTTTCTTGTGAGCTGGCCGCAACACCGCATGATTGCTTCAAGCCCTAATCTGGTTCGGGCACGGCACACTGAGCCTTTGGTTAATTCCTCTTTCTGGTGGGAAATGAGAGTTAAATATGCCCGTCCAGACACCTCCAGCTAGTCTCTCATTGGTTCTCCCTATTCCTGTTCATCTTCCGCAGAAATTGCAAACTGGGCCAAACAGGAGGTTAAAGGGACTGACTCTCCAAGTGGGGAGAGTGTTAGTAAAGCGTCTGGAATGTTGCACCCGAGTACCAGGGTACGAAAACTGAGACATATTTGAACACGTCTCCCGATCACATGGTTGGTCATACTCTAGGTTCCACATGCATGTTTTAGCTGAAGGAAGAATACCTTAAACCTGGGTAGTTGAAACCCGTGGAATGGGTACCATGCAATATGACTTCAGAGGGTCTTCATTTGCTCACCGAACCTCTCCAATCCTATCACTGCTGCGTTTATGCCCCTGTACACATGCTTGATTCTCTTTCAGAGACATAGCAATCCATAGGTTTTAAGATACTTACTAGTCAGGTACATTCTTAGGCGTTTAATATGCGGTGTTGAGTCCATTTCGTTGAGCAAGGAGTAGCTCTTGTCTATTCCATATTTGGCTTAAGGAACTTTATCTGTGCTCATTTCAATCTCTGGTTTTATGCAGCACCCCAACTCACCTTTCCCCTTAAGCAAGCATAAGTTGGTTTTCTAAATTTGAGACCCTGTTCTGTTTTGGAATTCAGTTCCTGTGTAGCCAAGTTTACATTCCGTGTATTAGTGATATCTTATGATGTTTCTTTTTCTGTGTGCCTTATTTCAGTTAGAATCATCGTACCTGAATCCACTCATTATGCTGCTACGGGCCTGATGACATAGATTTCATTGCTGAGTGATACTGCATTGTACGTAAGTACCACAAGTTCTTTATCCATTTTTCACTTTCTGTGATATTGAACTTGTATGGTAAACGAGGTTCTTGTAAACAGAGGCGTCCCAAACTTTGGGGTGGCTGTGTCTTTTTGATTTCAATTTCCCTAAGCTATAGGACCATAAGTGGAAGTGCCCTAGGCTCTGTTGCTTTGTTTTTTAGATGTTTCAGGAAACACCATACACTTCTCCCAAGTGGCTCTTGGCAATTTACATCCCGCCCATCAGCATAACAAGGCTCCCAGTTCTCCATGGCCTGTCCTGCCTTTCTGGATTTTACACATTTTTCAGATGGCCCTTTTGACCTGGGGGAAGTGAGACTTCATTGTAGTGCAGATTTCCTTTGCAAGCTTGCTTGGTTGGCCAAAAAGGGCGTATGCGTTTTTTCCTGAATATATTCAGGAAAAAACGCATACGCCCTTTTTGGCCAAGTGCATCATTGTGGACGTTCTGCCTCTTTTCCTATGTTTTCAATGCAATTCCAGTCTACCTCCTGAAATCGGTTTCCTGCAATTCTGCCCCGCTTTCAAGTCCTCTTGGCAGCCTTACTTCAGTATATTTTTGGATGATAGCTGTCATTTATAACTCTGCAGGTTTGTGAATTACAGTGCCCCTGAGCTCCTTTCTTCAACTCGCTTTCTTGTGACCTGGCCGCAACACCGCAGGATGACTTCAGGCCCTAATCTGGTTCCGGCTCGGCACGCTGAGCCTTTGGTTAATTCCTCTTCCTGGTGGGAAATGAGAGTTAAATTTGCCCATCCAGACACCTCCAGCTAGTCTCTCATTGGTTCTCCCTATTCCTGTTCATCTTCCGCAGAAATTGCAAACTGGGCCAAACAGGAGGTTAAAGGGACTGACTCTCCAAGTCGGGAGAGTGTTAGTAAAGCGTCTGGAATGTTGCACCCGAGTACCAGGGTACGAAAACTGAGACATATTTGAACACGTCTCCTGATCACATGGTTGATCATACTCTAGGTTCCACATGCATGTTTTAGCTGAAGGAAGAATACCTTAAACCTGGGTAGTTGAAACCCGTGGAATGGGTACCATGCAATATGATTTCAAAGGGTCTTCATTTGCTCACAGAACCTCTCCAATCCTATCACTGCTGCGTTTATGTCACTGTACACATGCTTGATTCTCTTTCGGAGACATAGCAATCCATAGGTTTTAAGATACTTACTAGTCAGGTACATTCTTAGGCGTTTAATATGCGGTGTTGAGTCCATTTCGTTGAGCAAGGAGTAGCTCTTGTCTATTCCATATTTGGCTTAAGGAACTTTATCTGTGCTCATTTCAATCTCTGGTTTTATGCAGCACCCCAACTCACCTTTACCCTTAAGCAAGCATAAGTTGGTTTTCTAAATTTGAGACCCTGTTCTGTTCTGGAATTCAGTTCCTGTGTAGCCAAGTTTACATTCCGTGTATTACTGATATCTTATGATGTTTCTTTTTCTGTGTGACTTATTTCAGTTAGAATCATCATACCTGAATCCACTCATTGTGCTGCTAAGGGCCTGATGACATAGATTTCAT
Organism: Pseudorca crassidens; assembly: GCF_039906515.1. Classification (NCBI taxonomy): domain Eukaryota; kingdom Metazoa; phylum Chordata; class Mammalia; order Artiodactyla; family Delphinidae; genus Pseudorca; species Pseudorca crassidens. The sequence goes on from NC_090298.1 coordinate 176,436,939, forward strand.
TGCTGAGTGATATTGCTTTGTAAGTAAATACCACAACTTCTTTATCCATTTTTCACTTTCTGCGATGTTGAACTTGTACTGTAAACGAGGTTCTTGTAAACAGAGGCGTCCCAAACTTTGAGGATGGCCGTGTCTTTTTGATTTTAATTTCCCTAAGCTATAGGACCATAAGTGGAAGTGCCCTAGGCTCTGTTGCTCTGTTTTTTAGATGTTTCAGGAAACACCATACACTTCTCCCGAGTGTCTGTTGGCAATTTACATCCCGCCCATCAGCATAACAAGGCTCCCAGTTCTCCATGGCCTGTCCTGCCTTTCTGGATTTTACACTTTTTTCAGATGGCCCTTTTGACCGGGGGGAAGTGAGACTTCATTGTAGTGCAGATTTCCTTTGCAAGCTTGCTTAGTTGGCCAAAAAGGGCGTATGCGTTTTTTCCTGAATATATTCAGGAAAAAACGCATACGCGCTTTTTGGCCAAGTGCATCATTGTGGACGTTCTGCCTCTTTTCCTATGCTTTCAATGCAATTCCAGTCTACCTCCTGAAATCGGTTTCCTGCAATTCTGCCCCGCTTTCAAGTCCTCTTGGCAGCCTTACTTCAGTATATTTTTGGACGATAGCTGTCATTTATAACTCTGCAGGTTTGTGAATTACAGTGCCCATGAGCTCCTTTCTTCAACTCGCTTTCTTGTGACCTGGCCGCAACACCGCAGGATGGCTTCAGGCCCTAATCTGGTTCCGGCACGGCACGCTGAGCCTTTGGTTATTTCCTCTTCCTGGTGGGAAATGAGAGTTAAATTTGCCCGTCCAGACACCTCCAGCTAGTCTCTCATTGGTTCTCGATATTCCTGTTCATCTTCCGCAGAAATTGCAAACTGGGCCAAACAGGAGGTTAAAGGCGCTGACTCTCCAAGTGGTGAGAGTGTTAGTAAAGCATCTGGAATGTTGCACCCGAGTACCAGGGGAGGAAAACTGAGACATATTTGAACACGTCTCCCGTTCACACGGTTAATCATACTCTGGGTTCCACATGCATGTTTTAGCTGAAGGAAGAATACCTTAAACCTCTAGAGTTGAGACCTGTGTAATGGGTACCATGCAATATGACTTCAAAGGGTCTTCATTTGCTCACCAAACCTCTCCAATCCTATCACTGCTGCGTTTATGCCCCTGTACACATGCTTGATTCTCTTTCGGAGACATAGCAATCCATAGGTTTTAAGATACTTACTAGTCAGGTACATTCTTAGGCGTTTAATATGCGGTGTTGAGTCCATTTCGTTGAGCAAGGAGTAGCTCTTGTCTATTCCATATTTGGCTTAAGGAACTTTATCTGTGCTCATTTCAATCTCTGGTTTTATGCAGCACCCCAACTCACCTTTACCCTTAAGCAAGCATAAGTTGGTTTTCTAAATTTGAGACCCTGTTCTGTTCTGTAATTCAGTTCCTGTGTAGCCAAGTTTACATTCCGTGTATTAGTGATATCTTATGATGTTTCTTTTTCTGTGTGACTTATTTCAGTTAGAATCATCATACCTGAATCCACTCATTGTGCTGCTAAGGGCCTGATGACATAGATTTCATTGCTGAGTGATATTGCTTTGTAAGTAAATACCACAACTTCTTTATCCATTTTTCACTTTCTGCGATGTTGAACTTGTACTGTAAACGAGGTTCTTGTAAACAGAGGCGTCCCAAACTTTGGGGTGGCTGTTTCTTTTTGATTTTAATTTCCTTAAGCTATAGGACCATAAGTGGAAGTGCCCTAGGCTCTGTTGCTTTGTTTTTTAGATGTTTCAGGAAACACCATACACTTCTCCCGAGTGGCTGTTGGCAATTTACATCCCGCCCATCAGCATAACAAGGCTCCCAGTTCTCCATGGCCTGTCCTGCCTTTCTGGATTTTACACTTTTTTCAGATGGCCCTTTTGACCAGGGGGAAGTGAGACTTCATTGTAGTGCAGATTTCCTTTGCAAGCTTGCTTGGTTGGCCAAAAAGGGCGTATGCGTTTTTTCCTGAATATATTCAGGAAAAAACGCATACGCCCTTTTTGGCCAAGTGCATCATGGTGGACGTTCTGCCTCTTTTCCTATGCTTTCAATGCAATTCCAGTCTACCTCCTGAAATCGGTTTCCTGCAATTCTGCCCCGCTTTCAAGTCCTCTTGGCAGCCTTACTTCAGTATATTTTTGGACCATAGCTGTCATTTATAACTCTGCAGGTTTGTGAATTACAGTGCCCATGAGCTCCTTTCTTCAACTCGCTTTCTTGTGACCTGGCCGCAACACCGCAGGATGGCTTCAGGCCCTAATCTGGTTCCGGCACGGCACGCTGAGCCTTTGGTTATTTCCTCTTCCTGGTGGGAAATGAGAGTTAAATTTGCCCGTCCAGACACCTCCAGCTAGTCTCTCATTGGTTCTCCCTATTCCTGTTCATCTTCCGCAGAAATTGCAAACTGGGCCAAACAGGAGGTTAAAGGCGCTGACTCTCCAAGTGGGGAGAGTGTTAGTAAAGCGTCTGGAAGGTTGCACCCGAGTACCAGGGGAGGAAAACTGAGACATATTTGAACACGTCTCCCGTTCACACGGTTAATCATACTCTGGGTTCCACATGCATGTTTTAGCTGAAGGAAGAATACCTTAAACCTGGAGAGTTGAGACCTGTGTAATGGGTACCATGCAATATGACTTCCAAGGGTCTTCATTTGCTCACCGAACCTCTCCAATCCTATCACTGCTGCGTTTATGCCCCTGTACACACGCTTGATTCTCTTTCGGAGACATAGCAATCCATAGGTTTTAAGATACTTACTAGTCAGGTACATTCTTAGGCGTTTAATATTGGGTGTTGAGTCCATTTCGTTGAGCAAGGAGTAGCTCTTGTCTATTCCATATTTGGCTTAAGGAACTTTATCTGTGCTCATTTCAATCTCTGGTTTTATGCAGCACCCCAACTCACCTTTCCGCTTAAGCAAGCATAAGTTGGTTTTCTAAATTTGAGACCCTGTTCTGTTTTGGAATTCAGTTCCTGTGTAGCCAAGTTTACATTCCGTGTATTAGTGATATCTTATGATGTTTCTTTTTCTGTGTGACTTATTTCAGTTAGAATCATCGTACCTGAATCCACTCATTATGCTGCTACGGGCCTGATGACATAGATTTCATTGCTGAGTGATACTGCATTGTACGTAAGTACCACAAGTTCTTTATCCATTTTTCACTTTCTGTGATATTGAACTTGTATGGTAAACGAGGTTCTTGTAAACAGAGCCGTCCCAAACTTTGGGGTGGCTGTGTCTTTTTGATTTTAATTTCCCTAAGCTATAGGACCATAAGTGGAAGTGCCCTAGGCTCTGTTGCTTTGTTTTTTAGATGTTTCAGGAAACACCATACACTTCTCCCGAGTGTCTGTTGGCAATTTACATCCCGCCCATCAGCATAACAAGGCTCCCAGTTCTCCATGGCCTGTCCTGCCTTTCTGGATTTTACACTTTTTTCAGATGGCCCTTTTGACCGGGGGGAAGTGAGACTTCATTGTAGTGCAGATTTCCTTTGCAAGCTTGCTTGGTTGGCCAAAAAGGGCGTATGCGTTTTTTCCTGAATATATTCAGGAAAAAACGCATACGCCCTTTTTGGCCAAGTGCATCATGGTGGACGTTCTGCCTCTTTTCCTATGCTTTCAATGCAATTCCAGTCTACCTCCTGAAATTGGTTTCCTGCAATTCTGCCCCGCTTTCAAGTCCTCTTGGCAGCCTTACTTCAGTATATTTTTGGACGATAGCTGTCATTTATAACTCTGCAGGTTTGTGAATTACAGTGCCCATGAGCTCCTTTCTTCAACTCGCTTTCTTGTGACCTGGCCGCAACACCGCAGGATGGCTTCAGGCCCTAATCTGGTTCCGGCACGGCACGCTGAGCCTTTGGTTATTTCCTCTTCCTGGTGGGAAATGAGAGTTAAATTTGCCCGTCCAGACACCTCCAGCTAGTCTCTCATTGGTTCTCCCTATTCCTGTTCATCTTCCGCAGAAATTGCAAACTGGGCCAAACAGGAGGTTAAAGGCGCTGACTCTCCAAGTGGGGAGAGTGTTAGTAAAGCGTCTGGAAGGTTGCACCCGAGTACCAGGGGAGGAAAACTGAGACATATTTGAACACGTCTCCCGTTCACACGGTTAATCATACTCTGGGTTCCACATGCATGTTTTAGCTGAAGGAAGAATACCTTAAACCTGGAGAGTTGAGACCTGTGTAATGGGTACCATGCAATATGACTTCCAAGGGTCTTCATTTGCTCACAGAACCTCTCCAATCCTATCACTGCTGCGTTTATGCCCCTGTACACACGCTTGATTCTCTTTCGGAGACATAGCAATCCATAGGTTTTAAGATACTTACTAGTCAGGTACATTCTTAGGCGTTTAATATTGGGTGTTGAGTCCATTTCGTTGAGCAAGGAGTAGCTCTTGTCTATTCCATATTTGGCTTAAGGAACTTTAATCTGTGCTCATTTCAATCTCTGGTTTTATGCAGCACCCCAACTCACCTTTCCCCTTAAGCAAGCATAAGTTGGTTTTCTAAATTTGAGACCCTGTTCTGTTTTGGAATTCAGTTCCTGTGTAGCCAAGTTTACATTCCGTGTATTAGTGATATCTTATGATGTTTCTTTCTCTGTGTGACTTATTTCAGTTAGAATCATCGTACCTGAATCCACTCATTATGCTGCTACGGGCCTGATGACATAGATTTCATTGCTGAGTGATACTGCATTGTACGTAAGTACCACAAGTTCTTTATCCATTTTTCACTTTCTGTGATATTGAACTTGTATGGTAAACGAGGTTCTTGTAAACAGAGCCGTCCCAAACTTTGGGGTGGCTGTGTCTTTTTGATTTTAATTTCCCTAAGCTATAGGACCATAAGTGGAAGTGCCCTAGGCTCTGTTGCTTTGTTTTTTAGATGTTTCAGGAAACACCATACACTTCTCCCGAGTGTCTGTTGGCAATTTACATCCCGCCCATCAGCATAACAAGGCTCCCAGTTCTCCATGGCCTGTCCTGCCTTTCTGGATTTTACACTTTTTTCAGATGGCCCTTTTGACCGGGGGGAAGTGAGACTTCACAGTAGTGCAGATTTCCTTTGCAAGCTTGCTTGGTTGGCCAAAAAGGGCGTATGCGTTTTTTCCTGAATATATTCAGGAAAAAACGCATACGCCCTTTTTGGCCAAGTGCATCATGGTGGACGTTCTGCCTCTTTTCCTATGCTTTCAATGCAATTCCAGTCTACCTCCTGAAATCGGTTTCCTGCAATTCTGCCCCGCTTTCAAGTCCTCTTGGCAGCCTTACTTCAGTATATTTTTGGACGATAGCTGTCATTTATAACTCTGCATGTTTGTGAATTACAGTGCCCCTGAGCTCCTTTCTTCAACTCGCTTTCTTGTGACCTGGCCGCAACACCGCAGGATGGCTTCAGGCCCTAATCTGGTTCCGGCTCGGCACGCTGAGCCTTTGGTTAATTCCTCTTCCTGGTGGGAAATGAGAGTTAAATTTGCCCGTCCAGACACCTCCAGCTAGTCTCTCATTGGTTCTCGCTATTCCTGTTCATCTTCCGCAGAAATTGCAAACTGGGCCAAACAGGAGGTTAAAGGGACTGACTCTCCAAGTGGGGAGAGTGTTAGTAAAGCGTCTGGAATGTTGCACCCGAGTACCAGGGTACGAAAACTGAGACATATTTGAACACGTCTCCCGATCACATGGTTGATCATACTCTAGGTTCCACATGCATGTTTTACCTGAAGGAAGAATACCTTAAACCTGGGTAGTTGAAACCCGTGGAATGGGTACCATGCAATATGACTTCAAAGGGTCTTCATTTGCTCACGGAACCTCTACAATCTTATCACTGCTGCGTTTTTGCCCCTGTACACATGCTTGATTCTCTTTCGGAGACATAGCAATCCATAGGTTTTAAGATACTTACTAGTCAGGTACATTCTTAGGCGTTTAATATGCGGTGTTGAGTCCATTTCGTTGAGCAAGGAGTAGCTCTTGTCTATTCCATATTTGGCTTAAGGAACTTTATCTGTGCTCATTTCAATCTCTGGTTTTATGCAGCACCCCAACTCACCTTCACCCTTAAGCAAGCATAAGTTGGTTTTCTAAATTTGAGACCCTGTTCTGTTCTGTAATTCAGTTCCTGTGTAGCCAAGTTTACATTCCGTGTATTAGTGATATCTTATGATGTTTCTTTTTCTGTGTGACTTATTTCAGTTAGAATCATCATACCTGAATCCACTCATTGTGCTGCTAAGGGCCTGATGACATAGATTTCATTGCTGAGTGATATTGCTTTGTAAGTAAATACCACAACTTCTTTATACATTTTTCACTTTCTGCGATGTTGAACTTGTACTGTAAATGAGGTTCTTGTAAACAGAGGCGTCCCAAACTTTGGGGTGGCTGTTTCTTTTTGATTTTAATTTCCTTAAGCTATAGGACCATAAGTGGAAGTGCCCTAGGCTCTGTTGCTCTGTTGTTTAGATGTTTCAGGAAACACCATACACTTCTCCTGAGTGGCTGTTGGCAATTTACATCCCGCCCATCAGCATAACAAGGCTCCCAGTTCTCCATGGCCTGTCCTGCCTTTCTGGATTTTACACTTTTTTCAGATGGCCCTTTTGACCGGGGGGAAGTGAGACTTCACTGTAGTGCAGATTTCCTTTGCAAGCTTGCTTGGTTGGCCAAAAAGGGCGTATGCGTTTTTTCCTGAATATATTCAGGAAAAAACGCATACGCCCTTTTTGGCCAAGTGCATCATGGTGGACGTTCTGCCTCTTTTCCTATGCTTTCAATGCAATTCCAGTCTACCTCCTGAAATCGGTTTCCTGCAATTCTGCCCCGCTTTCAAGTCCTCTTGGCAGCCTTACTTCAGTATATTTTTGGACGATAGCTGTCATTTATAACTCTGCATGTTTGTGAATTACAGTGCCCCTGAGCTCCTTTCTTCAACTCGCTTTCTTGTGACCTGGCCGCAACACCGCAGGATGGCTTCAGGCCCTAATCTGGTTCCGGCTCGGCACGCTGAGCCTTCGGTTAATTCCTCTTCCTGGTGGGAAATGAGAGTTAAATTTGCCCGTCCAGACACCTCCAGCTAGTCTCTCATTGGTTCTCGATATTCCTGTTCATCTTCCGCAGAAATTGCAAACTGGGCCAAACAGGAGGTTAAAGGGACTGACTCTCCAAGTGGGGAGAGTGTTAGTAAAGCGTCTGGAATGTTGCACCCGAGTACCAGGGTACGAAAACTGAGACATATTTGAACACGTCTCCCGATCACATGGTTGATCATACTCTAGGTTCCACATGCATGTTTTAGCTGAAGGAAGAATACCTTAAACCTGGGTAGTTGAAACCCGTGGAATGGGTACCATGCAATATGACTTCAAAGGGTCTTCATTTGCTCACGGAACCTCTACAATCTTATCACTGCTGCGTTTTTGCCCCTGTACACATGCTTGATTCTCTTTCGGAGACATAGCAATCCATAGGTTTTAAGATACTTACTAGTCAGGTACATTCTTAGGCGTTTAATATGCGGTGTTGAGTCCATTTCGTTGAGCAAGGAGTAGCTCTTGTCTATTCCATATTTGGCTTAAGGAACTTTATCTGTGCTCATTTCAATCTCTGGTTTTATGCAGCACCCCAACTCACCTTTACCCTTAAGCAAGCATAAGTTGGTTTTCTAAATTTGAGACCCTGTTCTGTTCTGTAATTCAGTTCCTGTGTAGCCAAGTTTACATTCCGTGTATTAGTGATATCTTATGATGTTTCTTTTTCTGTGTGACTTATTTCAGTTAGAATCATCATACCTGAATCCACTCATTGTGCTGCTAAGGGCCTGATGACATAGATTTCATTGCTGAGTGATATTGCTTTGTAAGTAAATACCACAACTTCTTTATACATTTTTCACTTTCTGCGATGTTGAACTTGTACTGTAAATGAGGTTCTTGTAAACAGAGGCGTCCCAAACTTTGGGGTGGCTGTTTCTTTTTGATTTTAATTTCCTTAAGCTATAGGACCATAAGTGGAAGTGCCCTAGGCTCTGTTGCTCTGTTTTTTAGATGTTTCAGGAAACACCATACACTTCTCCTGAGTGGCTGTTGGCAATTTACATCCCGCCCATCAGCATAACAAGGCTCCCAGTTCTCCATGGCCTGTCCTGCCTTTCTGGATTTTACACTTTTTTCAGATGGCCCTTTTGACCGGGGGGAAGTGAGACTTCATTGTAGTGCAGATTTCCTTTGCAAGCTTGCTTGGTTGGCCAAAAAGGGCGTATGCGTTTTTTCCTGAATATATTCAGGAAAAAACGCATACGCCCTTTTTGGCCAAGTGCATCATGGTGGACGTTCTGCCTCTTTTCCTATGCTTTCAATGCAATTCCAGTCTACCTCCTGAAATCGGTTTCCTGCAATTCTGCCCCGCTTTCAAGTCCTCTTGGCAGCCTTACTTCAGTATATTTTTGGACGATAGCTGTCATTTATAACTCTGCAGGTTTGTGAATTACAGTGCCCATGAGCTCCTTTCTTCAACTCGTTTTCTTGTGACCTGGCCGCAACACCGCAGGATGGCTTCAGGCCCTAATCTGGTTCCGGCACGGCACGCTGAGCCTTTGGTTATTTCCTCTTCCTGGTGGGAAATGAGAGTTAAATTTGCCCGTCCAGACACCTCCAGCTAGTCTCTCATTGGTTCTCGATATTCCTGTTCATCTTCCGCAGAAATTGCAAACTGGGCCAAACAGGATGTTAAAGGCGCTGACTCTCCAAGTGGGGAGAGTGTTAGTAAAGCGTCTGGAATGTTGCACCCGAGTACCAGGGGAGGAAAACTGAGACATATTTGAACACGTCTCCTGTTCACACGGTTAATCATACTCTAGGTTCCACATGCATGTTTTACCTGAAGGAAGAATACCTTAAACCTGGAGAGTTGAGACCTGTGTAATGGGTACCATGCAATATGACTTCCAAGGGTCTTCATTTGCTCACCGAACCTCTCCAATCCTATCACTGCTGCGTTTATGCCCCTGTACACACGCTTGATTCTCTTTCGGAGACATAGCAATCCATAGGTTTTAAGATACTTACTAGTCAGGTACATTCTTAGGCGTTTAATATTGGGTGTTGAGTCCATTTCGTTGAGCAAGGAGTAGCTCTTGTCTATTCCATATTTGGCTTAAGGAACTTTATCTGTGCTCATTTCAATCTCTGGTTTTATGCAGCACCCCAACTCACCTTTCCCCTTAAGCAAGCATAAGTTGGTTTTCTAAATTTGAGACCCTGTTCTGTTTTGGAATTCAGTTCCTGTGTAGCCAAGTTTACATTCCGTGTATTAGTGATATCTTATGATGTTTCTTTTTCTGTGTGACTTATTTCAGTTAGAATCATCGTACCTGAATCCACTCATTATGCTGCTACGGGCCTGATGACATAGATGTCATTGCTGAGTGATACTGCATTGTACGTAAGTACCACAAGTTCTTTATCCATTTTTCACTTTCTGTGATATTGAACTTGTATGGTAAACGAGGTTCTTGTAAACAGAGCCGTCCCAAACTTTGGGGTGGCTGTGTCTTTTTGATTTTAATTTCCCTAAGCTATAGGACCATAAGTGGAAGTGCCCTAGGCTCTGTTGCTTTGTTTTTTAGATGTTTCAGGAAACACCATACACTTCTCCCGAGTGTCTGTTGGCAATTTACATCCCACCCATCAGCATAACAAGGCTCCCAGTTCTCCATGGCCTGTCCTGCCTTTCTGGATTTTACACTTTTTTCAGATGGCCCTTTTGACCGGGGGGAAGTGAGACTTCACTGTAGTGCAGATTTCCTTTGCAAGCTTGGTTGGTTGGCCAAAAAGGGCGTATGCGTTTTTTCCTGAATATATTCAGGAAAAAACGCATACGCCCTTTTTGGCCAAGTGCATCATTGTGGACGTTCTGCCTCTTTTCCTATGTTTTCAATGCAATTCCAGTCTACCTCCTGAAATCGGTTTCCTGCAATTCTGCCCCGCTTTCAAGTCCTCTTGGCAGCCTTACTTCAGTATATTTTTGGATGATAGCTGTCATTTATAACTCTGCAGGTTTGTGAATTACAGTGCCCCTGAGCTCCTTTCTTCAACTCGCTTTCTTGTGACCTGGCCGCAACACCGCAGGATGGCTTCAGGCCCTAATCTGGTTCCGGCTCAGCACGCTGAGCCTTTGGTTAATTCCTCTTCCTGGTGGGAAATGAGAGTTAAATTTGCCCGTCCAGACACCTCCAGCTAGTCTCTCATTGGTTCTCGATATTCCTGTTCATCTTCCGCAGAAATTGCAAACTGGGCCAAACAGGAGGTTAAAGGGACTGACTCTCCAAGTGGGGAGAGTGTTAGTAAAGCGTCTGGAATGTTGCACCCGAGTACCAGGGTACGAAAACTGAGACATATTTGAACACGTCTCCCGATCACATGGTTGATCATACTCTAGGTTCCACATGCATGTTTTAGCTGAAGGAAGAATACCTTAAACCTGGGTAGTTGAAACCCGTGGAATGGGTACCATGCAATATGACTTCAAAGGGTCTTCATTTGCTCACAGAACCTCTACAATCCTATTACTGCTGCGTTTATGCCCCTGTACACATGCTTGATTCTCTTTCGGAGACATAGCAATCCATAGGTTTTAAGATACTTACTAGTCAGGTACATTCTTAGGCGTTTAATATGCGGTGTTGAGTCCATTTCGTTGAGCAAGGAGTAGCTCTTGTCTATTCCATATTTGGCTTAAGGAACTTTATCTGTGCTCATTTCAATCTCTGGTTTTATGCAGCACCCCAACTCACCTTTACCCTTAAGCAAGCATAAGTTGGTTTTCTAAATTTGAGACCCTGTTCTGTTCTGTAATTCAGTTCCTGTGTAGCCAAGTTTACATTCCGTGTATTAGTGATATCTTATGATGTTTCTTTTTCTGTGTGACTTATTTCAGTTAGAATCATCATACCTGAATCCACTCATTGTGCTGCTAAGGGCCTGATGACATAGATTTCATTGCTGAGTGATATTGCTTTGTAAGTAAATACCACAACTTCTTTATCCATTTTTCACTTTCTGCGATGTTGAACTTGTACTGTAAACGAGGTTCTTGTAAACAGAGGCGTCCCAAACTTTGGGGTGGCTGTTTCTTTTTGATTTTAATTTCCCTAAGCTATAGGACCATAAGTGGAAGTGCCCTAGGCTCTGTTGCTCTGTTTTTTAGATGTTTCAGGAAACACCATACACTTCTCCCGAGTGGCTGTTGGCAATTTACATCCCGCCCATCAGCATAACAAGGCTCCCAGTTCTCCATGGCCTGTCCTGCCTTTCTGGATTTTACACTTTTTTCAGATGGCCCTTTTGACCGGGGGGAAGTGAGACTTCATTGTAGTGCAGATTTCCTTTGCAAGCTTGCTTGGTTGGCCAAAAAGGGTGTATGCGTTTTTTCCTGAATATATTCAGGAAAAAACGCATACGCCCTTTTTGGCCAAGTGCATCATGGTGGACGTTCTGCCTCTTTTCCTATGCTTTCAATGCAATTCCAGTCTACCTCCTGAAATCGGTTTCCTGCAATTCTGCCCCGCTTTCAAGTCCTCTTGGCAGCCATACTTCAGTATATTTTTGGACGATAGCTGTCATTTATAACTCTGCAGGTTTGTGAATTACAGTGCCCCTGAGCTCCTTTCTTCAACTCGCTTTCTTTTGAGCTGGCCGCAACACCGCAGGATGGCTTCAGGCCCTAATCTGGTTCCGGCACGGCACGCTGAGCCTTTGGTTAATTCCTCTTCCTGGTGGGAAATGAGAGTTAAATTTGCCCGTCCAGACACCTCCAGCTAGTCTCTCATTGGTTCTCGCTATTCCTGTTCATCTTCCGCAGAAATTGCAAACTGGGCCAAACAGGAGGTTAAAGGGACTGACTCTCCAAGTCGGGAGGGTGTTAGTAAAGCGTCTGGAATGTTGCACCCGAGTACCAGGGTACGAAAACTGAGACATATTTGAACACGTCTCCCGATCACATGGTTGATCATACTCTAGGTTCCACATGCATGTTTTAGCTGAAGGAAGAATACCTTAAACCTGGGTAGTTGAAACCCGTGGAATGGGTACCATGCAATATGACTTCAAAGGGTCTTCATTTGCTCACCGAACCTCTCCAATCCTATCACTGCTGCGTTTATGCCCCTGTACACATGCTTGATTCTCTTTCGGAGACATAGCAATCCATAGGTTTTAAGATACTTACTAGTCAGGTACATTCTTAGGCATTTAATATGCGGTGTTGAGTCCATTTCGTTGAGCAAGGAGTAGCTCTTGTCTATTCCATATTTGGCTTAAGGAACTTTATCTGTGCTCATTTCAATCTCTGGTTTTATGCAGCACCCCAACTCACCTTTCCCCTTAAGCAAGCATAAGTTGCTTTTCTAAATTTGAGACCCTGTTCTGTTCTGTAATTCAGTTCCTGTGTAGCCAAGTTTACATTCCGTGTATTACTGATATCTTATGATGTTTCTTTTTCTGTGTGACTTATTTCAGTTAGAATCATCATACCTGAATCCACTCATTGTGCTGCTAAGGGCCTGATGACATAGATTTCATTGCTGAGTGATATTGCTTTGTAAGTAAATACCACAACTTCTTTATCCATTTTTCACTTTCTGCGATGTTGAACTTGTACTGTAAACGAGGTTCTTGTAAACAGAGGCGTCCCAAACTTTGGGGTGGCTGTGTCTTTTTGATTTTAATTTCCCTAAGCTATAGGACCATAAGTGGAAGTGCCCTAGGCTCTGTTGCTTTGTTTTTTAGATGTTTCAGGAAACACCATACACTTCTCCCGAGTGTCTGTTGGCAATTTACATCCCGCCCATCAGCATAACAAGGCTCCCAGTTCTCCATGGCCTGTCCTGCCTTTCTGGATTTTACACTTTTTTCAGATGGCCCTTTTGACTGGGGGGAAGTGAGACTTCATTGTAGTGCAGATTTCCTTTGCAAGCTTGCTTGGTTGGCCAAAAAGGGCGTATGCGTTTTTTCCTGAATATATTCAGGAAAACACACATACGCCCTTTTTGGCCAAGTGCATCATTGTGGACGTTCTGCCTCTTTTCCTATGCTTTCAATGCAATTCCAGTCTACCTCCTGAAATCAGTTTCCTGCAATTCTGCCCCGCTTTCAAGTCCTCTTGGCAGCCTTACTTCAGTATATTTTTGGACGATAGCTGTCATTTATAACTCTGCAGGTTTGTGAATTACAGTGCCCCTGAGCTCCTTTCTTCAACTCGCTTTCTTTTGAGCTGGCCGCAACACCGCAGGATGGCTTCAGGCCCTAATCTGGTTCCGGCACGGCACGCTGAGCCTTTGGTTAATTCATCTTCCTGGTTGGAAATGAGAGTTAAATTTGCCCGTCCAGACACCTCCAGCTAGTCTCTCATTGGTTCTCGCTATTCCTGTTCATCTTCCGCAGAAATTGCAAACTGGGCCAAACAGGAGGTTAAAGGGACTGACTCTCCAAGTCGGGAGGGTGTTAGTAAAGCGTCTGGAATGTTGCACCCGAGTACCAGGGTACGAAAACTGAGACATATTTGAACACGTCTCCCGATCACATGGTTGATCATACTCTAGGTTCCACATGCATGTTTTAGCTGAAGGAAGAATACCTTAAACCTGGGTAGTTGAAACCCGTGGAATGGGTACCATGCAATATGACTTCAAAGGGTCTTCATTTGCTCACCGAACCTCTCCAATCCTATCACTGCTGCGTTTATGCCCCTGTACACATGCTTGATTCTCTTTCGGAGACATAGCAATCCATAGGTTTTAAGATACTTACTAGTCAGGTACATTCTTAGGCGTTTAATATGCGGTGTTGTGTCCATTTCGTTGAGCAAGAGGTAGCTCTTGTCTATTCCATATTTGGCTTAAGGAACTTTATCTGTGTTCATTTCAATCTCTGGTTTTATGCAGCACCCCAACTCACCTTTACCCTTAAGAAAGCATAAGTTGGTTTTCTAAATTTGAGACCCTGTTCTGTTCTGTAATTCAGTTCCTGTGTAGCCAAGTTTACATTCCGTGTATTACTGATATCTTATGATGTTTCTTTTTCTGTGTGACTTATTTCAGTTAGAATCATCATACCTGAATCCACTCATTGTGCTGCTAAGGGCCTGATGACATAGATTTCATTGCTGAGTGATATTGCTTTGTAAGTAAATACCACAACTTCTTTATCCATTTTTCACTTTCTGCGATGTTGAACTTGTACTGTAAACGAGGTTCTTGTAAACAGAGGCGTCCCAAACTTTGGGGTGGCTGTGTCTTTTTGATTTTAATTTCCCTAAGCTATAGGACCATAAGTGGAAGTGCCCTAGGCTCTGTTGCTTTGTTTTTTAGATGTTTCAGGAAACACCATACACTTCTCCCGAGTGTCTGTTGGCAATTTACATCCCGCCCATCAGCATAACAAGGCTCCCAGTTCTCCATGGCCTGTCCTGCCTTTCTGGATTTTACACTTTTTTCAGATGGCCCTTTTGACCGGGGGGAAGTGAGACTTCATTGTAGTGCAGATTTCCTTTGCAAGCTTGCTTGGTTGGCCAAAAAGGGCGTATGCGTTTTTTCCTGAATATATTCAGGAAAACACGCATACGCCCTTTTTGGCCAAGTGCATCATTGTGGACGTTCTGCCTCTTTTCCTATGCTTTCAATGCAATTCCAGTCTACCTCCTGAAATCGGTTTCCTGCAATTCTGCCCCGCTTTCAAGTCCTCTTGGCAGCCTTACTTCAGTATATTTTTGGACGATAGCTGTCATTTATAACTCTGCAGGTTTGTGAATTACAGTGCCCCTGAGCTCCTTTCTTCAACTCGCTTTCTTTTGAGCTGGCCGCAACACCGCAGGATGGCTTCAGGCCCTAATCTGGTTCCGGCACGGCACGCTGAGCCTTTGGTTAATTCATCTTCCTGGTGGGAAATGAGAGTTAAATTTGCCCGTCCAGACACCTCCAGCTAGTCTCTCATTGGTTCTCGCTATTCCTGTTCATCTTCCGCAGAAATTGCAAACTGGGCCAAACAGGAGGTTAAAGGGACTGACTCTCCAAGTCGGGAGGGTGTTAGTAAAGCGTCTGGAATGTTGCACCCGAGTACCAGGGTACGAAAACTGAGACATATTTGAACACGTCTCCCGATCACATGGTTGATCATACTCTAGGTTCCACATGCATGTTTTAGCTGAAGGAAGAATACCTTAAACCTGGGTAGTTGAAACCCGTGGAATGGGTACCATGCAATATGACTTCAAAGGGTCTTCATTTGCTCACCGAACCTCTCCAATCCTATCACTGCTGCGTTTATGCCCCTGTACACATGCTTGATTCTCTTTCGGAGACATAGCAATCCATAGGTTTTAAGATACTTACTAGTCAGGTACATTCTTAGGCATTTAATATGCGGTGTTGAGTCCATTTCGTTGAGCAAGGAGTAGCTCTTGTCTATTCCATATTTGGCTTAAGGAACTTTATCTGTGCTCATTTCAATCTCTGGTTTTATGCAGCACCCCAACTCACCTTTACCCTTAAGCAAGCATAAGTTGGTTTTCTAAATTTGAGACCCTGTTCTGTTCTGTAATTCAGTTCCTGTGTAGCCAAGTTTACATTCCGTGTATTACTGATATCTTATGATGTTTCTTTTTCTGTGTGACTTATTTCAGTTAGAATCATCATACCTGAATCCACTCATTGTGCTGCTAAGGGCCTGATGACATAGATTTCATTGCTGAGTGATATTGCTTTGTAAGTAAATACCACAACTTCTTTATCCATTTTTCACTTTCTGCGATGTTGAACTTGTACTGTAAACGAGGTTCTTGTAAACAGAGGCGTCCCAAACTTTGGGGTGGCTGTGTCTTTTTGATTTTAATTTCCCTAAGCTATAGGACCATAAGTGGAAGTGCCCTAGGCTCTGTTGCTTTGTTTTTTAGATGTTTCAGGAAACACCATACACTTCTCCCGAGTGTCTGTTGGCAATTTACATCCCGCCCATCAGCATAACAAGGCTCCCAGTTCTCCATGGCCTGTCCTGCCTTTCTGGATTTTACACTTTTTTCAGATGGCCCTTTTGACCGGGGGGAAGTGAGACTTCATTGTAGTGCAGATTTCCTTTGCAAGCTTGCTTGGTTGGCCAAAAAGGGCGTATGCGTTTTTTCCTGAATATATTCAGGAAAAAACGCATACGCCCTTTTTGGCCAAGTGCATCATTGTGGACGTTCTGCCTCTTTTCCTATGCTTTCAATGCAATTCCAGTCTACCTCCTGAAATCGGTTTCCTGCAATTCTGCCCCGCTTTCAAGTCCTCTTGGCAGCCTTACTTCAGTATATTTTTGGACGATAGCTGTCATTTATAACTCTGCAGGTTTGTGAATTACAGTGCCCCTGAGCTCCTTTCTTCAACTCGCTTTCTTTTGAGCTGGCCGCAACACCGCAGGATGGCTTCAGGCCCTAATCTGGTTCCGGCACGGCACGCTGAGCCTTTGGTTAATTCATCTTCCTGGTTGGAAATGAGAGTTAAATTTGCCCGTCCAGACACCTCCAGCTAGTCTCTCATTGGTTCTCGCTATTCCTGTTCATCTTCCGCAGAAATTGCAAACTGGGCCAAACAGGAGGTTAAAGGGACTGACTCTCCAAGTCGGGAGGGTGTTAGTAAAGCGTCTGGAATGTTGCACCCGAGTACCAGGGTACGAAAACTGAGACATATTTGAACACGTCTCCCGATCACATGGTTGATCATACTCTAGGTTCCACATGCATGTTTTAGCTGAAGGAAGAATACCTTAAACCTGGGTAGTTGAAACCCGTGGAATGGGTACCATGCAATATGACTTCAAAGGGTCTTCATTTGCTCACCGAACCTCTCCAATCCTATCACTGCTGCGTTTATGCCCCTGTACACATGCTTGATTCTCTTTCGGAGACATAGCAATCCATAGGTTTTAAGATACTTACTAGTCAGGTACATTCTTAGGCATTTAATATGCGGTGTTGAGTCCATTTCGTTGAGCAAGGAGTAGCTCTTGTCTATTCCATATTTGGCTTAAGGAACTTTATCTGTGCTCATTTCAATCTCTGGTTTTATGCAGCACCCCAACTCACCTTTACCCTTAAGCAAGCATAAGTTGGTTTTCTAAATTTGAGACCCTGTTCTGTTCTGTAATTCAGTTCCTGTGTAGCCAAGTTTACATTCCGTGTATTACTGATATCTTATGATGTTTCTTTTTCTGTGTGACATATTTCAGTTAGAATCATCATACCTGAATCCACTCATTGTGCTGCTAAGGGCCTGATGACATAGATTTCATTGCTGAGTGATATTGCTTTGTAAGTAAATACCACAACTTCTTTATCCATTTTTCACTTTCTGAGATGTTGAACTTGTACGGTAAACGAGGTTCTTGTAAACAGAGGCGTCCCAAACTTTGGGGTGGCTGTGTCTTTTTGATTTTAATTTCCCTAAGCTATAGGACCATAAGTGGAAGTGCCCTAGGCTCTGTTGCTTTGTTTTTTAGATGTTTCAGGAAACACCATACACTTCTCCCTAGTGTCTGTTGGCAATTTACATCCCGCCCATCAGCATAACAAGGCTCCCAGTTCTCCATGGCCTGTCCTGCCTTTCTGGATTTTACACTTTTTTCAGATGGCCCTTTTGACCGGGGGGAAGTGAGACTTCATTGTACTGCAGATTTCCTTTGCAAGCTTGCTTGGTTGGCCAAAAAGGGCGTATGCGTTTTTTCCTGAATATATTCAGGAAAACACACATACGCCCTTTTTGGCCAAGTGCATCATTGTGGACGTTCTGCCTCTTTTCCTATGCTTTCAATGCAATTCCAGTCTACCTCCTGAAATCGGTTTCCTGCAATTCTGCCCCGCTTTCAAGTCCTCTTGGCAGCCTTACTTCAGTATATTTTTGGACGATACCTGTCATTTATAACTCTGCAGGTTTGTAAATTACAGTGCCCCTGAGCTCCTTTCTTCAACTCGCTTTCTTTTGAGCTGGCCGCAACACCGCAGGATGGCTTCAGGCCCTAATCTGGTTCCGGCACGGCACGCTGAGCCTTTGGTTAATTCCTCTTCCTGGTGGGAAATGAGAGTTAAATTTGCCCGTCCAGACACCTCCAGCTAGTCTCTCATTGGTTCTCGCTATTCCTGTTCATCTTCCGCAGAAATTGCAAACTGGGCCAAACAGGAGGTTAAAGGGACTGACTCTCCAAGTCGGGAGGGTGTTAGTAAAGCGTCTGGAATGTTGCACCCGAGTACCAGGGTACGAAAACTGAGACATATTTGAACACGTCTCCCGATCACATGGTTGATCATACTCTAGGTTCCACATGCATGTTTTAGCTGAAGGAAGAATACCTTAAACCTGGGTAGTTGAAACCCGTGGAATGGGTACCATGCAATATGACTTCAAAGGGTCTTCATTTGCTCACCGAACCTCTCCAATCCTATCACTGCTGCGTTTATGCCCCTGTACACATGCTTGATTCTCTTTCGGAGACATAGCAATCCATAGGTTTTAAGATACTTACTAGTCAGGTACATTCTTAGGCGTTTAATATGCGGTGTTGAGTCCATTTCGTTGAGCAAGAGGTAGCTCTTGTCTATTTCATATTTGGCTTAAGGAACTTTATCTGTGTTCATTTCAATCTCTGGTTTTATGCAGCACCCCAACTCACCTTTACCCTTAAGAAAGCATAAGTTGGTTTAATAAATTTGAGACCCTGTTCTGTTCTGTAATTCAGTTCCTGTGTAGCCAAGTTTACATTCCGTGTATTACTGATATCTTATGATGTTTCTTTTTCTGTGTGACTTATTTCAGTTAGAATCATCATACCTGAATCCACTCATTGTGCTGCTAAGGGCCTGATGACATAGATTTCATTGCTGAGTGATATTGCTTTGTAAGTAAATACCACAACTTCTTTATCCATTTTTCACTTTCTGCGATGTTGAACTTGTACGGTAAACGAGGTTCTTGTAAACAGAGGCGTCCCAAACTTTGGGGTGGCTGTGTCTTTTTGATTTTAATTTCCCTAAGCTATAGGACCATAAGTGGAAGTGCCCTAGGCTCTGTTGCTTTGTTTTTTAGATGTTTCAGGAAACACCATACACTTCTCCCGAGTGTCTGTTGGCAATTTACATCCCGCCCATCAGCATAACAAGGCTCCCAGTTCTCCATGGCCTGTCCTGCCTTTCTGGATTTTACACTTTTTTCAGATGGCCCTTTTGACCGGGGGGAAGTGAGACTTCATTGTAGTGCAGATTTCCTTTGCAAGCTTGCTTGGTTGGCCAAAAAGGGCGTATGCGTTTTTTCCTGAATATATTCAGGAAAAAACGCATACGCCCTTTATGGCCAAGTGCATCATTGTGGACGTTCTGCCTCTTTTCCTATGCTTTCAATGCAATTCCAGTCTACCTCCTGAAATCGGTTTCCTGCAATTCTGCCCTGCTTTCAAGTCCTCTTGGCAGCCTTACTTCAGTATATTTTTGGACGATAGCTGTCATTTATAACTCTGCAGGTTTGTGAATTACAGTGCCCCTGAGCTCCTTTCTTCAACTCGCTTTCTTTTGAGCTGGCCGCAACACCGCAGGATGGCTTCAGGCCCTAATCTGGTTCCGGCACGGCACGCTGAGCCTTTGGTTAATTCCTCTTCCTGGTGGGAAATGAGAGTTAAATTTGCCCGTCCAGACACCTCCAGCTAGTCTCTCATTGGTTCTCGCTATTCCTGTTCATCTTCCGCAGAAATTGCAAACTGGGCCAAACAGGAGGTTAAAGGGACTGACTCTCCAAGTCGGGAGGGTGTTAGTAAAGCGTCTGGAATGTTGCACCCGAGTACCAGGGTACGAAAACTGAGACATATTTGAACACGTCTCCCGATCACATGGTTGATCATACTCTAGGTTCCACATGCATGTTTTAGCTGAAGGAAGAATACCTTAAACCTGGGTAGTTGAAACCCGTGGAATGGGTACCATGCAATATGACTTCAAAGGGTCTTCATTTGCTCACCGAACCTCTCCAATCCTATCACTGCTGCGTTTATGCCCCTGTACACATGCTTGATTCTCTTTCGGAGACATAGCAATCCATAGGTTTTAAGATACTTACTAGTCAGGTACATTCTTAGGCTTTTAATATGCGGTGTTGAGTCCATTTCGTTGAGCAAGGAGTAGCTCTTGTCTATTCCATATTTGGCTTAAGGAACTTTATCTGTGCTCATTTCAATCTCTGGTTTTATGCAGCACCCCAACTCACCTTTCCCCTTAAGCAAGCATAAGTTGGTTTTCTAAATTTGAGACCCTGTTCTGTTCTGTAATTCAGTTCCTGTGTAGCCAAGTTTACATTCCGTGTATTACTGATATCTTATGATGTTTCTTTTTCTGTGTGACTTATTTCAGTTAGAATCATCATACCTGAATCCACTCATTGTGCTGCTAAGGGCCTGATGACATAGATTTCATTGCTGAGTGATATTGCTTTGTAAGTAAATACCACAACTTCTTTATCCATTTTTCACTTTCTGTGATATTGAACTTGTACGGTAAACGAGGTTCTTGTAAACAGAGGCGTCCCAAACTTTGGGGTGGCTGTGTCTTTTTGATTTTAATTTCCCTAAGCTATAGGACCATAAGTGGAAGTGCCCTAGGCTCTGTTGCTTTGTTTTTTAGATGTTTCAGGAAACACCATACACTTCTCCCGAGTGTCTGTTGGCAATTTACATCCCGCCCATCAGCATAACAAGGCTCCCAGTTCTCCATGGCCTGTCCTGCCTTTCTGGATTTTACACTTTTTTCAGATGGCCCTTTTGACCGGGGGGAAGTGAGACTTCATTGTACTGCAGATTTCCTTTGCAAGCTTGCTTGGTTGGCCAAAAAGGGCATATGCGTTTTTTCCTGAATATATTCAGGAAAACACGCATACGCCCTTTTTGGCCAAGTGCATCATTGTGGACGTTCTGCCTCTTTTCCTATGCTTTCAATGCAATTCCAGTCTACCTCCTGAAATCGGTTTCCTGCAATTCTGCCCCGCTTTCAAGTCCTCTTGGCAGCCTTACTTCAGTATATTTTTGGACGATAGCTGTCATTTATAACTCTGCAGGTTTGTGAATTACAGTGCCCCTGAGCTCCTTTCTTCAACTCGCTTTCTTTTGAGCTGGCCGCAACACCGCAGGATGGCTTCAGGCCCTAATCTGGTTCCGGCACGGCACGCTGAGCCTTTGGTTAATTCCTCTTCCTGGTGGGAAATGAGAGTTAAATTTGCCCGTCCAGACACCTCCAGCTAGTCTCTCATTGGTTCTCGCTATTCCTGTTCATCTTCCGCAGAAATTGCAAACTGGGCCAAACAGGAGGTTAAAGGGACTGACTCTCCAAGTCGGGAGGGTGTTAGTAAAGCATCTGGAATGTTGCACCCGAGTACCAGGGTACAAAAACTGAGACATATTTGAACACGTCTCCCGATCACATGGTTGATCATACTCTAGGTTCCACATGCATGTTTTAGCTGAAGGAAGAATACCTTAAACCTGGGTAGTTGAAACCCGTGGAATGGGTACCATGCAATATGACTTCAAAGGGTCTTCATTTGCTCACCGAACCTCTCCAATCCTATCACTGCTGCGTTTATGCCCCTGTACACATGCTTGATTCTCTTTCGGAGACATAGCAATCCATAGGTTTTAAGATACTTACTAGTCAGGTACATTCTTAGGCATTTAATATGCGGTGTTGAGTCCATTTCGTTGAGCAAGGAGTAGCTCTTGTCTATTCCATATTTGGCTTAAGGAACTTTATCTGTGCTCATTTCAATCTCTGGTTTTATGCAGCACCCCAACTCACCTTTCCCCTTAAGCAAGCATAAGTTGGTTTTCTAAATTTGAGACCCTGTTCTGTTCTGTAATTCAGTTCCTGTGTAGCCAAGTTTACATTCCGTGTATTACTGATATCTTATGATGTTTCTTTTCCTGTGTGACTTATTTCAGTTAGAATCATCATACCTGAATCCACTCATTGTGCTCCTAAGGGCCTGATGACATAGATTTCATTGCTGAGTGATATTGCTTTGTAAGTAAATACCACAACTTCTTTATCCATTTTTCACTTTCTGAGATGTTGAACTTGTACGGTAAACGAGGTTCTTGTAAACAGAGGCGTCCCAAACTTTGGGGTGGCTGTGTCTTTTTGATTTTAATTTCCCTAAGCTATAGGACCATAAGTGGAAGTGCCCTAGGCTCTGTTGCTTTGTTTTTTAGATGTTTCAGGAAACACCATACACTTCTCCCGAGTGTCTGTTGGCAATTTACATCCCGCCCATCAGCATAACAAGGCTCCCAGTTCTCCATGGCCTGTCCTGCCTTTCTGGATTTTACACTTTTTTCAGATGGCCCTTTTGACCGGGGGCAAGTGAGACTTCATTGTAGTGCAGATTTCCTTTGCAAGCTTGCTTGGTTGGCCAAAAAGGGCGTATGCGTTTTTTCCTGAATATATTCAGGAAAAAACGCATACGCCCTTTTTGGCCAAGTGCATCATTGTGGACGTTCTGCCTCTTTTCCTATGCTTAAAATGCAATTCCAGTCTGCCTCCTGAAATCGGTTTCCTGCAATTCTGCCCCGCTTTCAAGTCCTCTTGGCAGCCTTACTTCAGTATATTTTTGGACGATAGCTGTCATTTATAACTCTGCAGGTTTGTGAATTACAGTGCCCCTGAGCTCCTTTCTTCAACTCGCTTTCTTTTGAGCTGGCCGCAACACCGCAGGATGGCTTCAGGCCCTAATCTGGTTCCGGCACGGCACGCTGAGCCTTTGGTTAATTCCTCTTCCTGGTGGGAAATGAGAGTTAAATTTGCCCGTCCAGACACCTCCAGCTAGTCTCTCATTGGTTCTCGCTATTCCTGTTCATCTTCCGCAGAAATTGCAAACTGGGCCAAACAGGAGGTTAAAGGGACTGACTCTCCAAGTCGGGAGGGTGTTAGTAAAGCGTCTGGAATGTTGCACCCGAGTACCAGGGTACGAAAACTGAGACATATTTGAACACGTCTCCCGATCACATGGTTGATCATACTCTAGGTTCCACATGCATGTTTTAGCTGAAGGAAGAATACCTTAAACCTGGGTAGTTGAAACCCGTGGAATGGGTACCATGCAATATGACTTCAAAGGGTCTTCATTTGCTCACCGAACCTCTCCAATCCTATCACTGCTGCGTTTATGCCCCTGTACACATGCTTGATTCTCTTTCGGAGACATAGCAATCCATAGGTTTTAAGATACTTACTAGTCAGGTACATTCTTAGGCATTTAATATGCGGTGTTGAGTCCATTTCGTTGAGCAAGGAGTAGCTCTTGTCTATTCCATATTTGGCTTAAGGAACTTTATCTGTGCTCATTTCAATCTCTGGTTTTATGCAGCACCCCAACTCACCTTTCCCCTTAAGCAAGCATAAGTTGGTTTTCTAAATTTGAGACCCTGTTCTGTTCTGTAATTCAGTTCCTGTGTAGCCAAGTTTACATTCCGTGTATTACTGATATCTTATGATGTTTCTTTTCCTGTGTGACTTATTTCAGTTAGAATCATCATACCTGAATCCACTCATTGTGCTGCTAAGGGCCTGATGACATAGATTTCATTGCTGAGTGATATTGCTTTGTAAGTAAATACCACAACTTCTTTATCCATTTTTCACTTTCTGTGATATTGAACTTGTACGGTAAACGAGGTTCTTGTAAACAGAGGCGTCCCAAACTTTGGGGTGGCTGTGTCTTTTTGATTTTAATTTCCCTAAGCTATAGGACCATAAGTGGAAGTGCCCTAGGCTCTGTTGCTTTGTTTTTTAGATGTTTCAGGAAACACCATACACTTCTCCCGAGTGTCTGTTGGCAATTTACATCCCGCCCATCAGCATAACAAGGCTCCCAGTTCTCCATGGCCTGTCCTGCCTTTCTGGATTTTACACTTTTTTCAGATGGCCCTTTTGACCGGGGGGAAGTGAGACTTCATTGTACTGCAGATTTCCTTTGCAAGCTTGCTTGGTTGGCCAAAAAGGGCATATGCGTTTTTTCCTGAATATATTCAGGAAAACACGCATACGCCCTTTTTGGCCAAGTGCATCATTGTGGACGTTCTGCCTCTTTTCCTATGCTTTCAATGCAATTCCAGTCTACCTCCTGAAATCGGTTTCCTGCAATTCTGCCCCGCTTTCAAGTCCTCTTGGCAGCCTTACTTCAGTATATTTTTGGACGATAGCTGTCATTTATAACTCTGCAGGTTTGTGAATTACAGTGCCCCTGAGCTCCTTTCTTCAACTCGCTTTCTTTTGAGCTGGCCGCAACACCGCAGGATGGCTTCAGGCCCTAATCTGGTTCCGGCACGGCACGCTGAGCCTTTGGTTAATTCCTCTTCCTGGTGGGAAATGAGAGTTAAATTTGCCCGTCCAGACACCTCCAGCTAGTCTCTCATTGGTTCTCGCTATTCCTGTTCATCTTCCGCAGAAATTGCAAACTGGGCCAAACAGGAGGTTAAAGGGACTGACTCTCCAAGTCGGGAGGGTGTTAGTAAAGCGTCTGGAATGTTGCACCCGAGTACCAGGGTACGAAAACTGAGACATATTTGAACACGTCTCCCGATCACATGGTTGATCATACTCTAGGTTCCACATGCATGTTTTAGCTGAAGGAAGAATACCTTAAACCTGGGTAGTTGAAACCCGTGGAATGGGTACCATGCAATATGACTTCAAAGGGTCTTCATTTGCTCACCGAACCTCTCCAATCCTATCACTGCTGCGTTTATGCCCCTGTACACATGCTTGATTCTCTTTCGGAGACATAGCAATCCATAGGTTTTAAGATACTTACTAGTCAGGTACATTCTTAGGCTTTTAATATGCGGTGTTGAGTCCATTTCGTTGAGCAAGGAGTAGCTCTTGTCTATTCCATATTTGGCTTAAGGAACTTTATCTGTGCTCATTTCAATCTCTGGTTTTATGCAGCACCCCAACTCACCTTTCCCCTTAAGCAAGCATAAGTTGGTTTTCTAAATTTGAGACCCTGTTCTGTTCTGTAATTCAGTTCCTGTGTAGCCAAGTTTACATTCCGTGTATTACTGATATCTTATGATGTTTCTTTTCCTGTGTGACTTATTTCAGTTAGAATCATCATACCTGAATCCACTCATTGTGCTGCTAAGGGCCTGATGACATAGATTTCATTGCTGAGTGATATTGCTTTGTAAGTAAATACCACAACTTCTTTATCCATTTTTCACTTTCTGCGATGTTGAACTTGTACGGTAAACGAGGTTCTTGTAAACAGAGGCGTCCCAAACTTTGGGGTGGCTGTGTCTTTTTGATTTTAATTTCCCTAAGCTATAGGACCATAAGTGGAAGTGCCCTAGGCTCTGTTGCTTTGTTTTTTAGATGTTTCAGGAAACACCATACACTTCTCCCGAGTGTCTGTTGGCAATTTACATCCCGCCCATCAGCATAACAAGGCTCCCAGTTCTCCATGGCCTGTCCTGCCTTTCTGGATTTTACACTTTTTTCAGATGGCCCTTTTGACCGGGGGAAAGTGAGACTTCATTGTAGTGCAGATTTCCTTTGCAAGCTTGCTTGGTTGGCCAAAAAGGGCGTATGCGTTTTTTCCTGAATATATTCAGGAAAAAACGCATACGCCCTTTTTGGCCAAGTGCATCATTGTGGACGTTCTGCCTCTTTTCCTATGCTTAAAATGCAATTCCAGTCTGCCTCCTGAAATCGGTTTCCTGCAATTCTGCCCCGCTTTCAAGTCCTCTTGGCAGCCTTACTTCAGTATATTTTTGGACGATAGCTGTCATTTATAACTCTGCAGGTTTGTGAATTACAGTGCCCCTGAGCTCCTTTCTTCAACTCGCTTTCTTTTGAGCTGGCCGCAACACCGCAGGATGGCTTCAGGCCCTAATCTGGTTCCGGCACGGCACGCTGAGCCTTTGGTTA
The DNA here is from genome assembly GCF_039906515.1 of Pseudorca crassidens. Taxonomy (NCBI): domain Eukaryota; kingdom Metazoa; phylum Chordata; class Mammalia; order Artiodactyla; family Delphinidae; genus Pseudorca; species Pseudorca crassidens. Next base: position 176,462,983 of record NC_090298.1, read on the forward strand.
ATTCCTCTTCCTGGTGGGAAATGAGAGTTAAATTTGCCCGTCCAGACACCTCCAGCTAGTCTCTCATTGGTTCTCGCTATTCCTGTTCATCTTCCGCAGAAATTGCAAACTGGGCCAAACAGGAGGTTAAAGGGACTGACTCTCCAAGTCGGGAGGGTGTTAGTAAAGCGTCTGGAATGTTGCACCCGAGTACCAGGGTACGAAAACTGAGACATATTTGAACACGTCTCCCGATCACATGGTTGATCATACTCTAGGTTCCACATGCATGTTTTAGCTGAAGGAAGAATACCTTAAACCTGGGTAGTTGAAACCCGTGGAATGGGTACCATGCAATATGACTTCAAAGGGTCTTCATTTGCTCACCGAACCTCTCCAATCCTATCACTGCTGCATTTATGCCCCTGTACACATGCTTGATTCTCTTTCGGAGACATAGCAATCCATAGGTTTTAAGATACTTACTAGTCAGGTACATTCTTAGGCGTTTAATATGCGGTGTTGAGTCCATTTCGTTGAGCAAGGAGTAGCTCTTGTCTATTCCATATTTGGCTTAAGGAACTTTATCTGTGTTCATTTCAATCTCTGGTTTTATGCAGCACCCCAACTCACCTTTCCCCTTAAGCAAGCATAAGTTGGTTTTCTAAATTTGAGACCCTGTTCTGTTCTGTAATTCAGTTCCTGTGTAGCCAAGTTTACATTCCGTGTATTACTGATATCTTATGATGTTTCTTTTTCTGTGTGACTTATTTCAGTTAGAATCATCATACCTGAATCCACTCATTGTGCTGCTAAGGGCCTGATGACATAGATTTCATTGCTGAGTGATATTGCTTTGTAAGTAAATACCACAACTTCTTTATCCATTTTTCACTTTCTGCGATGTTGAACTTGTACTGTAAACGAGGTTCTTGTAAACAGAGGCGTCCCAAACTTTGGGGTGGCTGTGTCTTTTTGATTTTAATTTCCCTAAGCTATAGGACCATAAGTGGAAGTGCCCTAGGCTCTGTTGCTTTGTTTTTTAGATGTTTCAGGAAACACCATACACTTCTCCCGAGTGTCTGTTGGCAATTTACATCCCGCCCATCAGCATAACAAGGCTCCCAGTTCTCCATGGCCTGTCCTGCCTTTCTGGATTTTACACTTTTTTCAGATGGCCCTTTTGACCGGGGGCAAGTGAGACTTCATTGTAGTGCAGATTTCCTTTGCAAGCTTGCTTGGTTGGCCAAAAAGGGCGTATGCGTTTTTTCCTGAATATATTCAGGAAAAAACGCATACGCCCTTTTTGGCCAAGTGCATCATTGTGGACGTTCTGCCTCTTTTCCTATGCTTTCAATGCAATTCCAGTCTACCTCCTGAAATCGGTTTCCTGCAATTCTGCCCTGCTTTCAAGTCCTCTTGGCAGCCTTACTTCAGTATATTTTTGGACGATAGCTGTCATTTATAACTCTGCAGGTTTGTGAATTACAGTGCCCCTGAGCTCCTTTCTTCAACTCGCTTTCTTTTGAGCTGGCCGCAACACCGCAGGATGGCTTCAGGCCCTAATCTGGTTCCGGCACGGCACGCTGAGCCTTTGGTTAATTCCTCTTCCTGGTGGGAAATGAGAGTTAAATTTGCCCGTCCAGACACCTCCAGCTAGTCTCTCATTGGTTCTCGCTATTCCTGTTCATCTTCCGCAGAAATTGCAAACTGGGCCAAACAGGAGGTTAAAGGGACTGACTCTCCAAGTCGGGAGGGTGTTAGTAAAGCGTCTGGAATGTTGCACCCGAGTACCAGGGTACGAAAACTGAGACATATTTGAACACGTCTCCCGATCACATGGTTGATCATACTCTAGGTTCCACATGCATGTTTTAGCTGAAGGAAGAATACCTTAAACCTGGGTAGTTGAAACCCGTGGAATGGGTACCATGCAATATGACTTCAAAGGGTCTTCATTTGCTCACCGAACCTCTCCAATCCTATCACTGCTGCGTTTATGCCCCTGTACACATGCTTGATTCTCTTTCGGAGACATAGCAATCCATAGGTTTTAAGATACTTACTAGTCAGGTACATTCTTAGGCATTTAATATGCGGTGTTGAGTCCATTTCGTTGAGCAAGGAGTAGCTCTTGTCTATTCCATATTTGGCTTAAGGAACTTTATCTGTGCTCATTTCAATCTCTGGTTTTATGCAGCACCCCAACTCACCTTTCCCCTTAAGCAAGCATAAGTTGGTTTTCTAAATTTGAGACCCTGTTCTGTTCTGTAATTCAGTTCCTGTGTAGCCAAGTTTACATTCCGTGTATTACTGATATCTTATGATGTTTCTTTTCCTGTGTGACTTATTTCAGTTAGAATCATCATACCTGAATCCACTCATTGTGCTGCTAAGGGCCTGATGACATAGATTTCATTGCTGAGTGATATTGCTTTGTAAGTAAATACCACAACTTCTTTATCCATTTTTCACTTTCTGCGATGTTGAACTTGTACGGTAAACGAGGTTCTTGTAAACAGAGGCGTCCCAAACTTTGGGGTGGCTGTGTCTTTTTGATTTTAATTTCCCTAAGCTATAGGACCATAAGTGGAAGTGCCCTAGGCTCTGTTGCTTTGTTTTTTAGATGTTTCAGGAAACACCATACACTTCTCCCGAGTGTCTGTTGGCAATTTACATCCCGCCCATCAGCATAACAAGGCTCCCAGTTCTCCATGGCCTGTCCTGCCTTTCTGGATTTTACACTTTTTTCAGATGGCCCTTTTGACCGGGGGAAAGTGAGACTTCATTGTAGTGCAGATTTCCTTTGCAAGCTTGCTTGGTTGGCCAAAAAGGGCGTATGCGTTTTTTCCTGAATATATTCAGGAAAAAACGCATACGCCCTTTTTGGCCAAGTGCATCATTGTGGACGTTCTGCCTCTTTTCCTATGCTTAAAATGCAATTCCAGTCTGCCTCCTGAAATCGGTTTCCTGCAATTCTGCCCCGCTTTCAAGTCCTCTTGGCAGCCTTACTTCAGTATATTTTTGGACAATAGCTGTCATTTATAACTCTGCAGGTTTGTGAATTACAGTGCCCCTGAGCTCCTTTCTTCAACTCGCTTTCTTTTGAGCTGGCCGCAACACCGCAGGATGGCTTCAGGCCCTAATCTGGTTCCGGCACGGCACGCTGAGCCTTTGGTTAATTCCTCTTCCTGGTGGGAAATGAGAGTTAAATTTGCCCGTCCAGACACCTCCAGCTAGTCTCTCATTGGTTCTCGCTATTCCTGTTCATCTTCCGCAGAAATTGCAAACTGGGCCAAACAGGAGGTTAAAGGGACTGACTCTCCAAGTCGGGAGGGTGTTAGTAAAGCGTCTGGAATGTTGCACCCGAGTACCAGGGTACGAAAACTGAGACATATTTGAACACGTCTCCCGATCACATGGTTGATCATACTCTAGGTTCCACATGCATGTTTTAGCTGAAGGAAGAATACCTTAAACCTGGGTAGTTGAAACCCGTGGAATGGGTACCATGCAATATGACTTCAAAGGGTCTTCATTTGCTCACCGAACCTCTCCAATCCTATCACTGCTGCATTTATGCCCCTGTACACATGCTTGATTCTCTTTCGGAGACATAGCAATCCATAGGTTTTAAGATACTTACTAGTCAGGTACATTCTTAGGCGTTTAATATGCGGTGTTGAGTCCATTTCGTTGAGCAAGGAGTAGCTCTTGTCTATTCCATATTTGGCTTAAGGAACTTTATCTGTGTTCATTTCAATCTCTGGTTTTATGCAGCACCCCAACTCACCTTTCCCCTTAAGCAAGCATAAGTTGGTTTTCTAAATTTGAGACCCTGTTCTGTTCTGTAATTCAGTTCCTGTGTAGCCAAGTTTACATTCCGTGTATTACTGATATCTTATGATGTTTCTTTTCCTGTGTGACTTATTTCAGTTAGAATCATCATACCTGAATCCACTCATTGTGCTGCTAAGGGCCTGATGACATAGATTTCATTGCTGAGTGATATTGCTTTGTAAGTAAATACCACAACTTCTTTATCCATTTTTCACTTTCTGCGATGTTGAACTTGTACTGTAAACGAGGTTCTTGTAAACAGAGGCGTCCCAAACTTTGGGGTGGCTGTGTCTTTTTGATTTTAATTTCCCTAAGCTATAGGACCATAAGTGGAAGTGCCCTAGGCTCTGTTGCTTTGTTTTTTAGATGTTTCAGGAAACACCATACACTTCTCCCGAGTGTCTGTTGGCAATTTACATCCCGCCCATCAGCATAACAAGGCTCCCAGTTCTCCATGGCCTGTCCTGCCTTTCTGGATTTTACACTTTTTTCAGATGGCCCTTTTGACCGGGGGGAAGTGAGACTTCATTGTAGTGCAGATTTCCTTTGCAAGCTTGCTTGGTTGGCCAAAAAGGGCGTATGCGTTTTTTCCTGAATATATTCAGGAAAAAACGCATACGCCCTTTTTGGCCAAGTGCATCATTGTGGACGTTCTGCCTCTTTTCCTATGCTTTCAATGCAATTCCAGTCTACCTCCTGAAATCGGTTTCCTGCAATTCTGCCCTGCTTTCAAGTCCTCTTGGCAGCCTTACTTCAGTATATTTTTGGACGATAGCTGTCATTTATAACTCTGCAGGTTTGTGAATTACAGTGCCCCTGAGCTCCTTTCTTCAACTCGCTTTCTTTTGAGCTGGCCGCAACACCGCAGGATGGCTTCAGGCCCTAATCTGGTTCCGGCACGGCACGCTGAGCCTTTGGTTAATTCCTCTTCCTGGTGGGAAATGAGAGTTAAATTTGCCCGTCCAGACACCTCCAGCTAGTCTCTCATTGGTTCTCGCTATTCCTGTTCATCTTCCGCAGAAATTGCAAACTGGGCCAAACAGGAGGTTAAAGGGACTGACTCTCCAAGTCGGGAGGGTGTTAGTAAAGCGTCTGGAATGTTGCACCCGAGTACCAGGGTACGAAAACTGAGACATATTTGAACACGTCTCCCGATCACATGGTTGATCATACTCTAGGTTCCACATGCATGTTTTAGCTGAAGGAAGAATACCTTAAACCTGGGTAGTTGAAACCCGTGGAATGGGTACCATGCAATATGACTTCAAAGGGTCTTCATTTGCTCACCGAACCTCTCCAATCCTATCACTGCTGCGTTTATGCCCCTGTACACATGCTTGATTCTCTTTCGGAGACATAGCAATCCATAGGTTTTAAGATACTTACTAGTCAGGTACATTCTTAGGCATTTAATATGCGGTGTTGAGTCCATTTCGTTGAGCAAGGAGTAGCTCTTGTCTATTCCATATTTGGCTTAAGGAACTTTATCTGTGCTCATTTCAATCTCTGGTTTTATGCAGCACCCCAACTCACCTTTCCCCTTAAGCAAGCATAAGTTGGTTTTCTAAATTTGAGACCCTGTTCTGTTCTGTAATTCAGTTCCTGTGTAGCCAAGTTTACATTCCGTGTATTACTGATATCTTATGATGTTTCTTTTTCTGTGTGACTTATTTCAGTTAGAATCATCATACCTGAATCCACTCATTGTGCTGCTAAGGGCCTGATGACATAGATTTCATTGCTGAGTGATATTGCTTTGTAAGTAAATACCACAACTTCTTTATCCATTTTTCACTTTCTGCGATGTTGAACTTGTACTGTAAACGAGGTTCTTGTAAACAGAGGCGTCCCAAACTTTGGGGTGGCTGTGTCTTTTTGATTTTAATTTCCCTAAGCTATAGGACCATAAGTGGAAGTGCCCTAGGCTCTGTTGCTTTGTTTTTTAGATGTTTCAGGAAACACCATACACTTCTCCCGAGTGTCTGTTGGCAATTTACATCCCGCCCATCAGCATAACAAGGCTCCCAGTTCTCCATGGCCTGTCCTGCCTTTCTGGATTTTACACTTTTTTCAGATGGCCCTTTTGACCGGGGGGAAGTGAGACTTCATTGTAGTGCAGATTTCCTTTGCAAGCTTGCTTGGTTGGCCAAAAAGGGCGTATGCGTTTTTTCCTGAATATATTCAGGAAAAAACGCATACGCCCTTTTTGGCCAAGTGCATCATTGTGGACGTTCTGCCTCTTTTCCTATGCTTTCAATGCAATTCCAGTCTACCTCCTGAAATCGGTTTCCTGCAATTCTGCCCCGCTTTCAAGTCCTCTTGGCAGCCTTACTTCAGTATATTTTTGGACGATAGCTGTCATTTATAACTCTGCAGGTTTGTGAATTACAGTGCCCCTGAGCTCCTTTCTTCAACTCGCTTTCTTTTGAGCTGGCCGCAACACCGCAGGATGGCTTCAGGCCCTAATCTGGTTCCGGCACGGCACGCTGAGCCTTTGGTTAATTCCTCTTCCTGGTGGGAAATGAGAGTTAAATTTGCCCGTCCAGACACCTCCAGCTAGTCTCTCATTGGTTCTCGCTATTCCTGTTCATCTTCCGCAGAAATTTCAAACTGGGCCAAACAGGAGGTTAAAGGGACTGACTCTCCAAGTCGGGAGGGTGTTAGTAAAGCGTCTGGAATGTTGCACCCGAGTACCAGGGTATGAAAACTGAGACATATTTGAACACGTCTCCCGATCACATGGTTGATCATACTCTAGGTTCCACATGCATGTTTTAGCTGAAGGAAGAATACCTTAAACCTGGGTAGTTGAAACCTGTGGAATGGGTACCATGCAATATGACTTCAAAGGGTCTTCATTTGCTCACCGAACCTCTCCAATCCTATCACTGCTGCGTTTATGCCCCTGTACACATGCTTGATTCTCTTTCGGAGACATAGCAATCCATAGGTTTTAAGATACTTACTAGTCAGGTACATTCTTAGGCATTTAATATGCGGTGTTGAGTCCATTTCGTTGAGCAAGGAGTAGCTCTTGTCTATTCCATATTTGGCTTAAGGAACTTTATCTGTGCTCATTTCAATCTCTGGTTTTATGCAGCACCCCAACTCACCTTTCCCCTTAAGCAAGCATAAGTTGGTTTTCTAAATTTGAGACCCTGTTCTGTTCTGTAATTCAGTTCCTGTGTAGCCAAGTTTACATTCCGTGTATTACTGATATCTTATGATGTTTCTTTTTCTGTGTGACTTATTTCAGTTAGAATCATCATACCTGAATCCACTCATTGTGCTGCTAAGGGCCTGATGACATAGATTTCATTGCTGAGTGATATTGCTTTGTAAGTAAATACCACAACTTCTTTATCCATTTTTCACTTTCTGCGATGTTGAACTTGTACTGTAAACGAGGTTCTTGTAAACAGAGGCGTCCCAAACTTTGGGGTGGCTGTGTCTTTTTGATTTTAATTTCCCTAAGCTATAGGACCATAAGTGGAAGTGCCCTAGGCTCTGTTGCTTTGTTTTTTAGATGTTTCAGGAAACACCATACACTTCTCCCGAGTGTCTGTTGGCAATTTACATCCCGCCCATCAGCATAACAAGGCTCCCAGTTCTCCATGGCCTGTCCTGCCTTTCTGGATTTTACACTTTTTTCAGATGGCCCTTTTGACCGGGGGGAAGTGAGACTTCATTGTAGTGCAGATTTCCTTTGCAAGCTTGCTTGGTTGGCCAAAAAGGGCGTATGCGTTTTTTCCTGAATATATTCAGGAAAAAACGCATACGCCCTTTTTGGCCAAGTGCATCATTGTGGACGTTCTGCCTCTTTTCCTATGCTTTCAATGCAATTCCAGTCTACCTCCTGAAATCGGTTTCCTGCAATTCTGCCCCGCTTTCAAGTCCTCTTGGCAGCCTTACTTCAGTATATTTTTGGACGATAGCTGTCATTTATAACTCTGCAGGTTTGTGAATTACAGTGCCCCTGAGCTCCTTTCTTCAACTCGCTTTCTTTTGAGCTGGCCGCAACACCGCAGGATGGCTTCAGGCCCTAATCTGGTTCCGGCACAGCACGCTGAGCCTTTGGTTAATTCCTCTTCCTGGTGGGAAATGAGAGTTAAATTTGCCCGTCCAGACACCTCCAGCTAGTCTCTCATTGGTTCTCACTATTCCTGTTCATCTTCCGCAGAAATTGCAAACTGGGCCAAACAGGAGGTTAAAGGGACTGACTCTCCAAGTCGGGAGGGTGTTAGTAAAGCGTCTGGAATGTTGCACTCGAGTACCAGGGTACGAAAACTGAGACATATTTGAACACGTCTCCCGATCACATGGTTGATCATACTCTAGGTTCCACATGCATGTTTTAGCTGAAGGAAGAATACCTTAAACCTGGGTAGTTGAAACCCGTGGAATGGGTACCATGCAATATGACTTCAAAGGGTCTTCATTTGCTCACCGAACCTCTCCAATCCTATCACTGCTGCGTTTATGCCCCTGTACACATGCTTGATTCTCTTTCGGAGACATAGCAATCCATAGGTTTTAAGATACTTACTAGTCAGGTACATTCTTAGGCTTTTAATATGCGGTGTTGAGTCCATTTCGTTGAGCAAGGAGTAGCTCTTGTCTATTCCATATTTGGCTTAAGGAACTTTATCTGTGCTCATTTCAATCTCTGGTTTTATGCAGCACCCCAACTCACCTTTCCCCTTAAGCAAGCATAAGTTGGTTTTCTAAATTTGAGACCCTGTTCTGTTCTGTAATTCAGTTCCTGTGTAGCCAAGTTTACATTCCGTGTATTACTGATATCTTATGATGTTTCTTTTTCTGTGTGACTTATTTCAGTTAGAATCATCATACCTGAATCCACTCATTGTGCTGCTAAGGGCCTGATGACATAGATTTCATTGCTGAGTGATATTGCTTTGTAAGTAAATACCACAACTTCTTTATCCATTTTTCACTTTCTGCGATGTTGAACTTGTACTGTAAACGAGGTTCTTGTAAACAGAGGCGTCCCAAACTTTGGGGTGGCTGTGTCTTTTTGATTTTAATTTCCCTAAGCTATAGGACCATAAGTGGAAGTGCCCTAGGCTCTGTTGCTTTGTTTTTTAGATGTTTCAGGAAACACCATACACTTCTCCCGAGTGTCTGTTGGCAATTTACATCCCGCCCATCAGCATAACAAGGCTCCCAGTTCTCCATGGCCTGTCCTGTCTTTCTGGATTTTACACTTTTTTCAGATGGCCCTTTTGACCGGGGGGAAGTGAGACTTCATTGTAGTGCAGATTTCCTTTGCAAGCTTGCTTGGTTGGCCAAAAAGGGCGTATGCGTTTCTTCCTGAATATATTCAGGAAAAAACGCATACGCCCTTTTTGGCCAAGTGCATCATGGTGGACGTTCTGCCTCTTTTCCTATGCTTTCAATGCAATTCCAGTCTGCCTCCTGAAATCGGTTTCCTGCAATTCTGCCCCGCTTTCAAGTCCTCTTGGCAGCCTTACTTCAGTATATTTTTGGACGATAGCTGTCATTTATAACTCTGCAGGTTTGTGAATTACAGTGCCCCTGAGCTCCTTTCTTCAACTCGCTTTCTTTTGAGCTGGCCGCAACACCGCAGGATGGCTTCAGGCCCTAATCTGGTTCCGGCACGGCACGCTGAGCCTTTGGTTAATTCCTCTTCCTGGTGGGAAATGAGAGTTAAATTTGCCCGTCCAGACACCTCCAGCTAGTCTCTCATTGGTTCTTGCTATTCCTGTTCATCTTCCGCAGAAATTGCAAACTGGGCCAAACAGGAGGTTAAAGGGACTGACTCTCCAAGTCGGGAGGGTGTTAGTAAAGCGTCTGGAATGTTGCACCCGAGTACCAGGGTATGAAAACTGAGACATATTTGAACACGTCTCCCGATCACATGGTTGATCATACTCTAGGTTCCACATGCATGTTTTAGCTGAAGGAAGAATACCTTAAACCTGGGTAGTTGAAACCCGTGGAATGGGTACCATGCAATATGACTTCAAAGGGTCTTCATTTGCTCACCGAACCTCTCCAATCCTATCACTGCTGCGTTTATGCCCCTGTACACATGCTTGATTCTCTTTCGGAGACATAGCAATCCATAGGTTTTAAGATACTTACTAGTCAGGTACATTCTTAGGCTTTTAATATGCGGTGTTGAGTCCATTTCGTTGAGCAAGGAGTAGCTCTTGTCTATTCCATATTTGGCTTAAGGAACTTTATCTGTGCTCATTTCAATCTCTGGTTTTATGCAGCACCCCAACTCACCTTTCCCCTTAAGCAAGCATAAGTTGGTTTTCTAAATTTGAGACCCTGTTCTGTTCTGTAATTCAGTTCCTGTGTAGCCAAGTTTACATTCCGTGTATTACTGATATCTTATGATGTTTCTTTTTCTGTGTGACTTATTTCAGTTAGAATCATCATACCTGAATCCACTCATTGTGCTGCTAAGGGCCTGATGACATAGATTTCATTGCTGAGTGATATTGCTTTGTAAGTAAATACCACAACTTCTTTATCCATTTTTCACTTTCTGCGATGTTGAACTTGTACTGTAAACGAGGTTCTTGTAAACAGAGGCGTCCCAAACTTTGGGGTGGCTGTGTCTTTTTGATTTTAATTTCCCTAAGCTATAGGACCATAAGTGGAAGTGCCCTAGGCTCTGTTGCTTTGTTTTTTAGATGTTTCAGGAAACACCATACACTTCTCCCGAGTGTCTGTTGGCAATTTACATCCCGCCCATCAGCATAACAAGGCTCCCAGTTCTCCATGGCCTGTCCTGCCTTTCTGGATTTTACACTTTTTTCAGATGGCCCTTTTGACCGGGGGGAAGTGAGACTTCATTGTAGTGCAGATTTCCTTTGCAAGCTTGCTTGGTTGGCCAAAAAGGGCGTATGCGTTTTTTCCTGAATATATTCAGGAAAAAACGCATACGCCCTTTTTGGCCAAGTGCATCATTGTGGACGTTCTGCCTCTTTTCCTATGCTTTCAATGCAATTCCAGTCTACCTCCTGAAATCGGTTTCCTGCAATTCTGCCCCGCTTTCAAGTCCTCTTGGCAGCCTTACTTCAGTATATTTTTGGACGATAGCTGTCATTTATAACTCTGCAGGTTTGTGAATTACAGTGCCCCTGAGCTCCTTTCTTCAACTCGCTTTCTTTTGAGCTGGCCGCAACACCGCAGGATGGCTTCAGGCCCTAATCTGGTTCCGGCACAGCACGCTGAGCCTTTGGTTAATTCCTCTTCCTGGTGGGAAATGAGAGTTAAATTTGCCCGTCCAGACACCTCCAGCTAGTCTCTCATTGGTTCTCACTATTCCTGTTCATCTTCCGCAGAAATTGCAAACTGGGCCAAACAGGAGGTTAAAGGGACTGACTCTCCAAGTCGGGAGGGTGTTAGTAAAGCGTCTGGAATGTTGCACTCGAGTACCAGGGTACGAAAACTGAGACATATTTGAACACGTCTCCCGATCACATGGTTGATCATACTCTAGGTTCCACATGCATGTTTTAGCTGAAGGAAGAATACCTTAAACCTGGGTAGTTGAAACCCGTGGAATGGGTACCATGCAATATGACTTCAAAGGGTCTTCATTTGCTCACCGAACCTCTCCAATCCTATCACTGCTGCGTTTATGCCCCTGTACACATGCTTGATTCTCTTTCGGAGACATAGCAATCCATAGGTTTTAAGATACTTACTAGTCAGGTACATTCTTAGGCTTTTAATATGCGGTGTTGAGTCCATTTCGTTGAGCAAGGAGTAGCTCTTGTCTATTCCATATTTGGCTTAAGGAACTTTATCTGTGCTCATTTCAATCTCTGGTTTTATGCAGCACCCCAACTCACCTTTCCCCTTAAGCAAGCATAAGTTGGTTTTCTAAATTTGAGACCCTGTTCTGTTCTGTAATTCAGTTCCTGTGTAGCCAAGTTTACATTCCGTGTATTACTGATATCTTATGATGTTTCTTTTTCTGTGTGACTTATTTCAGTTAGAATCATCATACCTGAATCCACTCATTGTGCTGCTAAGGGCCTGATGACATAGATTTCATTGCTGAGTGATATTGCTTTGTAAGTAAATACCACAACTTCTTTATCCATTTTTCACTTTCTGCGATGTTGAACTTGTACTGTAAACGAGGTTCTTGTAAACAGAGGCGTCCCAAACTTTGGGGTGGCTGTGTCTTTTTGATTTTAATTTCCCTAAGCTATAGGACCATAAGTGGAAGTGCCCTAGGCTCTGTTGCTTTGTTTTTTAGATGTTTCAGGAAACACCATACACTTCTCCCGAGTGTCTGTTGGCAATTTACATCCCACCCATCAGCATAACAAGGCTCCCAGTTCTCCATGGCCTGTCCTGCCTTTCTGGATTTTACACTTTTTTCAGATGGCCCTTTTGACCGGGGGCAAGTGAGACTTCATTGTAGTGCAGATTTCCTTTGCAAGCTTGCTTGGTTGGCCAAAAAGGGCGTATGCGTTTTTTCCTGAATATATTCAGGAAAAAACGCATACGCCCTTTTTGGCCAAGTGCATCATGGTGGACGTTCTGCCTCTTTTCCTATGCTTTCAATGCAATTCCAGTCTGCCTCCTGAAATCGGTTTCCTGCAATTCTGCCCCGCTTTCAAGTCCTCTTGGCAGCCTTACTTCAGTATATTTTTGGACGATAGCTGTCATTTATAACTCTGCAGGTTTGTGAATTACAGTGCCCCTGAGCTCCTTTCTTCAACTCGCTTTCTTTTGAGCTGGCCGCAACACCGCTGGATGGCTTCAGGCCCTAATCTGGTTCCGGCACGGCACGCTGAGCCTTTGGTTAATTCCTCTTCCTGGTGGGAAATGAGAGTTAAATTTGCCCGTCCAGACACCTCCAGCTAGTCTCTCATTGGTTCTCGCTATTCCTGTTCATCTTCCGCAGAAATTGCAAACTGGGCCAAACAGGAGGTTAAAGGGACTGACTCTCCAAGTCGGGAGGGTGTTAGTAAAGCGTCTGGAATGTTGCACCCGAGTACCAGGGTACGAAAACTGAGACATACTTGAACACGTCTCCCGATCACATGGTTGATCATACTCTAGGTTCCACATGCATGTTTTAGCTGAAGGAAGAATACCTTAAACCTGGGTAGTTGAAACCCGTGGAATGGGTACCATGCAATATGACTTCAAAGGGTCTTCATTTGCTCACCGAACCTCTCCAATCCTATCACTGCTGCGTTTATGCCCCTGTACACATGCTTGATTCTCTTTCGGAGACATAGCAATCCATAGGTTTTAAGATACTTACTAGTCAGGTACATTCTTAGGCTTTTAATATGCGGTGTTGAGTCCATTTCGTTGAGCAAGGAGTAGCTCTTGTCTATTCCATATTTGGCTTAAGGAACTTTATCTGTGCTCATTTCAATCTCTGGTTTTATGCAGCACCCCAACTCACCTTTCCCCTTAAGCAAGCATAAGTTGGTTTTCTAAATTTGAGACCCTGTTCTGTTCTGTAATTCAGTTCCTGTGTAGCCAAGTTTACATTCCGTGTATTACTGATATCTTATGATGTTTCTTTTTCTGTGTGACTTATTTCAGTTAGAATCATCATACCTGAATCCACTCATTGTGCTGCTAAGGGCCTGATGACATAGATTTCATTGCTGAGTGATATTGCTTTGTAAGTAAATACCACAACTTCTTTATCCATTTTTCACTTTCTGCGATGTTGAACTTGTACTGTAAACGAGGTTCTTGTAAACAGAGGCGTCCCAAACTTTGGGGTGGCTGTGTCTTTTTGATTTTAATTTCCCTAAGCTATAGGACCATAAGTGGAAGTGCCCTAGGCTCTGTTGCTTTGTTTTTTAGATGTTTCAGGAAACACCATACACTTCTCCCGAGTGTCTGTTGGCAATTTACATCCCGCCCATCAGCATAACAAGGCTCCCAGTTCTCCATGGCCTGTCCTGTCTTTCTGGATTTTACACTTTTTTCAGATGGCCCTTTTGACCGGGGGGAAGTGAGACTTCATTGTAGTGCAGATTTCCTTTGCAAGCTTGCTTGGTTGGCCAAAAAGGGCGTATGCGTTTCTTCCTGAATATATTCAGGAAAAAACGCATACGCCCTTTTTGGCCAAGTGCATCATGGTGGACGTTCTGCCTCTTTTCCTATGCTTTCAATGCAATTCCAGTCTGCCTCCTGAAATCGGTTTCCTGCAATTCTGCCCCGCTTTCAAGTCCTCTTGGCAGCCTTACTTCAGTATATTTTTGGACGATAGCTGTCATTTATAACTCTGCAGGTTTGTGAATTACAGTGCCCCTGAGCTCCTTTCTTCAACTCGCTTTCTTTTGAGCTGGCCGCAACACCGCAGGATGGCTTCAGGCCCTAATCTGGTTCCGGCACGGCACGCTGAGCCTTTGGTTAATTCCTCTTCCTGGTGGGAAATGAGAGTTAAATTTGCCCGTCCAGACACCTCCAGCTAGTCTCTCATTGGTTCTCGCTATTCCTGTTCATCTTCCGCAGAAATTGCAAACTGGGCCAAACAGGAGGTTAAAGGGACTGACTCTCCAAGTCGGGAGGGTGTTAGTAAAGCGTCTGGAATGTTGCACCCGAGTACCAGGGTACGAAAACTGAGACATATTTGAACACGTCTCCCGATCACATGGTTGATCATACTCTAGGTTCCACATGCATGTTTTAGCTGAAGGAAGAATACCTTAAACCTGGGTAGTTGAAACCCGTGGAATGGGTACCATGCAATATGACTTCAAAGGGTCTTCATTTGCTCACCGAACCTCTCCAATCCTATCACTGCTGCGTTTATGCCCCTGTACACATGCTTGATTCTCTTTCGGAGACATAGCAATCCATAGGTTTTAAGATACTTACTAGTCAGGTCCATTCTTAGGCTTTTAATATGCGGTGTTGAGTCCATTTCATTGAGCAAGAGGTAGCTCTTGTCTATTCCATATTTGGCTTAAGGAACTTTATCTGTGCTCATTTCAATCTCTGGTTTTATGCAGCACCCCAACTCACCTTTCCCCTTAAGCAAGCATAAGTTGTTTTTCTAAATTTGAGACCCTGTTTTGTTCTGTAATTCAGTTCCTGTGTAGCCAAGTTTACATTCCGTGTATTACTGATATCTTATGATGTTTCTTTTTCTGTGTGACTTATTTCAGTTAGAATCATCATACCTGAATCCACTCATTGTGCTGCTAAGGGCCTGATGACATAGATTTCATTGCTGAGTGATATTGCTTTGTAAGTAAATACCACAACTTCTTTATCCATTTTTCACTTTCTGCGATGTTGAACTTGTACTGTAAACGAGGTTCTTGTAAACAGAGGCGTCCCAAACTTTGGGGTGGCTGTGTCTTTTTGATTTTAATTTCCCTAAGCTATAGGACCATAAGTGGAAGTGCCCTAGGCTCTGTTGCTTTGTTTTTTAGATGTTTCAGGAAACACCATACACTTCTCCCGAGTGTCTGTTGGCAATTTACATCCCGCCCATCAGCATAACAAGGCTCCCAGTTCTCCATGGCCTGTCCTGCCTTTCTGGATTTTACACTTTTTTCAGATGGCCCTTTTGACCGGGGGGATGTGAGACTTAATTGTAGTGCAGATTTCCTTTGCAAGCTTGCTTGGTTGGCCAAAAAGGGCGTATGCGTTTTTTCCTGAATATATTCAGGAAAAAACGCATACGCCCTTTTTGGCCAAGAGCATCATTGTGGACGTTCTGCCTCTTTTCCTATGCTTTCAATGCAATTCCAGTCTACCTCCTGAAATCGGTTTCCTGCAATTCTGCCCCGCTTTCAAGTCCTCTTGGCAGCCTTACTTCAGTATATTTTTGGACGATAGCTGTCATTTATAACTCTGCAGGTTTGTGAATTACAGTGCCCCTGAGCTCCTTTCTTCAACTCGCTTTCTTTTGAGCTGGCCGCAACACCGCAGGATGGCTTCAGGCCCTAATCTGGTTCCGGCACGGCACGCTGAGCCTTTGGTTAATTCCTCTTCCTGGTGGGAAATGAGAGTTAAATTTGCCCGTCCAGACACCTCCAGCTAGTCTCTCATTGGTTCTCGCTATTCCTGTTCATCTTCCGCAGAAATTGCAAACTGGGCCAAACAGGAGGTTAAAGGGACTGACTCTCCAAGTCGGGAGGGTGTTAGTAAAGCGTCTGGAATGTTGCACCCGAGTACCAGGGTACGAAAACTGAGACATATTTGAACACGTCTCCCGATCACATGGTTGATCATACTCTAGGTTCCACATGCATGTTTTAGCTGAAGGAAGAATACCTTAAACCTGGGTAGTTGAAACCCGTGGAATGGGTACCATGCAATATGACTTCAAAGGGTCTTCATTTGCTCACCGAACCTCTCCAATCCTATCACTGCTGCGTTTATGCCCCTGTACACATGCTTGATTCTCTTTCGGAGACATAGCAATCCATAGGTTTTAAGATACTTACTAGTCAGGTACATTCTTAGGCTTTTAATATGCGGTGTTGAGTCCATTTCGTTGAGCAAGAGGTAGCTCTTGTCTATTCCATATTTGGCTTAAGGAACTTTATCTGTGCTCATTTCAATCTCTGGTTTTATGCAGCACCCCAACTCACCTTTCCCCTTAAGCAAGCATAAGTTGTTTTTCTAAATTTGAGACCCTGTTCTGTTCTGTAATTCAGTTCCTGTGTAGCCAAGTTTACATTCCGTGTATTACTGATATCTTATGATGTTTCTTTTTCTGTGTGACTTATTTCAGTTAGAATCATCATACCTGAATCCACTCATTGTGCTGCTAAGGGCCTGATGACATAGATTTCATTGCTGAGTGATATTGCTTTGTAAGTAAATACCACAACTTCTTTATCCATTTTTCACTTTCTGCGATGTTGAACTTGTACTGTAAACGAGGTTCTTGTAAACAGAGGCGTCCCAAACTTTGGGGTGGCTGTGTCTTTTTGATTTTAATTTCCCTAAGCTATAGGACCATAAGTGGAAGTGCCCTAGGCTCTGTTGCTTTGTTTTTTAGATGTTTCAGGAAACACCATACACTTCTCCCGAGTGTCTGTTGGCAATTTACATCCCGCCCATCAGCATAACAAGGCTCCCAGTTCTCCATGGCCTGTCCTGCCTTTCTGGATTTTACACTTTTTTCAGATGGCCCTTTTGACCGGGGGGAAGTGAGACTTCATTGTAGTGCAGATTTCCTTTGCAAGCTTGCTTGGTTGGCCAAAAAGGGCGTATGCGTTTTTTCCTGAATATATTCAGGAAAAAACGCATACGATCTTTTTGGCCAAGTGCATCATGGTGGACGTTCTGCCTCTTTTCCTATGCTTTCAATGCAATTCCAGTCTACCTCCTGAAATCGGTTTCCTGCAATTCTGCCCTGCTTTCAAGTCCTCTTGGCAGCCTTACTTCAGTATATTTTTGGACGATAGCTGTCATTTATAACTCTGCAGGTTTGTGAATTACAGTGCCCCTGAGCTCCTTTCTTCAACTCGCTTTCTTTTGAGCTGGCCGCAACACCGCAGGATGGCTTCAGGCCCTAATCTGGTTCCGGCACGGCACGCTGAGCCTTTGGTTAATTCCTCTTCCTGGTGGGAAATGAGAGTTAAATTTGCCCGTCCAGACACCTCCAGCTAGTCTCTCATTGGTTCTCGCTATTCCTGTTCATCTTCCACAGAAATTGCAAACTGGGCCAAACAGGAGGTTAAAGGGACTGACTCTCCAAGTCGGGAGGGTGTTAGTAAAGCGTCTGGAATGTTGCACCCGAGTACCAGGGTACGAAAACTGAGACATATTTGAACACGTCTCCCGATCACATGGTTGATCATACTCTAGGTTCCACATGCATGTTTTAGCTGAAGGAAGAATACCTTAAACCTGGGTAGTTGAAACCCGTGGAATGGGTACCATGCAATATGACTTCAAAGGGTCTTCATTTGCTCACCGAACCTCTCCAATCCTATCACTGCTGCGTTTATGCCCCTGTACACATGCTTGATTCTCTTTCGGAGACATAGCAATCCATAGGTTTTAAGATACTTACTAGTCAGGTACATTCTTAGGCATTTAATATGCGGTGTTGAGTCCATTTCGTTGAGCAAGGAGTAGCTCTTGTCTATTCCATATTTGGCTTAAGGAACTTTATCTGTGCTCATTTCAATCTCTGGTTTTATGCAGCACCCCAACTCACCTTTACCCTTAAGCAAGCATAAGTTGGTTTTCTAAATTTGAGACCCTGTTCTGTTCTGTAATTCAGTTCCTGTGTAGCCAAGTTTACATTCCGTGTATTACTGATATCTTATGATGTTTCTTTTTCTGTGTGACTTATTTCAGTTAGAATCATCATACCTGAATCCACTCATTGTGCTGCTAAGGGCCTGATGACATAGATTTCATTGCTGAGTGATATTGCTTTGTAAGTAAATACCACAACTTCTTTATCCATTTTTCACTTTCTGCGATGTTGAACTTGTACTGTAAACGAGGTTCTTGTAAACAGAGGCGTCCCAAACTTTGGGGTGGCTGTGTCTTTTTGATTTTAATTTCCCTAAGCTATAGGACCATAAGTGGAAGTGCCCTAGGCTCTGTTGCTTTGTTTTTTAGATGTTTCAGGAAACACCATACACTTCTCCCGAGTGTCTGTTGGCAATTTACATCCCGGCCATCAGCATAACAAGGCTCCCAGTTCTCCATGGCCTGTCCTGCCTTTCTGGATTTTACACTTTTTTCAGATGGCCCTTTTGACCGGGGGGAAGTGAGACTTCATTGTAGTGCAGATTTCCTTTGCAAGCTTGCTTGGTTGGCCAAAAAGGGCGTATGCGTTTTTTCCTGAATATATTCAGGAAAAAACGCATACGCCCTTTTTGGCCAAGTGCATCATGGTGGACGTTCTGCCTCTTTTCCTATGCTTTCAATGCAATTCCAGTCTGCCTCCTGAAATCGGTTTCCTGCAATTCTGCCCCGCTTTCAAGTCCTCTTGGCAGCCTTACTTCAGTATATTTTTGGACGATAGCTGTCATTTATAACTCTGCAGGTTTGTGAATTACAGTGCCCCTGAGCTCCTTTCTTCAACTCGCTTTCTTTTGAGCTGGCCGCAACACCGCAGGATGGCTTCAGGCCCTAATCTGGTTCCGGCACGGCACGCTGAGCCTTTGGTTAATTCCTCTTCCTGTTGGGAAATGAGAGTTAAATTTGCCCGTCCAGACACCTCCAGCTAGTCTCTCATTGGTTCTCGCTATTCCTGTTCATCTTCCGCAGAAATTGCAAACTGGGCCAAACAGGAGGTTAAAGGGACTGACTCTCCAAGTCGGGAGGGTGTTAGTAAAGCGTCTGGAATGTTGCACCCGAGTACCAGGGTACGAAAACTGAGACATATTTGAACACGTCTCCCGATCACATGGTTGATCATACTCTAGGTTCCACATGCATGTTTTAGCTGAAGGAAGAATACCTTAAACCTGGGTAGTTGAAACCCGTGGAATGGGTACCATGCAATATGACTTCAAAGGGTCTTCATTTGCTCACCGAACCTCTCCAATCCTATCACTGCTGCGTTTATGCCCCTGTACACATGCTTGATTCTCTTTCGGAGACATAGCAATCCATAGGTTTTAAGATACTTACTAGTCAGGTACATTCTTAGGCTTTTAATATGCGGTGTTGAGTCCATTTCGTTGAGCAAGGAGTAGCTCTTGTCTATTCCATATTTGGCTTAAGGAACTTTATCTGTGCTCATTTCAATCTCTGGTTTTATGCAGCACCCCAACTCACCTTTACCCTTAAGCAAGCATAAGTTGGTTTTCTAAATTTGAGACCCTGTTCTGTTCTGTAATTCAGTTCCTGTGTAGCCAAGTTTACATTCCGTGTATTACTGATATCTTATGATGTTTCTTTTTCTGTGTGACTTATTTCAGTTAGAATCATCATACCTGAATCCACTCATTGTGCTGCTAAGGGCCTGATGACATAGATTTCATTGCTGAGTGATATTGCTTTGTAAGTAAATACCACAACTTCTTTATCCATTTTTCACTTTCTGCGATGTTGAACTTGTACGGTAAACGAGGTTCTTGTAAACAGAGGCGTCCCAAATTTTGGGGTGGCTGTGTCTTTTTGATTTTAATTTCCCTAAGCTATAGGACCATAAGTGGAAGTGCCCTAGGCTCTGTTGCTTTGTTTTTTAGATGTTTCAGGAAACACCATACACTTCTCCCGAGTGTCTGTTGGCAATTTACATCCCGCCCATCAGCATAACAAGGCTCCCAGTTCTCCATGGCCTGTCCTGCCTTTCTGGATTTTACACTTTTTTCAGATGGCCCTTTTGACCGGGGGGAAGTGAGACTTCATTGTAGTGCAGATTTCCTTTGCAAGCTTGCTTGGTTGGCCAAAAAGGGCGTATGCGTTTCTTCCTGAATATATTCAGGAAAAAACGCATACGCCCTTTTTGGCCAAGTGCATCATGGTGGACGTTCTGCCTCTTTTCCTATGCTTTCAATGCAATTCCAGTCTGCCTCCTGAAATCGGTTTCCTGCAATTCTGCCCCGCTTTCAAGTCCTCTTGGCAGCCTTACTTCAGTATATTTTTGGACGATAGCTGTCATTTATAACTCTGCAGGTTTGTGAATTACAGTGCCCCTGAGCTCCTTTCTTCAACTCGCTTTCTTTTGAGCTGGCCGCAACACCGCAGGATGGCTTCAGGCCCTAATCTGGTTCCGGCACGGCACGCTGAGCCTTTGGTTAATTCCTCTTCCTGGTGGGAAATGAGAGTTAAATTTGCCCGTCCAGACACCTCCAGCTAGTCTCTCATTGGTTCTCGCTATTCCTGTTCATCTTCCGCAGAAATTGCAAACTGGGCCAAACAGGAGGTTAAAGGGACTGACTCTCCAAGTCGGGAGGGTGTTAGTAAAGCGTCTGGAATGTTGCACCCGAGTACCAGGGTACGAAAACTGAGACATATTTGAACACGTCTCCCGATCACATGGTTGATCATACTCTAGGTTCCACATGCATGTTTTAGCTGAAGGAAGAATACCTTAAACCTGGGTAGTTGAAACCCGTGGAATGGGTACCATGCAATATGACTTCAAAGGGTCTTCATTTGCTCACCGAACCTCTCCAATCCTATCACTGCTGCGTTTATGCCCCTGTACACATGCTTGATTCTCTTTCGGAGACATAGCAATCCATAGGTTTTAAGATACTTACTAGTCAGGTACATTCTTAGGCTTTTAATATGCGGTGTTGAGTCCATTTCGTTGAGCAAGGAGTAGCTCTTGTCTATTCCATATTTGGCTTAAGGAACTTTATCTGTGTTCATTTCAATCTCTGGTTTTATGCAGCACCCCAACTCACCTTTCCCCTTAAGCAAGCATAAGTTGGTTTTCTAAATTTGAGACCCTGTTCTGTTCTGTAATTCAGTTCCTGTGTAGCCAAGTTTACATTCCGTGTATTAGTGATATCTTATGATGTTTCTTTTTCTGTGTGTCTTATTTCAGTTAGAATCATCGTACCTGAATCCACTCATTATGCTGCTACGGGCCTGATGACATAGATTTCATTGCTGAGTGATACTGCATTGTACGTAAGTACCACAAGTTCTTTATCCATTTTTCACTTTCTGTGATATTGAACTTGTACGGTTAACGAGGTTCTTGTAAACAGAGGCGTCCCAAATTTTGGGGTGGCTGTGTCTTTTTGATTTTAATTTCCCTAAGCTATAGGACCATAAGTGGAAGTGCCCTAGGCTCTGTTGCTTTGTTTTTTAGATGTTTCAGGAAACACCATACACATCCCGCCCATCAGCATAACAAGGCTCCCAGTTCTCCATGGCCTGTCCTGCCTTTCTGGATTTTACACTTTTTTCAGATGGCCCTTTTGACCGGGGGGAAGTGAGACTTCATTGTAGTGCAGATTTCCTTTGCAAGCTTGCTTGGTTGGCCAAAAAGGGCGTATGCGTTTTTTCCTGAATATATTCAGGAAAAAACGCATACGCCCTTTTTGGCCAAGTGCATCATGGTGGACGTTCTGCCTCTTTTCCTATGCTTTCAATGCAATTCCAGTCTGCCTCCTGAAATAGGTTTCCTGCAATTCTGCCCCGCTTTCAAGTCCTCTTGGCAGCCTTACTTCAGTATATTTTTGGACGATAGCTGTCATTTATAACTCTGCAGGTTTGTGAATTACAGTGCCCCTGAGCTCCTTTCTTCAACTCGCTTTCTTTTGAGCTGGCCGCAACACCGCAGGATGGCTTCAGGCCCTAATCTGGTTCCGGCACGGCACGCTGAGCCTTTGGTTAATTCCTCTTCCTGGTGGGAAATGAGAGTTAAATTTGCCCGTCCAGACACCTCCAGCTAGTCTCTCATTGGTTCTCGCTATTCCTGTTCATCTTCCGCAGAAATTGCAAACTGGGCCAAACAGGAGGTTAAAGGGACTGACTCTCCAAGTCGGGAGGGTGTTAGTAAAGCGTCTGGAATGTTGCACCCGAGTACCAGGGTACGAAAACTGAGACATATTTGAACACGTCTCCCGATCACATGGTTGATCATACTCTAGGTTCCACATGCATGTTTTAGCTGAAGGAAGAATACCTTAAACCTGGGTAGTTGAAACCCGTGGAATGGGTACCATGCAATATGACTTCAAAGGGTCTTCATTTGCTCACCGAACCTCTCCAATCCTATCACTGCTGCGTTTATGCCCCTGTACACATGCTTGATTCTCTTTCGGAGACATAGCAATCCATAGGTTTTAAGATACTTACTAGTCAGGTACATTCTTAGGCATTTAATATGCGGTGTAGAGTCCATTTCGTTGAGCAAGAGGTAGCTCTTGTCTATTCCATATTTGGCTTAAGGAACTTTATCTGTGCTCATTTCAATCTCTGGTTTTATGCAGCACCCCAACTCACCTTTACCCTTAAGCAAGCATAAGTTGGTTTTCTAAATTTGAGACCCTGTTCTGTTCTGTAATTCAGTTCCTGTGTAGCCAAGTTTACATTCCGTGTATTACTGATATCTTATGATGTTTCTTTTTCTGTGTGACTTATTTCAGTTAGAATCATCATACCTGAATCCACTCATTGTGCTGCTAAGGGCCTGATGACATAGATTTCATTGCTGAGTGATATTGCTTTGTAAGTAAATACCACAACTTCTTTATCCATTTTTCACTTTCTGCGATGTTGAACTTGTACTGTAAACGAGGTTCTTGTAAACAGAGGCGTCCCAAACTTTGGGGTGGCTGTGTCTTTTTGATTTTAATTTCCCTAAGCTATAGGACCATAAGTGGAAGTGCCCTAGGCTCTGTTGCTTTGTTTTTTAGATGTTTCAGGAAACACCATACACTTCTCCCGAGTGTCTGTTGGCAATTTACATCCCGCCCATCAGCATAACAAGGCTCCCAGTTCTCCATGGCCTGTCCTGCCTTTCTGGATTTTACACTTTTTTCAGATGGCCCTTTTGACCGGGGGCAAGTGAGACTTCATTGTAGTGCAGATTTCCTTTGCAAGCTTGCTTGGTTGGCCAAAAAGGGCGTATGCGTTTTTTCCTGAATATATTCAGGAAAAAACGCATACGCCCTTTTTGGCCAAGTGCATCATGGTGGACGTTCTGCCTCTTTTCCTATGCTTTCAATGCAATTCCAGTCTGCCTCCTGAAATCGGTTTCCTGCAATTCTGCCCCGCTTTCAAGTCCTCTTGGCAGCCTTACTTCAGTATATTTTTGGACGATAGCTGTCATTTATAACTCTGCAGGTTTGTGAATTACAGTGCCCCTGAGCTCCTTTCTTCAACTCGCTTTCTTTTGAGCTGGCCGCAACACCGCAGGATGGCTTCAGGCCCTAATCTGGTTCCGGCAGGGCACGCTGAGCCTTTGGTTAATTCCTCTTCCTGGTGGGAAATGAGAGTTAAATTTGCCCGTCCAGACACCTCCAGCTAGTCTCTCATTGGTTCTCGCTATTCCTGTTCATCTTCCGCAGAAATTGCAAACTGGGCCAAACAGGAGGTTAAAGGGACTGACTCTCCAAGTCGGGAGGGTGTTAGTAAAGCGTCTGGAATGTTGCACCCGAGTACCAGGGTACGAAAACTGAGACATATTTGAACACGTCTCCCGATCACATGGTTGATCATACTCTAGGTTCCACATGCATGTTTTAGCTGAAGGAAGAATACCTTAAACCTGGGTAGTTGAAACCCGTGGAATGGGTACCATGCAATATGACTTCAAAGGGTCTTCATTTGCTCACCGAACCTCTCCAATCCTATCACTGCTGCGTTTATGCCCCTGTACACATGCTTGATTCTCTTTCAGAGACATAGCAATCCATAGGTTTTAAGATACTTACTAGTCAGGTACATTCTTAGGCTTTTAATATGCGGTGTTGAGTCCATTTCGTTGAGCAAGGAGTAGCTCTTGTCTATTCCATATTTGGCTTAAGGAACTTTATCTGTGTTCATTTCAATCTCTGGTTTTATGCAGCACCCCAACTCACCTTTCCCCTTAAGCAAGCATAAGTTGGTTTTCTAAATTTGAGACCCTGTTCTGTTCTGTAATTCAGTTCCTGTGTAGCCAAGTTTACATTCCGTGTATTAGTGATATCTTATGATGTTTCTTTTTCTGTGTGTCTTATTTCAGTTAGAATCATCGTACCTGAATCCACTCATTATGCTGCTACGGGCCTGATGACATAGATTTCATTGCTGAGTGATACTGCATTGTACGTAAGTACCACAAGTTCTTTATCCATTTTTCACTTTCTGTGATATTGAACTTGTACGGTTAACGAGGTTCTTGTAAACAGAGGCGTCCCAAATTTTGGGGTGGCTGTGTCTTTTTTATTTTAATTTCCCTAAGCTATAGGACCATAAGTGGAAGTGCCCTAGGCTCTGTTGCTTTGTTTTTTAGATGTTTCAGGAAACACCATACACATCCCGCCCATCAGCATAACAAGGCTCCCAGTTCTCCATGGCCTGTCCTGCCTTTCTGGATTTTACACTTTTTTCAGATGGCCCTTTTGACCGGGGGGAAGTGAGACTTCATTGTAGTGCAGATTTCCTTTGCAAGCTTGCTTGGTTGGCCAAAAAGGGCGTATGCCTTTTTTCCTGAATAAATTCAGGAAAAAAGGCATACGCCCTTTTTGGCCAAGTGCATCATTGTGGACGTTCTGCCTCTTTTCCTATGCTTTCAATGCAATTCCAGTCTACCTCCTGAAATCGTTTTCCTGCAATTCTGCCTTGCTTTCAATGTCTCTTCATAGCCTTACCTCAATATATTTTTTGAAAATAGTTGGCCTTTATAACTCTGCAGGTTTTTGAATTGCAGTGGCCCTTAGCTCCATTTTTCAGCTCTTATTTTTGTGATCTTGCCTCATAACCACAGGATTCCTTCAGGCCCTATTCTTCTTCTGGGGCACCTTGCTGTGCCTTTGGTTTATTCTTCTTACTGA
This sequence comes from Pseudorca crassidens, assembly GCF_039906515.1. Lineage (NCBI taxonomy): Eukaryota > Metazoa > Chordata > Mammalia > Artiodactyla > Delphinidae > Pseudorca > Pseudorca crassidens. The sequence continues at coordinate 176,488,221 of NC_090298.1, forward strand.
TGTGAATTTAGAGTGACATGTGCCCATTTAAACCGCTACAGCTAGTTTCTCACTGGTTCCCCCTATTCCCATTCATCCTCCGCACTAACTGCAGACTGTGCGATACCAGAACTTAAAGGCATTGACTCTCCATGTGGGGATATTTTTGGTAAAGCGGCTGGAATGTCGATCCGGAGCCCCAGGAGAGGAAAAATGAGGTGCGTTTTAGAAACCTTTCCCGATCATATGGTATACCAGTCGCTGGGTTTCCCAAGAATGGTTTAGCTGTAGGAAGATTCCCTTCAACCTGGAGTGTTGGGACCCTTGGAATGAGTAGCATGAAGTATTGCATTAAACTTTTGGCAGTTGCTCACCAAAGCTCATCAATCCTCTCAGCCCCAAGTGTCCAGCCTTATGTCTTATCCAGCTGTGGGTTTATATGTGGTCAATCCAGGTTGCATCACAGCCCCTGAGCGAATTTTGTAAGAATTTTTCTCTCTTTCATTGTTTCTGCGTTTTGTTTTTAAAATTTATTTCTATAATGGGGTTTAGCTCATTTTCACTGCTGTGTTTGTGCCACTCTGCACACACTTGATTCCCTTATGGAGATATATCAATACATGGGTTTTAAGATTCTTATTACTCAGATATATTTCTCTGCGGTGTATACGGTGTGTTGAGGCCAGTTCATTGAGCAAGGTGTAGATCTTGGCTAATATCTATTTGGTTTATTGAACGGTATCTGTGCTAATTTCAAACTCTGGTTTTATGCATCACCCCACCTCTCCTTTCCCCTTAAGCTGAAATAAGTGTGTTTTCTAAATGTGAGACACTGTTCTGTTCTGTAATTCATTTCTTGTGCAGCCATATTTACCCTCCCTCTATAAGTGATATCTTATGATATGTTTCTTTTTCTGTTTGACTTATTTCAAGTAGTATTATCGGACCTAAATCCACTCTTTATCCTTCTACTAGCCTTATTACATTGATTTCATGGTGAAGAGATATTCCATTGTACATAAGTACCACATCTTCTTTATCCATTGTTCTCTTTCCTGGGATATTTAAGGTATACTGAAGTTGAGGTTCTTGTAAACAGAGTAGCCCTAAACTGTGGTGTGCTTGTGTCTTGTTAATTTTTAGATTTCCCTAGATATACTCCCATGATTGGAAGTGTCCTATGCTCTGTAGCTCTGTTTTTTAGATGATTTAGGAACCACCATACACTTCTCCAGAGTGGCTCTCGGCAGTTCACACACTGCCCATCAGCGTATAAAGGCTCCCTGTTCTCCATGGCCTGTCCTGCATTTCTGGTTTTTACAATTTTTTAGGATGGCCCTTTTGACCAGTGGGAAATGAGACTTCTTTGTTGTGCACATTTGCATTGCTTGCTTGCTTCGTTGCCCATAAAGTGCGTATGCGTTTTTTCCTGGATATAATCAGGAAAAAACGCATACGCCCTTTTGGGCCAACTGCATCATTGTCGAAATTCTGCCGCTTTTCATGTGCTTTAAAGACGAGTCCAATCTATCTCTTGAAATCTGTTTCTTGCAATTCTGTCTTGCATTCAGATCCTCTTCTTTGCCTTACCTCAACATATTTTTGGACGTTAGTTTTCATTTATAACTCTGCAGGTTTGTGAATTGCAGTGACCCTGAGCTCCATTTTTTAAGTTGCTCTTTTGTGAGCTGGCCTCAAACCCGCAGGATTGCTTCAGGCCCTATTTTGGCTCGGGCGAGGCGGGCTGAGCCTTTTTTCAATTCTTATTCTTAATGGGAAATTAGAGTGATATGTGCCCGTCCAAACCCCACAACTATTCTCTCATTGGTTCCCCGTTCATCCTCCTCACAATTTGCAAAATGTGTGAAACAGAAGTTGAAATGTGCTGATTCTCCAAGTGGGGAGATTCTAAGTAACGTGGCTGGAATGGTGAACAGGAGCACCAGGAGAGGATAAATGAGCTGCATTTTAGACACATCTCCCGATCACATGGTGTACAGTCCTCTGGGTTTTCCATGCATGTTTTAGCTGTAGGAAGATCCCTTGAACCTGCATATTTGGGACCCATTGAATGGGTACCAGGTAGTATTACTTTAAAGGGTGTGCATTTCCTCACCCAACCTCACATTTCTCTTAGCGCAAACAGTTTCCAGCCTTATGTCTCATCCTGCTGTGGGTCTAGATGTGTTCAATCCATGTTGCATCACCGGCCCTGAGGAAAAGTTGTAAGAGGTTTTCTCTGTCTCTCTGTCGTTTATTTTTTTCAATTTATTACTATATTGGTTACAGCTGATTTTCAAAGCTCTGTTTCTTGCTGCTGTACATCCACTTGATTCACGTACAGAGAGACATCAGTAAATTCTTTTTCAGATTCTTACCAGTCGTATATATTCTTTTCCGGTGACTTGAGTGTGCTGAGTGCAGTTCTTTTAGCTACCGTGTAGGCCTTGTTGATTATCAGTTTGGTATTTGGAATGGTATCTTTGCTAATTTCAACCTCCTGGGTGATGCCTCACCCCTCCCCACCTTTCCCGTTTAGCAGCCTTATGCGTGTTTTCTACATATTTGACTATGTTTTTGTTTTGTAATTTATTTCATGTGTAGCCATTTTGGATTCCACCTTTAAGTGATATCTTATGATATGTGTCTTTTTCTTTTTGAATTCTGTCACTTAGAAAGATCATACGTAACTCCTCCGGAGTTGTTACAACTGGCCATATTTCATTGATTTCCAGGCTGAATAATATTCCACTCTACCTAAGTACCACATCTCTACCCATTTTTTCCCTCCAGAGACATTTAAGTTATATCCTAGTTGAGGATCTTTTAAACAGAGAGGGGGTAAACATTGGGGTGCCTGTGTCCTCTCGATTTTTGTTTTTCTCAAGATATACGCCCATGAGTGCAAGTGCCCTATGCTCTGTAGCTCATTTTTTAGATGCTTTAGTAAACACAATACACTTCTCCAGAATGGCCGTTGGCAATATACATTTCCACTATAAGTCTCACAGGGCTCCCTCTTCTCCTTGCCCTGTCCTGCATTTCTGTTGTTTACGCTTTATGAGGATGGCTCTTCTGACTGATGCGAAGTGATATCTTTTGTAGTATTGACTTCCAGTGCCCACCTGTTTGGTTGGCTAAAAAAGTGTATGCCCTTTTCTTGAATATATACAGAAAAAAACGCATACACCCTTTTTGGCCAACTGCAATGTTGGCAATGTTCAGCTCCTTTTCTTGTGCTTAATGGCGAGTCCTTTCTACCTCCTCAAATCCCTTTCCTGCCATTCTCCCTTGCTTACAAGTCCTTTTCTCTGACTTTCCTCAAGACATTTTTCAGTGATGGATATTTTCAACTCTGCAGTTTTGTGAATTTTACTGCCCCTGAGTTCCATTGTTCAACTTGTGTTTATGGGAACTGGCCACAAAGCAGCGGGATTTCCTCAAGCCCTATACTGTTTCCATGGGCAACCCTAGCCTTTGGTCAATTCGTCTTCCTGATTGGAAATTAGAGTGACATGTGCCTGTCTGAACACCTAGGACTTGTCTCTCATTGTTCCTCATCCTTCCGCTTCATCCTCTGGACAAATTCCAAACTGTACGCAACAGGATGTTGACAGTGCTGACATCTCCAAGTGGGGAGACTGTTAGTAAAGACGCTGGAGGGGTGAACCCGAGCACCAGGAGATGAGGAGAGGAGATGCCTTTTCCAAACTCTTCCCGATCAGACGGTATACCATCCTCTGGGTGTGACAGACATGTTTTAGCAGTAGGAAGAGTCCCATTCATGTAAGGAGAACACCAGGGCTTTTTCAAAATCAGTGTCTCCCCGAAACCCAAACTGGGGAATTTTTTAAGCTACGGCTACACATATGTTCATTAAGGGCCTTGGGAAGTAGGCAGAGTCCAAACTTTAGATGATTGAAGTCTTCAGGGTCAGAAGCACTCACCACCAGCTTCCCTTAGGTTACACTTTAACTGTCATTGATAGATGATGTCAATAAAAATATCTATTCTTTTTCAGATTATTTCCCCTTATAGGTTATTGCAAAATGTTGAGTGTAGTTCCCTGTGCTATACAGTAGTTCCTTGTTGATGATCTATTTTATACATAGCAGTGTGTATGTGTTAATCCCAAACTGTTAATTTATCCCTCCTCCCACCTTTCCCCTTTGGTAATAATAAATTATAAGATTTTATACTTCTCAGAAATGGGGGAGCTGAAAGAGAGGTATCATTTTCAATGGAAAAGCATTTAAAACAAGATTGAAGCTTTAACCAAGATTATTAGATGTACATCCTTGGAAAGAAATCACTTCGTTTCTCTAATATTGACCTGACAAATAAGACAAACCTTTTCACTGAACTTGCTTATAATAAAGTGATGGAAATATCAAATGGAAGTGTTAGAAACATCTTATTTTACCCGAGCCTTATACACTGTTCTATGTTAACTACAGTTTGGCTCACACATCTGTTCATTGAGGTTACAATAGTCTCAATTTCTGTTACTGATCCTCCAGAGTGGACCCCAACAAGTGTCCCCCTGCCCAGTGTCATTGGGGCCAACAGATCGAGACTGAGTTTGGTTCACAAGCAAAGGAAACTTTATATTTTGATCAGAGAATGGAGAGGTGAGAGCATGCACTACCCCGTGGGCTGTGGGCTGGGCTGCTGTGTAGAGATCCTGTCAGAGTCAGTGGGAGGGAGGGGGCGGAGCTCTCGAGGGCCAGGTTGGCTGCAGCTCAGGCTCTATATCGCGGAGTCTGCACTGGGCCCCAGGAGCTGAGGTGTCGACCCAGCCATTCTGCACTAGGAAATCTGGTCTGAAGTGCCGGGTGTGGAACCTCTGCATGCGGGACCCTAGGAGCACGTGAAATTAGACAAAGCACAAAGGATAAAAAAGGTTAGACTTGACTTTATTGCCCAGATTCTATTTTTATCTCCCAGGGATTTTTAATGGGCTTTGCTGGGGACAAACCCCTCCTCTGCCTTTTGTCCCGTTCCTCATTCTTGGAGTGCTGAGGGTGCAGACACTTCTTCTGTAACTGCTGAGTGCTGAGTTGGGAACCCTAATACCCGGGGGCGAGGGTCAGAGCTTCTCCCCAGCAGCCTCCAGGTGACGTTGATTGTCCCCAGGTCCCCTGCCTCCCTGCTCGTCCACCTGAGCACCAGCATTGGAAGTGTTATAGATTCTAATGACCTTTAAGGGTCCAGGAAAGAGATGTGCAGAGACGCTGTGGGGGCCGGTTTCACCCCGCCCCACATTTGTTCGGCCACCTTAGGCTGACCGTTTCTGCCAGCCTAGATGCTCTGACCAGTAGTCTGCGCTTTCTTCAATTAGGCCCCTGAATTAACGTACAAACAGCACCAGGTGTCAGAGCCCTGCCCGCTCAACTCCCAGACAGTCCAGGGTCAGTGGTGATCAAGGACCATGATGACCACTGAGTCAACAGCCTTTTGAAGTAAACAGGAGTCCAGCCGGTCTTATTGGCCACCATCATCACAGTGTCTGTAGGCTTTTCTATGGTGACAGTGTGATATACGGTTCCCCCGCCAAGATTATTATCTCCCCTCTGGGTGCAGTAAGTCCTGCAAGCAGTAGTCTACTCTTTTGGGACACACTCTTATTGTTTTATGAGAGAAACTCCAGGTCAAGTGATGTTCACACGAGTCGTCATGGTGCCCTGTTGCCCCCGGTTATCTCTCTGGATGTTGGAGTTGGAGGGCCTCCTCACTCGAGGTCGGTGTGCCCACGGAGCGAACCCTGCAACTTCAGGGCATCATTGGTGGTTAGGATCACCACGTAGGGTCCTTTTCCCTTAGGAAGGAGGTGGCCTTTTGGGCTGCTGATTTCCAGGTTTTTAGATACCGCCAGTATCTTGGCCAGATGCGGCAGTGGGCCAAGCCCCTTGGTGACCGTAGTTTATCCTACCTGGATGGCATTCTTGCATTGTTCCATTTCAAGTGGTCCCAGTTTTTGCACTAATTCTCCAATGGCGATTCACCTTTCACCGGGAATGTAAAGGTCAAAGGGTTTAGCTAAATTAGGGAGTTCCAGGGCAAGGGTCTGAATTGACTGCTCTTTCCATTCTTGAAAGGCCACTTCTGGATTCTATTCAAAAGGATCATCATCTTTTCCTTTCAGTGTTTCATATAGAGGCCCAGCTAGTAGACTGTAGTTAGGGATCCAGAAGCAGCAAACCCTGGCCTCCCCAGGAACCCCTAAGCTGTCTTCTAGTTTTAGAAAGGGGTAAGGCTGCAAATGGTTTCTTCCCTTTCCTGGGATGGGCTTCTCCGACCTTCTGTGAGAATGAAGCCCAGGCAGGTCACCGCAGTCTGTGATATTTGAGCTTTTTCTTGGACAACTTCTATCCTTTATTGGCTTGGTAGTTCAGAGGCCTCCTTAGTAGGGCTGGCGATCAGAATGTCGTCTGCGTACTGAAGGAGGGTTTCCTTTTCCAGAGGTAGAACTTTTAGGTCTTTAGCTAAGCTTTCCCCAAAGATGGTGTGGGAATTTTTGCACCCTTGGGGCAAGACGGCCCGGAAGTATTGTTTTAGTTGTATGTTGAGTCCTGCCACTCACAAGCCAAAATTTCTTGTGACTCTGGGACTAATGGAATACAAAAGAAGGCATCATTGAAGACTAATACAGAATACCATGTCCTGGTGGTTGGTAGAATGATCAGCAGGGTGTAGGAATTAGGAGCAACTGGAGGTATATCCTCGGTGGCTTCACTGACTGTCCTGACATCCTTTACCAGGTCCCCAGCAGCCCATGGGGCTCTCGTGGTCAGACCAATCCCAGAATATGGAGCTCACCTGGGCAGGTACCCCACCCCCACCCCAGCCCACGGGGCTCTCGTGGTCAGGCCCTTCCCAGGATACAGAGCTACCCTTGCAGGTACCATGGCAGGGCTGGGCACACAGGAACCGTGCACATAGCCCTCATTGCAGAGCACCCCCAGCTCACCTGTCGCTCAGAGCGGGCACAGAGCACCTCAGAGCAGGACTTGAACTAACAAACAGCAGCTGCGACAGGTCTGTGACCCTGGGCATCACTCTGTGTGGCCTCCCTCCACCTGGTCTTCCAGAGACTTCCACTGCACCCGGGGCACCAGGCCTCTGTCTCCAACCACCACCCACCCCTCCTCTCCCTGACTCCTGGGTTCCTCTCATAAGGAGAGGGTTTTCTTGAAGTTGTCTCCCACTCATGGGCCAGATAAAATGATTAGAAAACAAGCCAAAGCTGCAGCCCCTTGTCTATCCTGACTCTCAGGAGCCCACACCTGTTCCTTGGACCTGGCCGGTTCAGCAAGTTCCATTTTCTGCAACTGTGAGCCCCTGAGGGGTGATGATTGGCTGACCTGGGCAGCCTTACCGTGCGGGCCAGCCCTCCCCAGGTGTGCCTGGGTTGAGATCAATATAAATACCACTCCAGGCAGCAAGAGCCCCTGCAGCCGTGCCTGACGCCATTTTCTCTGCCCTGTCAGCAGTCTCGGGGCTGGGCTGGTGGGAGGGAGTGAGAGGCCACGGCTTTGTGGGTGGCCCAGTGTGAGTGGGGCTCTGCTGGACTTTCTGCAGCAGTTGCCAGGCTGCCACCTGCTAAAGAAGAGGATGTGTCACCCATACCTGCTGCTGGAATTTCTCCCTGGGCAGAGGTGAGGAAGGAAAAAAGCAGTGGGGGCAGGGACAGGACGGGTATCTCAGGCAGGGAAATGGAAATCTTCCAGAAGAGCACCCAGGGCCAGGACCATCCTGGCTGGCCTGCAGGCACCAAGTCGGCCGGCATGCTGTCACTCGTGTGGCTCTATGGCCCTTCCTCTAGGCTTTCAAGTCCTTGTATATATTCAGGTGTTTTACCTGGGACGGGTGGGAATAGTTCAGCAGCAACTGGCCTGGGGCTCACCTCCCGTTTACTCACAGATGCCTCGGCACGGTGCCCCAGCTTTGCAATGAGGACGCTTGTTGCGTGGGGGCTGCTGGCTGAATGGGAGACGATTCCCCACCACTGGCCAACTTCAGAATTGTTTACAACTGGAGCAAGTGCCCTGATACGGTTTTCCTCTGTGGAACTGGTGGGTTCTGTGTTTTTTTTTCTCTTTTTCGTTTTTGGTTCAAGGTAGATTTTATTCCTCTTTTTTGTATTTACAGATATAAGCATGGAAATAATTTATTCATATAAATACATGTATGTGAAGGGAATAATTGTTTTTTCTGTTTTATTTTTTAAATTTTATTTCTTTTTAATTTTGAATTTTATTTTATATTTTTATACAGCAGGTTCTTATTGGTTATCTATTTTATACATATAAATGTATACATGCCAATCCCAGTCTCTCAACTCCTCCCACCACCACCCCCCGAACAGCTTTCCCCCCTTGTTGTCCATACATTTGTTGTCTACATCTGTTGCTCTATTTATGCCTTGCAAAATGGTTAATCTGTACAGTTTTTCTAGGTTCCACATATATGCATGAATATACAAGATTTGTTTTTCTCTTTCTGACTTACTTCACTCTGTATGACAGTCTCTAGATCCATCGACGTCTCTACAAATGACCCAATTTCATTCCTTTTCATGGCTTAGTAATATTCCATTTTATATATGTACCACAGCTTTATGCATTCGTCTGTCTGTGGGCATTTAGGTTGCTTCCATTATCTCGATATTGTAAATAGTGATGCAATGAACATTGCGGTGAATGTCTCGTTTTGATTTATGGTTTTGTCTGGGTATATGTCCAGTACTGGGATTGCTGTATCATATGGTAATTCTATTGTTAGTTTCTTAAGAAACTCCATATTGTTCTCCGTAGTGACTGTATCAATTTATATTCCCAAAAATAGTGGAAGAGGGTTCCTTTTCTCCACACCCTTTCCAGCATTTTTGTTTGTAGATTTTCTCATGATGCCCATTCTATCAGGTGTGAGGTGATACCTCATTGTTGAGTCCATTTTGTTGAGCAAGGGGTAGGTCTTGTCTATTACATATTTGGCTTATTGAATGGTATCTGTGCTAATTTCAAACTCTGGTTTTATGCAGCACCCCAACTCACTTTCCCCCTTAAGGAAGCATAAGTTGGTTTTCTAAACTTGAGACCCTGTTCTGTTTTGTAATTCAGTTCATGTGTAGCCAAGTTCACATTCCATGTATTAGTGATATCTTATGATGTTTCTTTTTCTGTGTGACATATTTCAGTTAGAATCATCATACCTGAATCCACTCATTATGCTGCTACGGGCCTGATGACATAGATTTCATGGCTGAGTGATTTTGCATTGTACATAAGTACCACAACTTCTTTATCCATTTTTCACTTTCTGCGATGTTGAACTTGTACTGTAAACGAGGTTCTTGTAAACAGAGCTGTCCCAAACTGTGGGGTGGCTGTGTCTTTTTGATTTTAATTTCCCTAAGCTATAGGACCATAAGTGGAAGTGCCCTAGGCTCTGTTGCTTTGTTTTTTAGATGTTTCAGGAAACACCATACACTTCTCCCGAGTGTCTGTTGGCAATTTACATCCCGCCCATCAGCATAACAAGGCTCCCAGTTCTCCATGGCCTGTCCTGCCTTTCTGGATTTTACACTTTTTTCAGATGGCCCTTTTGACCGGGGGGAAGTGAGACTTCATTGTAGTGCAGATTTCCTTTGCAAGATTGCTTGGTTGGCCAAAAAGGGCGTATGCGTTTTTTCCTGATTCAGGAAAAAACGCATACGCACTTTTTGGCCAAGTGCATCATTGTGGACGTTCTGCCTCTTTTCCTATGCTTAAAATGCAATTCCAGTCTACCTCCTGAAATCGGTTTCCTGCAATTCTGCCCCGCTTTCAAGTCCTCTTGGCAGCCTTACTTCAGTATATTTTTGGACGATTGCTGTCATTTATAACTCTGCAGGTTTGTAAATTCCTTTGCCCCTGAGCTCCGTTCTTCATCTCGCTTTGTTGTGAGCTGGCCGCAACACCGCAGGATTGCTTCAGGCCCTAATCTGGTTCCAACACGGCACGCTGAGCCTTTGGTTAATTCCTGTCCTTGGTGGGAAATGAGAGTTAAATTTGCCCGTCCAGAAACCTCCAGCTTGTCTCTCATTGGTTCTCCCTATTCCTGTTCATCTTCCACTGAAATTGAAAACAGGGCCAAACAGGAGGTTAAACGCACTGACTCTCCAAGTCGGGAGAGTGTTAGTAAAGCGTCTGGAATGTTGCACCCGAGTACCAGGGTACGAAAACTGAGACATATTTGAACACGTCTCCCGATCACATGGTTGATCATACTCTAGGTTCCACATGCATGTTTTAGCTGAAGGAAGAATACCTTAAACCTGGGTAGTTGAAACCCGTGGAATTGATACCATGCAATATGACTTCAGAGGGTCTTCATTTGCTCACCGAACCTCTCCAATCCTATCACTGCTGCGTTTATGCCCCTGGACACATGCTTGATTCTCTTTCAGAGACATAGTAATCCATAGGTTTTAAGATACTTACTAGTCAGGTACATTCTTAGGCGTTTAATATGGGGTGTTGAGTCCATTTCGTTGAGCAAGGAGTAGCTCTTGTCTATTCCATATTTGGCTTAAGGAACTTTATCTGTGTTCATTTCAATCTCTGGTTTTATGCAGCACCCCAACTCACCTTTCCCCTTAAGCAAGCATAAGTTGGTTTTCTAAATTTGAGACCCTGTTCTGTTCTGTAATTCAGTTCCTGTGTAGCCAAGTTTACATTCCGTGTATTAGTGATATCTTATGATGTTTCTTTTTCTGTGTGTCTTATTTCAGTTAGAATCATCGTACCTGAATCCACTCATTATGCTGCTACGGGCCTGATGACATAGATTTCATTGCTGAGTGATACTGCATTGTACGTAAGTACCACAAGTTCTTTATCCATTTTTCACTTTCTGTGATATTGAACTTGTACGGTTAACGAGGTTCTTGTAAACAGAGGCGTCCCAAACTTTGGGGTGGCTGTGTCTTTTTGATTTTAATTTCCCTAAGCTATAGGACCATAAGTGGAAGTGCCCTAGGCTCTGTTGCTTTGTGTTTTAGATGTTTCAGGAAACACCATACACTTCTCCCGAGTGTCTGTTGGCAATTTACATCCCGCCCATCAGCATAACAAGGCTCCCAGTTCTCCATGGCCTGTCCTGCCTTTCTGGATTTTACACTTTTTTCAGATGGCCCTTTTGACCAGGGGGAAGTGAGACTTCATTGTAGTGCAGATTTCCTTTGCAAGCTTGCTTGGTTGGCCAAAAAGGGCGTATGCCTTTTTTCCTGAATAAATTCAGGAAAAAAGGCATACACCCTTTTTGGCCAAGTGAATCATTGTGGACGTTCTGCCTCTTTTCCTATGCTTTAAGTGCAATTCCAGTCTACCTCCTGAAATCGTTTTCCTGCAATTCTGCCTTGCTTTCAATGCCTCTTCATAGCCTTACCTCAATATATTTTTTGAAAATAGTTGGCCTTTATAACTCTGCAGTTTTTTGAATTGCAGTGGCCCTTAGCTCCATTTTTCAGCTCTTATTTTTGTGATCTTGCCTCATAACCACAGGATTCCTTCAGGCCCTATTCTTCTTCTGGGGCACCTTGCTGTGCCTTTGGTTTATTCTTCTTACTGATGTGAATTTAGAGTGACATGTGCCCCTTGAAACCGCTACAGCTAGTTTCTCACTGGTTCCCCCTATTCCCATTCATCCTCCGCACTAACTGCAGACTGTGCGATACCAGAACTTAAAGGCATTGACTCTCCATGTGGGGATATTTTTGGTAAAGCGGCTGGAATGTCGATCCGGAGCCCCAGGAGAGGAAAAATGAGGTGCGTTTTAGAAACCTTTCCCGATCATATGGTATACCAGTCGCTGGGTTTCCCAAGCATGGTTTAGCTGTAGGAAGATTCCCTTCAACCTGGAGTGTTGGGACCCTTGGAATGAGTAGCATGAAGTATTGCATTAAACTTTTGGCAGTTGCTCACCAAAGCTCATCAATCCTCTCAGCCCCAAGTGTCCAGCCTTATGTCTTATCCAGCTGTGGGTTTATATGTGGTCAATCCAGGTTGCATCACAGCCCCTGAGCGAATTTTGTAAGAATTTTTCTCTCTTTCATTGTTTCTGCGTTTTGTTTTTAAAATTTATTTCTATAATGGGGTTTAGCTCATTTTCACTGCTGTGTTTGTGCCACTCTGCACACACTTGATTCCCTTATGGAGATATATCAATACATGGGTTTTAAGATTCTTATTACTCAGATATATTTCTCTGCGGTGTATAGGGTGTGTTGAGGCCAGTTCATTGAGCAAGGTGTAGATCTTGGCTAATATCTATTTGGTTTATTGAACGGTATCTGTGCTAATTTCAAACTCTGGTTTTATGCATCACCCCACCTCTCCTTTCCCCTTAAGCTGAAATAAGTGTGTTTTCTAAATGTGAGACACTGTTCTGTTCTGTAATTCATTTCTTGTGCAGCCATATTTACCCTCCCTCTATAAGTGATATCTTATGATATGTTTCTTTTTCTGTTTGACTTATTTCAAGTAGTATTATCGGACCTAAATCCACTCTTTATCCTTCTACTAGCCTTATTACATTGATTTCATGGTGAAGAGATATTCCATTGTACATAAGTACCACATCTTCTTTATCCATTGTTCTCTTTCCTGGGATATTTAAGGTATACTGAAGTTGAGGTTCTTGTAAACAGAGTAGCCCTAAACTGTGGTGTGCTTGTGTCTTGTTAATTTTTAGATTTCCCTAGATATACTCCCATGATTGGAAGTGTCCTATGCTCTGTAGCTCTGTTTTTTAGATGATTTAGGAACCACCATACACTTCTCCAGAGTGGCTCTCGGCAGTTCACACACTGCCCATCAGCGTATAAAGGCTCCCTGTTCTCCATGGCCTGTCCTGCATTTCTGGTTTTTACAATTTTTTAGGATGGCCCTTTTGACCAGTGGGAAATGAGACTTCTTTGTTGTGCACATTTGCATTGCTTGCTTGCTTCGTTGCCCATAAAGTGCGTATGCGTTTTTTCCTGGATATAATCAGGAAAAAACGCATACGCCCTTTTGGGCCAACTGCATCATTGTCGAAATTCTGCCGCTTTTCATGTGCTTTAAAGACGAGTCCAATCTATCTCTTGAAATCTGTTTCTTGCAATTCTGTCTTGCATTCAGATCCTCTTCTTTGCCTTACCTCAACATATTTTTGGACGTTAGTTTTCATTTATAACTCTGCAGGTTTGTGAATTGCAGTGACCCTGAGCTCCATTTTTTAAGTTGCTCTTTTGTGAGCTGGCCTCAAACCTGCAGGATTGCTTCAGGCCCTATTTTGGCTCGGGCGAGGCGGGCTGAGCCTTTTTTCAATTCTTATTCTTAATGGGAAATTAGAGTGATATGTGCCCGTCCAAACCCCACAACTATTCTCTCATTGGTTCCCCGTTCATCCTCCTCACAATTTGCAAAATGTGTGAAACAGAAGTTGAAATGTGCTGATTCTCCAAGTGGGGAGATTCTAAGTAACGTGGCTGGAATGGTGAACAGGAGCACCAGGAGAGGATAAATGAGCTGCATTTTAGACACATCTCCCGATCACATGGTGTACAGTCCTCTGGGTTTTCCATGCATGTTTTAGCTGTAGGAAGATCCCTTGAACCTGCATATTTGGGACCCATTGAATGGGTACCAGGTAGTATTACTTTAAAGGGTGTGCATTTCCTCACCCAACCTCACATTTCTCTTAGCGCAAACAGTTTCCAGCCTTATGTCTCATCCTGCTGTGGGTCTAGATGTGTTCAATCCATGTTGCATCACCGGCCCTGAGGAAAAGTTGTAAGAGGTTTTCTCTGTCTCTCTGTCGTTTATTTTTTTCAATTTATTACTATATTGGTTACAGCTGATTTTCAAAGCTCTGTTTCTTGCTGCTGTACATCCACTTGATTCACGTACAGAGAGACATCAGTAAATTCTTTTTCAGATTCTTACCAGTCGTATATATTCTTTTCCGGTGACTTGAGTGTGCTGAGTGCAGTTCTTTTAGCTACCGTGTAGGCCTTGTTGATTATCAGTTTGGTATTTGGAATGGTATCTTTGCTAATTTCAACCTCCTGGGTGATGCCTCACCCCTCCCCACCTTTCCCGTTTAGCAGCCTTATGCGTGTTTTCTACATATTTGACTATGTTTTTGTTTTGTAATTTATTTCATGTGTAGCCATTTTGGATTCCACCTTTAAGTGATATCTTATGATATGTGTCTTTTTCTTTTTGAATTCTGTCACTTAGAAAGATCATACGTAACTCCTCCGGAGTTGTTACAACTGGCCATATTTCATTGATTTCCAGGCTGAATAATATTCCACTCTACCTAAGTACCACATCTCTACCCATTTTTTCCCTCCAGAGACATTTAAGTTATATCCTAGTTGAGGATCTTTTAAACAGAGAGGGGGTAAACATTGGGGTGCCTGTGTCCTCTCGATTTTTGTTTTTCTCAAGATATACGCCCATGAGTGCAAGTGCCCTATGCTCTGTAGCTCATTTTTTAGATGCTTTAGTAAACACAATACACTTCTCCAGAATGGCCGTTGGCAATATACATTTCCACTATAAGTCTCACAGGGCTCCCTCTTCTCCTTGCCCTGTCCTGCATTTCTGTTGTTTACGCTTTATGAGGATGGCTCTTCTGACTGATGCGAAGTGATATCTTTTGTAGTATTGACTTCCAGTGCCCACCTGTTTGGTTGGCTAAAAAAGTGTATGCCCTTTTCTTGAATATATACAGAAAAAAACGCATACACCCTTTTTGGCCAACTGCAATGTTGGCAATGTTCAGCTCCTTTTCTTGTGCTTAATGGCGAGTCCTTTCTACCTCCTCAAATCCCTTTCCTGCCATTCTCCCTTGCTTACAAGTCCTTTTCTCTGACTTTCCTCAAGACATTTTTCAGTGATGGATATTTTCAACTCTGCAGTTTTGTGAATTTTACTGCCCCTGAGTTCCATTGTTCAACTTGTGTTTATGGGAACTGCCCACAAAGCAGCGGGATTTCCTCAAGCCCTATACTGTTTCCATGGGCAACCCTAGCCTTTGGTCAATTCGTCTTCCTGATTGGAAATTAGAGTGACATGTGCCTGTCTGAACACCTAGGACTTGTCTCTCATTGTTCCTCATCCTTCCGCTTCATCCTCTGGACAAATTCCAAACTGTACGCAACAGGATGTTGACAGTGCTGACATCTCCAAGTGGGGAGACTGTTAGTAAAGACGCTGGAGGGGTGAACCCGAGCACCAGGAGATGAGGAGAGGAGATGCCTTTTCCAAACTCTTCCCGATCAGACGGTATACCATCCTCTGGGTGTGACAGACATGTTTTAGCAGTAGGAAGAGTCCCATTCATGTAAGGAGAACACCAGGGCTTTTTCAAAATCAGTGTCTCCCCGAAACCCAAACTGGGGAATTTTTTAAGCTACGGCTACACATATGTTCATTAAGGGCCTTGGGAAGTAGGCAGAGTCCAAACTTTAGATGATTGAAGTCTTCAGGGTCAGAAGCACTCACCACCAGCTTCCCTTAGGTTACACTTTAACTGTCATTGATAGATGATGTCAATAAAAATATCTATTCTTTTTCAGATTATTTCCCCTTATAGGTTATTGCAAAATGTTGAGTGTAGTTCCCTGTGCTATACAGTAGTTCCTTGTTGATGATCTATTTTATACATAGCAGTGTGTATGTGTTAATCCCAAACTGTTAATTTATCCCTCCTCCCACCTTTCCCCTTTGGTAATAATAAATTATAAGATTTTATACTTCTCAGAAATGGGGGAGCTGAAAGAGAGGTATCATTTTCAATGGAAAAGCATTTAAAACAAGATTGAAGCTTTAACCAAGATTATTAGATGTACATCCTTGGAAAGAAATCACTTCGTTTCTCTAATATTGACCTGACAAATAAGACAAACCTTTTCACTGAACTTGCTTATAATAAAGTGATGGAAATATCAAATGGAAGTGTTAGAAACATCTTATTTTACCCGAGCCTTATACACTGTTCTATGTTAACTACAGTTTGGCTCACACATCTGTTCATTGAGGTTACAATAGTCTCAATTTCTGTTACTGATCCTCCAGAGTGGACCCCAACAAGTGTCCCCCTGCCCAGTGTCATTGGGGCCAACAGATCGAGACTGAGTTTGGTTCACAAGCAAAGGAAACTTTATATTTTGATCAGAGAATGGAGAGGTGAGAGCATGCACTACCCCGTGGGCTGTGGGCTGGGCTGCTGTGTAGAGATCCTGTCAGAGTCAGTGGGAGGGAGGGGGCGGAGCTCTCGAGGGCCAGGTTGGCTGCAGCTCAGGCTCTATATCGCGGAGTCTGCACTGGGCCCCAGGAGCTGAGGTGTCGACCCAGCCATTCTGCACTAGGAAATCTGGTCTGAAGTGCCGGGTGTGGAACCTCTGCATGCGGGACCCTAGGAGCATGTGAAATTAGACAAAGCACAAAGGATAAAAAAGGTTAGACTTGACTTTATTGCCCAGATTCTATTTTTATCTCCCAGGGATTTTTAATGGGCTTTGCTGGGGACAAACCCCTCCTCTGCCTTTTGTCCCGTTCCTCATTCTTGGAGTGCTGAGGGTGCAGACACTTCTTCTGTAACTGCTGAGTGCTGAGTTGGGAGCCCTAATACCCGGGGGCGAGGGTCAGAGCTTCTCCCCAGCAGCCTCCAGGTGACGTTGATTGTCCCCAGGCCCCCTGCCTCCCTGCTCGTCCACCTGAGCACCAGCATTGGAAGTGTTATAGATTCTAATGACCTTTAAGGGTCCAGGAAAGAGATGTGCAGAGACGCTGTGGGGGCCGGTTTCACCCCGCCCCACATTTGTTCGGCCACCTTAGGCTGACTGTTTCTGCCAGCCTAGATGCTCTGACCAGTAGTCTGCGCTTTCTTCAATTAGGCCCCTGAATTAACGTACAAACAGCACCGGGTGTCAGAGCCCTGCCCGCTCAACTCCCAGACAGTCCAGGGTCAGTGGTGATCAAGGACCATGATGACCACTGAGTCAACAGCCTTTTGAAGTAAACAGGAGTCCAGCCGGTCTTATTGGCCACCATCATCACGGTGTCTGTAGGCTTTTCTATGGTGACAGTGTGATATACGGTTCCCCCACCAAGATTATTAGCTCCCCTCTGGGTGCAGTAAGTCCTGCAAGCAGTAGTCTACTCTTTTGGGACACACTCTTATTGTTTTATGAGAGAAACTCCAGGTCAAGTGATGTTCACACGAGTCGTCATGGTGCCCTGTTGCCCCCGGTTATCTCTCTGGATGTTGGAGTTGGAGGGCCTCCTCACTCGAGGTCGGTGTGCCCACGGAGCGAACCCTGCAACTTCAGGGCATCGTTGGTGGTTAGGATCACCACGTGGGGTCCTTTTCCCTTAGGAAGGAGGTGGCCTTTTGGGCTGCTGATTTCCAGGTTTTTAGATACCGCCAGTATCTTGGCCAGATGCGGCAGTGGGCCAAGCCCCTTGGTGACCGTAGTTTATCCTACCTGGATGGCATTCTTGCATTGTTCCATTTCAAGTGGTCCCAGTTTTTGCACTAATTCTCCAATGGCGATTCACCTTTCACCGGGAATGTAAAGGTCAAAGGGTTTAGCTAAATTAGGGAGTTCCAGGGCAAGGGTCTGAATTGACTGCTCTTTCCATTCTTGAAAGGCCACTTCTGGATTCTATTCAAAAGGATCATCATCTTTTCCTTTCAGTGTTTCATATAGAGGCCCAGCTAGTAGACTGTAGTTAGGGATCCAGAAGCAGCAAACCCTGGCCTCCCCAGGAACCCCTAAGCTGTCTTCTAGTTTTAGAAAGGGGTAAGGCTGCAAATGGTTTCTTCCCTTTCCTGGGATGGGCTTCTCCGACCTTCTGTGAGAATGAAGCCCAGGCAGGTCACCGCAGTCTGTGATATTTGAGCTTTTTCTTGGACAACTTCTATCCTTTATTGGCTTGGTAGTTCAGAGGCCTCCTTAGTAGGGCTGGCGATCAGAATGTCGTCTGCGTACTGAAGGAGGGTTTCCTTTTCCAGAGGTAGAACTTTTAGGTCTTTAGCTAAGCTTTCCCCAAAGATGGTGTGGGAATTTTTGCACCCTTGGGGCAAGACGGCCCGGAAGTATTGTTTTAGTTGTATGTTGAGTCCTGCCACTCACAAGCCAAAATTTCTTGTGACTCTGGGACTAATGGAATACAAAAGAAGGCATCATTGAAGACTAATACAGAATACCATGTCCTGGTGGTTGGTAGAATGACCAGCAGGGTGTAGGAATTAGGAGCAACTGGAGGTATATCCTCGGTGGCTTCACTGACTGTCCTGACATCCTTTACCAGGTCCCCAGCAGCCCATGGGGCTCTCGTGGTCAGACCAATCCCAGAATATGGAGCTCACCTGGGCAGGTACCCCACCCCCACCCCAGCCCACGGGGCTCTCGTGGTCAGGCCCTTCCCAGGATACAGAGCTACCCTTGCAGGTACCATGGCAGGGCTGGGCACACAGGAACCGTGCACATAGCCCTCATTGCAGAGCACCCCCAGCTCACCTGTCGCTCAGAGCTGGCACAGAGCACCTCAGAGCAGGACTTGAACTAACAAACAGCAGCTGCGACAGGTCTGTGACCCTGGGCATCACTCTGTGCGGCCTCCCTCCACCTGGTCTTCCAGAGACTTCCACTGCACCCGGGGCACCAGGCCTCTGTCTCCAACCACCACCCACCCCTCCTCTCCCTGACTCCTGGGTTCCTCTCATAAGGAGAGGGTTTTCTTGAAGTTGTCTCCCACTCATGGGCCAGATAAAATGATTAGAAAACAAGCCAAAGCTGCAGCCCCTTGTCTATCCTGACTCTCAGGAGCCCACACCTGTTCCTTGGACCTGGCCGGTTCAGCAAGTTCCATTTTCTGCAACTGTGAGCCCCTGAGGGGTGATGATTGGCTGACCTGGGCAGCTTTACCGTGCGGGCCAGCCCTCCCCAGGTGTGCCTGGGTTGAGATCAATATAAATACCACTCCAGGCAGCAAGAGCCCCTGCAGCTGTGCCTGACGCCATTTTCTCTGCCCTGTCAGCAGTCTCGGGGCTGGGCTGGTGGGAGGGAGTGAGAGGCCACGGCTTTGTGGGTGGCCCAGTGTGAGTGGGGCTCTGCTGGACTTTCTGCAGCAGTTGCCAGGCTGCCACCTGCTAAAGAAGAGGATGTGTCACCCATACCTGCTGCTGGAATTTCTCCCTGGGCAGAGGTGAGGAAGGAAAAAAGCAGTGGGGGCAGGGACAGGACGGGTATCTCAGTCAGGGAAATGGAAATCTTCCAGAAGAGCACCCAGGGCCAGGACCATCCTGGCTGGCCTGCAGGCACCAAGTCGGCCGGCATGCTGTCACTCGTGTGGCTCTATGGCCCTTCCTCTAGGCTTTCAAGTCCTTGTATATATTCAGGTGTTTTACCTGGGACGGGTGGGAATAGTTCAGCAGCAACTGGCCTGGGGCTCAGCTCACGTTTACTCACAGATGCCTCGGCACGGTGCCCCAGCTTTGCAATGAGGACGCTTGTTGCGTGGGGGCTGCTGGCTGAATGGGAGACGATTCCCCACCACTGGCCAACTTCAGAATTGTTTACAACTGGAGCAAGTGCCCTGATACGGTTTTCCTCTGTGGAACTGGTGGGTTCTGTGTTTTTTTTCTCTTTTTCGTTTTTGGTTCAAGGTAGATTTTATTCCTCTTTTTTGTATTTACAGATATAAGCATGGAAATAATTTATTCATATAAATACATGTATGTGAAGGGAATAATTGTTTTTTCTGTTTTATTTTTTAAATTTTATTTCTTTTTAATTTTGAATTTTATTTTATATTTTTATACAGCAGGTTCTTATTGGTTATCTATTTTATACATATAAATGTATACATGCCAATCCCAGTCTCTCAACTCCTCCCACCACCACCCCCCCAACAGCTTTCCCCCCTTGTTGTCCATACATTTGTTGTCTACATCTGTTGCTCTATTTATGCCTTGCAAAATGGTTAATCTGTACAGTTTTTCTAGGTTCCACATATATGCATGAATATACAAGATTTGTTTTTCTCTTTCTGACTTACTTCACTCTGTATGACAGTCTCTAGATCCATCGACGTCTCTACAAATGACCCAATTTCATTCCTTTTCATGGCTTAGTAATATTCCATTTTATATATGTACCACAGCTTTATGCATTCGTCTGTCTGTGGGCATTTAGGTTGCTTCCATTACCTCGATATTGTAAATAGTGATGCAATGAACATTGCGGTGAATGTCTCGTTTTGATTTATGGTTTTGTCTGGGTATATGTCCAGTACTGGGATTGCTGTATCATATGGTAATTCTATTGTTAGTTTCTTAAGAAACTCCATATTGTTCTCCGTAGTGACTGTATCAATTTATATTCCCAAAAATAGTGGAAGAGGGTTCCTTTTCTCCACACCCTTTCCAGCATTTTTGTTTGTAGATTTTCTCATGATGCCCATTCTATCAGGTGTGAGGTGATACCTCATTGTTGAGTCCATTTTGTTGAGCAAGGGGTAGGTCTTGTCTATTACATATTTGGCTTATTGAATGGTATCTGTGCTAATTTCAAACTCTGGTTTTATGCAGCACCCCAACTCACTTTCCCCCTTAAGGAAGCATAAGTTGGTTTTCTAAACTTGAGACCCTGTTCTGTTTTGTAATTCAGTTCATGTGTAGCCAAGTTCACATTCCATGTATTAGTGATATCTTATGATGTTTCTTTTTCTGTGTGACATATTTCAGTTAGAATCATCATACCTGAATCCACTCATTATGCTGCTACGGGCCTGATGACATAGATTTCATGGCTGAGTGATTTTGCATTGTACATAAGTACCACAACTTCTTTATCCATTTTTCACTTTCTGCGATATTGAACTTGTACCGTAAACGAGGTTCTTGTAAACAGAGCTGTCCCAAACTGTGGGGTGGCTGTGTCTTTTTGATTTTAATTTCCCTAAGCTATAGGACCATAAGTGGAAGTGCCCTAGGCTCTGTTGCTTTGTTTTTTAGATGTTTCAGGAAACACCATACACTTCTCCCGAGTGTCTGTTGGCAATTTACATCCCGCCCATCAGCATAACAAGGCTCCCAGTTCTCCATGGCCTGTCCTGCCTTTCTGGATTTTACACTTTTTTCAGATGGCCCTTTTGACCGGGGGGAAGTGAGACTTCATTGTAGTGCAGATTTTCTTTGCAAGCTTGCTTGGTTGGCCAAAAAGGGCGTATGCGTTTTTTCCTGAATATATTCAGGAAAAAACGCATACGCCCTTTTTGGCCAAGTGCATCATTGTGGACGTTCTGCCTCTTTTCCTATGCTTTCAATGCAATTCCAGTCTACCTCCTGAAATTGGTTTCCTGCAATTCTGCCCCGCTTTCAAGTCCTCTTGGCAGCCTTACTTCAGTATATTTTTGGACGATAGCTGTCATTTATAACTCTGCAGGTTTGTGAATTACAGTGCCCCTGAGCTCCTTTCTTCAACTCGCTTTCTTGTGAGCTGGCCGCAACACCGCAGGATGGCTTCAGGCCCTAATCTGGTTCCGGCACGGCATGCTGAGCCTTTGTTTATTTCCTCTTCCTGGTGGGAAATGAGAGTTAAATTTGCCCGTCCAGACACCTCCAGCTAGTCTCTCATTGGTTCTCCCTATTTCTGTTCATCTTCCGCAGAAATTGCAAACTGGGCCAAACAGGAGGTTAAAGGCGCTGACTCTCCAAGTGGGGAGAGTGTTAGTAAAGCGTCTGGAATGTTGCACCCGAGTACCAGGGGAGGAAAACTGAGACATATTTGAACATGTCTCCCGTTCACACGGTTGATCATACTCTGGGTGCCACATGCATGTTTTAGCTGAAGGAAGAATACCTTAAACCTGGAGAGTTGAGGCCCGTGGAATTGGTACCATGCAATATGACTTCAAAGGGTCTTCATTTGCTCACTGAACCTCTCCAATCCTATCACTGCTGCGTTTATGCCCCTGTACACATGCTTGATTCTCTTTTGGAGACATAGCAATCCATAGGTTTTAAGATACTTACTAGTCAGGTACATTCTTAGGCGTTTAATATGGGGTGTTGAGTCCATTTCGTTGAGCAAGGAGTAGCTCTTGTCTATTCCATATTTGGCTTAAGGAACTTTATCTGTGTTCATTTCAATCTCTGGTTTTATGCAGCACCCCAACTCACCTTTCCCCTTAAGCAAGCATAAGTTGGTTTTCTAAATTTGAGACCCTGTTCTGTTCTGTAATTCAGTTCCTGTGTAGCCAAGTTTACATTCCGTGTATTAGTGATATCTTATGATGTTTCTTTTTCTGTGTGTCTTATTTCAGTTAGAATCATCGTACCTGAATCCACTCATTATGCTGCTACGGGCCTGATGACATAGATTTCATTGCTGAGTGATACTGCATTGTACGTAAGTACCACAAGTTCTTTATCCATTTTTCACTTTCTGTGATATTGAACTTGTACGGTTAACGAGGTTCTTGTAAACAGAGGCGTCCCAAACTTTGGGGTGGCTGTGTCTTTTTGATTTTAATTTCCCTAAGCTATAGGACCATAAGTGGAAGTGCCCTAGGCTCTGTTGCTTTGTTTTTTAGATGTTTCAGGAAACACCATACACATCCCGCACATCAGCATAACAAGGCTCCCAGTTCTCCATGGCCTGTCCTGCCTTTCTGGATTTTACACTTTTTTCAGATGGCCCTTTTGACCAGGGGGAAGTGAGACTTCATTGTAGTGCAGATTTCCTTTGCAAGCTTGCTTGGTTGGCCAAAAAGGGCGTATGCCTTTTTTCCTGAATAAATTCAGGAAAAAAGGCATACACCCTTTTTGGCCAAGTGAATCATTGTGGACGTTCTGCCTCTTTTCCTATGCTTTAAGTGCAATTCCAGTCTACCTCCTGAAATCGTTTTCCTGCAATTCTGCCTTGCTTTCAATGCCTCTTCGTAGCCTTACCTCAATATATTTTTTGAAAATAGTTGGCCTTTATAACTCTGCAGTTTTTTGAATTGCAGTGGCCCTTAGCTCCATTTTTCAGCTCTTATTTTTGTGATCTTGCCTCATAACCACAGGATTCCTTCAGGCCCTATTCTTCTTCTGGGGCACCTTGCTGTGCCTTTGGTTTATTCTTCTTACTGATGTGAATTTAGAGTGACATGTGCCCATTGAAACCGCTACAGCTAGTTTCTCACTGGTTCCCCCTATTCCCATTCATCCTCCGCACTAACTGCAGACTGTGCGATACCAGAACTTAAAGGCATTGACTCTCCATGTGGGGATATTTTTGGTAAAGCGGCTGGAATGTCGATCCGGAGCCCCAGGAGAGGAAAAATGAGGTGCGTTTTAGAAACCTTTCCCGATCATATGGTATACCAGTCGCTGGGTTTCCCAAGCATGGTTTAGCTGTAGGAAGATTCCCTTCAACCTGGAGTGTTGGGACCCTTGGAATGAGTAGCATGAAGTATTGCATTAAACTTTTGGCAGTTGCTCACCAAAGCTCATCAATCCTCTCAGCCCCAAGTGTCCAGCCTTATGTCTTATCCAGCTGTGGGTTTATATGTGGTCAATCCAGGTTGCATCACAGCCCCTGAGCGAATTTTGTAAGAATTTTTCTCTCTTTCATTGTTTCTGCGTTTTGTTTTTAAAATTTATTTCTATAATGGGGTTTAGCTCATTTTCACTGCTGTGTTTGTGCCACTCTGCACACACTTGATTCCCTTATGGAGATATATCAATACATGGGTTTTAAGATTCTTATTACTCAGATATATTTCTCTGCGGTGTATAGGGTGTGTTGAGGCCAGTTCATTGAGCAAGGTGTAGATCTTGTCTAATATCTATTTGGTTTATTGAACGGTATCTGTGCTAATTTCAAACTCTGGTTTTATGCATCACCCCACCTCTCCTTTCCCCTTAAGCTGAAATAAGTGTGTTTTCTAAATGTGAGACACTGTTCTGTTCTGTAATTCATTTCTTGTGCAGCCATATTTACCCTCCCTCTATAAGTGATATCTTATGATATGTTTCTTTTTCTGTTTGACTTATTTCAAGTAGTATTATCGGACCTAAATCCACTCTTTATCCTTCTACTAGCCTTATTACATTGATTTCATGGTGAAGAGATATTCCATTGTACATAAGTACCACATCTTCTTTATCCATTGTTCTCTTTCCTGGGATATTTAAGGTATACTGAAGTTGAGGTTCTTGTAAACAGAGTAGCCCTAAACTGTGGTGTGCTTTTGTCTTGTTAATTTTTAGATTTCCCTAGATATACTCCCATGATTGGAAGTGTCCTATGCTCTGTAGCTCTGTTTTTTAGATGATTTAGGAACCACCATACACTTCTCCAGAGTGGCTCTCGGCAGTTCACACACTGCCCATCAGCGTATAAAGGCTCCCTGTTCTCCATGGCCTGTCCTGCATTTCTGGTTTTTACAATTTTTTAGGATGGCCCTTTTGACCAGTGGGAAATGAGACTTCTTTGTTGTGCACATTTGCATTGCTTGCTTGCTTCGTTGCCCATAAAGTGCGTATGCGTTTTTTCCTGGATATAATCAGGAAAAAACGCATACGCCCTTTTGGGCCAACTGCATCATTGTCGAAATTCTGCCGCTTTTCATGTGCTTTAAAGACGAGTCCAATCTATCTCTTGAAATCTGTTTCTTGCAATTCTGTCTTGCATTCAGATCCTCTTCTTTGCCTTACCTCAACATATTTTTGGACGTTAGTTTTCATTTATAACTCTGCAGGTTTGTGAATTGCAGTGACCCTGAGCTCCATTTTTTAAGTTGCTCTTTTGTGAGCTGGCCTCAAACCCGCAGGATTGCTTCAGGCCCTATTTTGGCTCGGGCGAGGCGGGCTGAGCCTTTTTTCAATTCTTATTCTTAATGGGAAATTAGAGTGATATGTGCCCGTCCAAACCCCTACAACTATTCTCTCATTGGTTCCCCGTTCATCCTCCTCACAATTTGCAAAATGTGTGAAACAGAAGTTGAAATGTGCTGATTCTCCAAGTGGGGAGATTCTAAGTAACGTGGCTGGAATGGTGAACAGGAGCACCAGGAGAGGATAAATGAGCTGCATTTTAGACACATCTCCCGATCACATGGTGTACAGTCCTCTGGGTTTTCCATGCATGTTTTAGCTGTAGGAAGATCCCTTGAACCTGCATATTTGGGACCCATTGAATGGGTACCAGGTAGTATTACTTTAAAGGGTGTGCATTTCCTCACCCAACCTCACATTTCTCTTAGCGCAAACAGTTTCCAGCCTTATGTCTCATCCTGCTGTGGGTCTAGATGTGTTCAATCCATGTTGCATCACCGGCCCTGAGGAAAAGTTGTAAGAGGTTTTCTCTGTCTCTCTGTCGTTTATTTTTTTCAATTTATTACTATATTGGTTACAGCTGATTTTCAAAGCTCTGTTTCTTGCTGCTGTACATCCACTTGATTCACGTACAGAGAGACATCAGCAAATTCTTTTTCAGATTCTTACCAGTCGTATATATTCTTTTCCGGTGACTTGAGTGTGCTGAGTGCAGTTCTTTTAGCTACCGTGTAGGCCTTGTTGATTATCAGTTTGGTATTTGGAATGGTATCTTTGCTAATTTCAACCTCCTGGGTGATGCCTCACCCCTCCCCACCTTTCCCGTTTAGCAGCCTTATGCGTGTTTTCTACATATTTGACTATGTTTTTGTTTTGTAATTTATTTCATGTGTAGCCATTTTGGATTCCACCTTTAAGTGATATCTTATGATATGTGTCTTTTTCTTTTTGAATTCTGTCACTTAGAAAGATCATACGTAACTCCTCCGGAGTTGTTACAACTGGCCATATTTCATTGATTTCCAGGCTGAATAATATTCCACTCTACCTAAGTACCACATCTCTACCCATTTTTTCCCTCCAGAGACATTTAAGTTATATCCTAGTTGAGGATCTTTTAAACAGAGAGGGGGTAAACATTGGGGTGCCTGTGTCCTCTCGATTTTTGTTTTTCTCAAGATATACGCCCATGAGTGCAAGTGCCCTATGCTCTGTAGCTCATTTTTTAGATGCTTTAGTAAACACAATACACTTCTCCAGAATGGCCGTTGGCAATATACATTTCCACTATAAGTCTCACAGGGCTCCCTCTTCTCCTTGCCCTGTCCTGCATTTCTGTTGTTTACGCTTTATGAGGATGGCTCTTCTGACTGATGCGAAGTGATATCTTTTGTAGTATTGACTTCCAGTGCCCACCTGTTTGGTTGGCTAAAAAAGTGTATGCCCTTTTCTTGAATATATACAGAAAAAAACGCATACACCCTTTTTGGCCAACTGCAATGTTGGCAATGTTCAGCTCCTTTTCTTGTGCTTAATGGCGAGTCCTTTCTACCTCCTCAAATCCCTTTCCTGCCATTCTCCCTTGCTTACAAGTCCTTTTCTCTGACTTTCCTCAAGACATTTTTCAGTGATGGATATTTTCAACTCTGCAGTTTTGTGAATTTTACTGCCCCTGAGTTCCATTGTTCAACTTGTGTTTATGGGAACTGGCCACAAAGCAGCGGGATTTCCTCAAGCCCTATACTGTTTCCATGGGCAACCCTAGCCTTTGGTCAATTCGTCTTCCTGATTGGAAATTAGAGTGACATGTGCCTGTCTGAACACCTAGGACTTGTCTCTCATTGTTCCTCATCCTTCCGCTTCATCCTCTGGACAAATTCCAAACTGTACGCAACAGGATGTTGACAGTGCTGACATCTCCAAGTGGGGAGACTGTTAGTAAAGACGCTGGAGGGGTGAACCCGAGCACCAGGAGATGAGGAGAGGAGATGCCTTTTCCAAACTCTTCCCGATCAGACGGTATACCATCCTCTGGGTGTGACAGACATGTTTTAGCAGTAGGAAGAGTCCCATTCATGTAAGGAGAACACCAGGGCTTTTTCAAAATCAGTGTCTCCCCGAAACCCAAACTGGGGAAGTTTTTAAGCTACGGCTACACATATGTTCATTAAGGGCCTTGGGAAGTAGGCAGAGTCCAAACTTTAGATGATTGAAGTCTTCAGGGTCAGAAGCACTCACCACCAGCTTCCCTTAGGTTACACTTTAACTGTCATTGATAGATGATGTCAATAAAAATATCTATTCTTTTTCAGATTATTTCCCCTTATAGGTTATTGCCAAATGTTGAGTGTAGTTCCCTGTGCTATACAGTAGTTCCTTGTTGATGATCTATTTTATACATAGCAGTGTGTATGTGTTAATCCCAAACTGTTAATTTATCCCTCCTCCCACCTTTCCCCTTTGGTAATAATAAATTATAAGATTTTATACTTCTCAGAAATGGGGGAGCTGAAAGAGAGGTATCATTTTCAATGGAAAAGCATTTAAAACAAGATTGAAGCTTTAACCAAGATTATTAGATGTACATCCTTGGAAAGAAATCACTTCGTTTCTCTAATATTGACCTGACAAATAAGACAAACCTTTTCACTGAACTTGCTTATAATAAAGTGATGGAAATATCAAATGGAAGTGTTAGAAACATCTTATTTTACCCGAGCCTTATACACTGTTCTATGTTAACTACAGTTTGGCTCACACATCTGTTCATTGAGGTTACAATAGTCTCAATTTCTGTTACTGATCCTCCAGAGTGGACCCCAACAAGTGTCCCCCTGCCCAGTGTCATTGGGGCCAACAGATCGAGACTGAGTTTGGTTCACAAGCAAAGGAAACTTTATATTTTGATCAGAGAATGGAGAGGTGAGAGCATGCACTACCCCGTGGGCTGTGGGCTGGGCTGCTGTGTAGAGATCCTGTCAGAGTCAGTGGGAGGGAGGGGGCGGAGCTCTCGAGGGCCAGGTTGGCTGCAGCTCAGGCTCTATATCGCGGAGTCTGCACTGGGCCCCAGGAGCTGAGGTGTCGACCCAGCCATTCTGCACTAGGAAATCTGGTCTGAAGTGCCGGGTGTGGAACCTCTGCATGCGGGACCCTAGGAGCACGTGAAATTAGACAAAGCACAAAGGATAAAAAAGGTTAGACTTGACTTTATTGCCCAGATTCTATTTTTATCTCCCAGGGATTTTTAATGGGCTTTGCTGGGGACAAACCCCTCCTCTGCCTTTTGTCCCGTTCCTCATTCTTGGAGTGCTGAGGGTGCAGACACTTCTTCTGTAACTGCTGAGTGCTGAGTTGGGAGCCCTAATACCCGGGGGCGAGGGTCAGAGCTTCTCCCCAGCAGCCTCCAGGTGACGTTGATTGTCCCCAGGCCCCCTGCCTCCCTGCTCGTCCACCTGAGCACCAGCATTGGAAGTGTTATAGATTCTAATGACCTTTAAGGGTCCAGGAAAGAGATGTGCAGAGACGCTGTGGGGGCCGGTTTCACCCCGCCCCACATTTGTTCGGCCACCTTAGGCTGACCGTTTCTGCCAGCCTAGATGCTCTGACCAGTAGTCTGCGCTTTCTTCAATTAGGCCCCTGAATTAACGTACAAACAGCACCAGGTGTCAGAGCCCTGCCCGCTCAACTCCCAGACAGTCCAGGGTCAGTGGTGATCAAGGACCATGATGACCACTGAGTCAACAGCCTTTTGAAGTAAACAGGAGTCCAGCCGGTCTTATTGGCCACCATCATCACGGTGTCTGTAGGCTTTTCTATGGTGACAGTGTGATATACGGTTCCCCCGCCAAGATTATTAGCTCCCCTCTGGGTGCAGTAAGTCCTGCAAGCAGTAGTCTACTCTTTTGGGACACACTCTTATTGTTTTATGAGAGAAACTCCAGGTCAAGTGATGTTCACACGAGTCGTCATGGTGCCCTGTTGCCCCCGGTTATCTCTCTGGATGTTGGAGTTGGAGGGCCTCCTCACTCGAGGTCGGTGTGCCCACGGAGCGAACCCTGCAACTTCAGGGCATCGTTGGTGGTTAGGATCACCACGTGGGGTTCTTTTCCCTTAGGAAGGAGGTGGCCTTTTGGGCTGCTGATTTCCAGGTTTTTAGATACCGCCAGTATCTTGGCCAGATGCGGCAGTGGGCCAAGCCCCTTGGTGACCGTAGTTTATCCTACCTGGATGGCATTCTTGCATTGTTCCATTTCAAGTGGTCCCAGTTTTTGCACTAATTCTCCAATGGCGATTCACCTTTCACCGGGAATGTAAAGGTCAAAGGGTTTAGCTAAATTAGGGAGTTCCAGGGCAAGGGTCTGAATTGACTGCTCTTTCCATTCTTGAAAGGCCACTTCTGGATTCTATTCAAAAGGATCATCATCTTTTCCTTTCAGTGTTTCATATAGAGGCCCAGCTAGTAGACTGTAGTTAGGGATCCAGAAGCAGCAAACCCTGGCCTCCCCAGGAACCCCTAAGCTGTCTTCTAGTTTTAGAAAGGGGTAAGGCTGCAAATGGTTTCTTCCCTTTCCTGGGATGGGCTTCTCCGACCTTCTGTGAGAATGAAGCCCAGGCAGGTCACCGCAGTCTGTGATATTTGAGCTTTTTCTTGGACAACTTCTATCCTTTATTGGCTTGGTAGTTCAGAGGCCTCCTTAGTAGGGCTGGCGATCAGAATGTCGTCTGCGTACTGAAGGAGGGTTTCCTTTTCCAGAGGTAGAACTTTTAGGTCTTTAGCTAAGCTTTCCCCAAAGATGGTGTGGGAATTTTTGCACCCTTGGGGCAAGACGGCCCGGAAGTATTGTTTTAGTTGTATGTTGAGTCCTGCCACTCACAAGCCAAAATTTCTTGTGACTCTGGGACTAATGGAATACAAAAGAAGGCATCATTGAAGACTAATACAGAATACCATGTCCTGGTGGTTGGTAGAATGACCAGCAGGGTGTAGGAATTAGGAGCAACTGGAGGTATATCCTCGGTGGCTTCACTGACTGTCCTGACATCCTTTACCAGGTCCCCAGCAGCCCATGGGGCTCTCGTGGTCAGACCAATCCCAGAATATGGAGCTCACCTGGGCAGGTACCCCACCCCCACCCCAGCCCACGGGGCTCTCGTGGTCAGGCCCTTCCCAGGATACAGAGCTACCCTTGCAGGTACCATGGCAGGGCTGGGCACACAGGAACCGTGCACATAGCCCTCATTGCAGAGCACCCCCAGCTCACCTGTCGCTCAGAGCTGGCACAGAGCACCTCAGAGCAGGACTTGAACTAACAAACAGCAGCTGCGACAGGTCTGTGACCCTGGGCATCACTCTGTGCGGCCTCCCTCCACCTGGTCTTCCAGAGACTTCCACTGCACCCAGGGCACCAGGCCTCTGTCTCCAACCACCACCCACCCCTCCTCTCCCTGACTCCTGGGTTCCTCTCATAAGGAGAGGGTTTTCTTGAAGTTGTCTCCCACTCATGGGCCAGATAAAATGATTAGAAAACAAGCCAAAGCTGCAGCCCCTTGTCTATCCTGACTCTCAGGAGCCCACACCTGTTCCTTGGACCTGGCGGGTTCAGCAAGTTCCATTTTCTGCAACTGTGAGCCCCTGAGGGGTGATGATTGGCTGACCTGGGCAGCCTTACCGTGCGGGCCAGCCCTCCCCAGGTGTGCCTGGGTTGAGATCAATATAAATACCACTCCAGGCAGCAAGAGCCCCTGCAGCCGTGCCTGACGCCATTTTCTCTGCCCTGTCAGCAGTCTCGGGGCTGGGCTGGTGGGAGGGAGTGAGAGGCCACGGCTTTGTGGGTGGCCCAGTGTGAGTGGGGCTCTGCTGGACTTTCTGCAGCAGTTGCCAGGCTGCCACCTGCTAAAGAAGAGGATGTGTCACCCATACCTGCTGCTGGAATTTCTCCCTGGGCAGAGGTGAGGAAGGAAAAAAGCAGTGGGGGCAGGGACAGGACGGGTATCTCAGTCAGGGAAATGGAAATCTTCCAGAAGAGCACCCAGGGCCAGGACCATCCTGGCTGGCCTGCAGGCACCAAGTCGGCCGGCATGCTGTCACTCGTGTGGCTCTATGGCCCTTCCTCTAGGCTTTCAAGTCCTTGTATATATTCAGGTGTTTTACCTGGGACGGGTGGGAATAGTTCAGCAGCAACTGGCCTGGGGCTCAGCTCACGTTTACTCACAGATGCCTCGGCACGGTGCCCCAGCTTTGCAATGAGGACGCTTGTTGCGTGGGGGCTGCTGGCTGAATGGGAGACGATTCCCCACCACTGGCCAACTTCAGAATTGTTTACAACTGGAGCAAGTGCCCTGATACGGTTTTCCTCTGTGGAACTGGTGGGTTCTGTGTTTTTTTTCTCTTTTTCGTTTTTGGTTCAAGGTAGATTTTATTCCTCTTTTTTGTATTTACAGATATAAGCATGGAAATAATTTATTCATATAAATACATGTATGTGAAGGGAATAATTGTTTTTTCTGTTTTATTTTTTAAATTTTATTTCTTTTTAATTTTTAATTTTATTTTATATTTTTATACAGCAGGTTCTTATTGGTTATCTATTTTATACATATAAATGTATACATGCCAATCCCAGTCTCTCAACTCCTCCCACCACCACCCCCCCAACAGCTTTCCCCCCTTGTTGTCCATACATTTGTTGTCTACATCTGTTGCTCTATTTATGCCTTGCAAAATGGTTAATCTGTACAGTTTTTCTAGGTTCCACATATATGCATGAATATACAAGATTTGTTTTTCTCTTTCTGACTTACTTCACTCTGTATGACAGTCTCTAGATCCATCGACGTCTCTACAAATGACCCAATTTCATTCCTTTTCATGGCTTAGTAATATTCCATTTTATATATGTACCACAGCTTTATGCATTCGTCTGTCTGTGGGCATTTAGGTTGCTTCCATTACCTCGATATTGTAAATAGTGATGCAATGAACATTGCGGTGAATGTCTCGTTTTGATTTATGGTTTTGTCTGGGTATATGTCCAGTACTGGGATTGCTGTATCATATGGTAATTCTATTGTTAGTTTCTTAAGAAACTCCATATTGTTCTCCGTAGTGACTGTATCAATTTATATTCCCAAAAATAGTGGAAGAGGGTTCCTTTTCTCCACACCCATTCCAGCATTTTTGTTTGTAGATTTTCTCATGATGCCCATTCTATCAGGTGTGAGGTGATACCTCATTGTTGAGTCCATTTTGTTGAGCAAGGGGTAGGTCTTGTCTATTACATATTTGGCTTATTGAATGGTATCTGTGCTAATTTCAAACTCTGGTTTTATGCAGCACCCCAACTCACTTTCCCCCTTAAGGAAGCATAAGTTGGTTTTCTAAACTTGAGACCCTGTTCTGTTTTGTAATTCAGTTCATGTGTAGCCAAGTTCACATTCCATGTATTAGTGATATCTTATGATGTTTCTTTTTCTGTGTGACATATTTCAGTTAGAATCATCATACCTGAATCCACTCATTGTGCTGCTACGGGCCTGATGACATAGATTTCATGGCTGAGTGATATTGCTTTGTAAGTAAATACCACAACTTCTTTATCCATTTTTCACTTTCTGCGATGTTGAACTTGTACTGTAAACGAGGTTCTTGTAAACAGAGGCGTCCCAAACTTTGGGGTGGCTGTGTCTTTTTGATTTTAATTTCCCTAAGCTATAGGACCATAATTGGAAGTGCCCTAGGCTCTGTTGCTTTGTTTTTTAGATGTTTCAGGAAACACCATACACTTCTCCCGAGTGTCTGTTGGCAATTTACATCCCGCCCATCAGCATAACAAGGCTCCCAGTTCTCCATGGCCTGTCCTGCCTTTCTGGATTTTACACTTTTTTCAGATGGCCCTTTTGACCGGGGGGAAGTGAGACTTCATTGTAGTGCAGATTTCCTTTGCAAGCTTGCTTGGTTGGCCAAAAAGGGCGTATGCGTTTTTTCCTGAATATATTCAGGAAAAAACGCATACGCCCTTTTTGGCCAAGTGCATCATTGTGGACGTTCTGCCTCTTTTCCTATGCTTTCAATGCAATTCCAGTCTACCTCCTGAAATCGGTTTCCTGCAATTCTGCCCCGCTTTCAAGTCCTCTTGGCAGCCTTACTTCAGTATATTTTTGGACGATAGCTGTCATTTATAACTCTGCAGGTTTGTGAATTACACTGCCCCTGAGCTCCTTTCTTCAACTCACTTTCTTGTGACATGGCCGCAACACCGCAGGATGGCTTCAGGCCCTAATCTTGTTCCGGCACGGCACGCTGAGCCTTTGGTTAATTCCTCTTCCTGGTGGGAAATGAGAGTTAAATTTGCCCGTCCAGACACCTCCAGCTAGTCTCTCATTGGTTCTCGCTATTCCTGTTCATCTTCCGCAGAAATTGCAAACTGGGCCAAACAGGAGGTTAAAGGGACTGACTCTCCAAGTCGGGAGGGTGTTAGTAAAGCGTCTGGAATGTTGCACCCGAGTACCAGGGTACGAAAACTGAGACATATTTGAACACGTCTCCCGATCACATGGTTGATCATACTCTAGGTTCCACATGCATGTTTTAGCTGAAGGAAGAATACCTTAAACCTGGGTAGTTGAAATCCGTGGAATGGGTACCATGCAATATGACTTCAAAGGGTTTTCATTTGCTCACCGAACCTCTCCAATCCTATCACTGCTGCATTTATGCCCCTGTACACATGCTTGATTCTCTTTCGGAGACATAGCAATCCCTAAGTTTTAAGATACTTACTAGTCAGGTACATTCTTAGGCGTTTAATATGCGGTGTTGAGTCCATTTCCTTGAGCAAGGAGTAGCTCTTGTCTATTCCATATTTGGCTTAAGGAACTTTATCTGTGCTCATTTCAATCTCTGGTTTTATGCAGCACCCCAACTCACCTTTCCCCTTAAGCAAGCATAAGTTGGTTTTCTACATTTGAGACCCTGTTCTGTTCTGTAATTCAGTTCCTGTGTAGCCAAGTTTACATTCCGTGTATTACTGATATCTTATGATGTTTCTTTTTCTGTGTGACTTATTTCAGTTAGAATCATCATACCTGAATCCACTCATTGTGCTGCTAAGGGCCTGATGACATAGATTTCATTGCTGAGTGATATTGCTTTGTAAGTAAATACCACAACTTCTTTATCCATTTTTCACTTTCTGCGATGTTGAACTTGTACTGTAAACGAGGTTCTTGTAAACAG
Source organism: Pseudorca crassidens (assembly GCF_039906515.1). NCBI lineage: Eukaryota > Metazoa > Chordata > Mammalia > Artiodactyla > Delphinidae > Pseudorca > Pseudorca crassidens. The sequence goes on from NC_090298.1 coordinate 176,522,305, forward strand.
AGGCGTCCCAAACTTTGGGGTGGCTGTGTCTTTTTGATTTTAATTTCCCTAAGCTATAGGACCATAATTGGAAGTGCCCTAGGCTCTGTTGCTTTGTTTTTTAGATGTTTCAGGAAACACCATACACTTCTCCCGAGTGTCTGTTGGCAATTTACATCCCGCCCATCAGCATAACAAGGCTCCCAGTTCTCCATGGCCTGTCCTGCCTTTCTGGATTTTACACTTTTTTCAGATGGCCCTTTTGACCGGGGGGAAGTGAGACTTCATTGTAGTGCAGATTTCCTTTGCAAGCTTGCTTGGTTGGCCAAAAAGGGCGTATGCGTTTTTTCCTGAATATATTCAGGAAAAAACGCATACGCCCTTTTTGGCCAAGTGCATCATTGTGGACGTTCTGCCTCTTTTCCTATGCTTTCAATGCAATTCCAGTCTACCTCCTGAAATCGGTTTCCTGCAATTCTGCCCCGCTTTCAAGTCCTCTTGGCAGCCTTACTTCAGTATATTTTTGGACGATAGCTGTCATTTATAACTCTGCAGGTTTGTGAATTACACTGCCCCTGAGCTCCTTTCTTCAACTCACTTTCTTGTGACATGGCCGCAACACCGCAGGATGGCTTCAGGCCCTAATCTTGTTCCGGCACGGCACGCTGAGCCTTTGGTTAATTCCTCTTCCTGGTGGGAAATGAGAGTTAAATTTGCCCGTCCAGACACCTCCAGCTAGTCTCTCATTGGTTCTCGCTATTCCTGTTCATCTTCCGCAGAAATTGCAAACTGGGCCAAACAGGAGGTTAAAGGGACTGACTCTCCAAGTCGGGAGGGTGTTAGTAAAGCGTCTGGAATGTTGCACCCGAGTACCAGGGTACGAAAACTGAGACATATTTGAACACGTCTCCCGATCACATGGTTGATCATACTCTAGGTTCCACATGCATGTTTTAGCTGAAGGAAGAATACCTTAAACCTGGGTAGTTGAAATCCGTGGAATGGGTACCATGCAATATGACTTCAAAGGGTTTTCATTTGCTCACCGAACCTCTCCAATCCTATCACTGCTGCATTTATGCCCCTGTACACATGCTTGATTCTCTTTCGGAGACATAGCAATTCCTAAGTTTTAAGATACTTACTAGTCAGGTACATTCTTAGGCGTTTAATATGCGGTGTTGAGTCCATTTCCTTGAGCAAGGAGTAGCTCTTGTCTATTCCATATTTGGCTTAAGGAACTTTATCTGTGCTCATTTCAATCTCTGGTTTTATGCAGCACCCCAACTCACCTTTCCCCTTAAGCAAGCATAAGTTGGTTTTCTACATTTGAGACCCTGTTCTGTTCTGTAATTCAGTTCCTGTGTAGCCAAGTTTACATTCCGTGTATTACTGATATCTTATGATGTTTCTTTTTCTGTGTGACTTATTTCAGTTAGAATCATCATACCTGAATCCACTCATTGTGCTGCTAAGGGCCTGATGACATAGATTTCATTGCTGAGTGATATTGCTTTGTAAGTAAATACCACAACTTCTTTATCCATTTTTCACTTTCTGCGATGTTGAACTTGTACTGTAAACGAGGTTCTTGTAAACAGAGGCGTCCCAAACTTTGGGGTGGCTGTGTCTTTTTGATTTTAATTTCCCTAAGCTATAGGACCATAATTGGAAGTGCCCTAGGCTCTGTTGCTTTGTTTTTTAGATGTTTCAGGAAACACCATACACTTCTCCCGAGTGTCTGTTGGCAATTTACATCCCGCCCATCAGCATAACAAGGCTCCCAGTTCTCCATGGCCTGTCCTGCCTTTCTGGATTTTACACTTTTTTCAGATGGCCCTTTTGACCGGGGGGAAGTGAGACTTCATTGTAGTGCAGATTTCCTTTGCAAGCTTGCTTGGTTGGCCAAAAAGGGCGTATGCGTTTTTTCCTGAATATATTCAGGAAAAAACGCATACGCCCTTTTTGGCCAAGTGCATCATTGTGGACGTTCTGCCTCTTTTCCTATGCTTTCAATGCAATTCCAGTCTACCTCCTGAAATCGGTTTCCTGCAATTCTGCCCCGCTTTCAAGTCCTCTTGGCAGCCTTACTTCAGTATATTTTTGGACGATAGCTGTCATTTATAACTCTGCAGGTTTGTGAATTACAGTGCCCCTGAGCTCCTTTCTTCAACTCGCTTTCTTTTGAGCTGGCCGCAACACCGCAGGATGGCTTCAGGCCCTAATCTGGTTCCGGCACGGCACGCTGAGCCTTTGGTTAATTCCTCTTCCTGGTGGGAAATGAGAGTTAAATTTGCCCGTCCAGACACCTCCAGCTAGTCTCTCATTGGTTCTCGCTATTCCTGTTCATCTTCCGCAGAAATTGCAAACTGGGCCAAACAGGAGGTTAAAGGGACTGACTCTCCAAGTCGGGAGGGTGTTAGTAAAGCGTCTGGAATGTTGCACCCGAGTACCAGGGTACGAAAACTGAGACATATTTGAACACGTCTCCCGATCACATGGTTGATCATACTCTAGGTTCCACATGCATGTTTTAGCTGAAGGAAGAATACCTTAAACCTGGGTAGTTGAAACCCGTGGAATGGGTACCATGCAATATGACTTCAGAGGGTCTTCATTTGCTCACCGAACCTCTCCAATCCTATCACTGCTGCGTTTATGCCCCTGGACACATGCTTGATTCTCTTTCGGAGACATAGCAATCCATAGGTTTTAAGATACTTACTAGTCAGGTACATTCTTAGGCGTTTAATATGCGGTGTTGAGTCCATTTCGTTGAGCAAGGAGTAGCTCTTGTCTATTCCATATTTGGCTTAAGGAACTTTATCTGTGCTCATTTCAATCTCTGGTTTTATGCAGCACCCCAACTCACCTTTACCCTTAAGCAAGCATAAGTTGGTTTTCTCAATTTGAGACCCTGTTCTGTTCTGTAATTCAGTTCCTGTGTAGCCAAGTTTACATTCCGTGTATTACTGATATCTTATGATGTTTCTTTTTCTGTGTGACTTATTTCAGTTAGAATCATCATACCTGAATCCACTCATTGCGCTGCTCAGGGCCTGATGACATAGGTATCATTGCAGAGTGATATTGCTTTGTAAGTAAATACCACAACTTCTTTATCCATTTTTCACTTTCTGCGATGTTGAACTTGTACTGTAAAAGAGGTTCTTGTAAACAGAGGCGTCCCAAACTTTGGGGTGGCTGTGTCTTTTTGATTTTAATTTCCCTAAGCTATAGGACCATAAGTGGAAGTGCCCTAGGCTCTGTTGCTTTGTTTTTTAGATGTTTCAGGAAACACCATACACTTCTCCCGAGTGTCTGTTGGCAATTTACATCCCGCCCATCAGCATAACAAGGCTCCCAGTTCTCCATGGCCTGTCCTGCCTTTCTGGATTTTATACTTTTTTCAGATGGCCCTTTTGACCGGGGGGAAGTGAGACTTCATTGTAGTGCAGATTTCCTTTGCAAGCTTGCTTGGTTGGCCAAAAAGGGCGTATGCGTTTTTTCCTGAATATATTCAGGAAAAAACGCATACGCCCTTTTTGGCCAAGTGCATCATTGTGGACCTTCTGCCTCTTTTCCTATGCTTTCAATGCAATTCCAGTCTACCTCCTGAAATCGGTTTCCTGCAATTCTGCCCCGCTTTCAAGTCCTCTTGGCAGCCTTACTTCAGTATATTTTTGGACGATAGCTGTCATTTATAACTCTGCAGGTTTGTGAATTACAGTGTCCCTGAGCTCCTTTCTTCAACTCACTTTCTTTTGAGCTGGCCGCAACACCGCAGGATGGCTTCAGGCCCTAATCTGGTTCCGGCACGGCACGCTGAGCCTTTGGTTAATTCCTCTTCCTGGTGGGAAATGAGAGTTAAATTTGCCTGTCCAGACACCTCCAGCTAGTCTCTCATTGGTTCTCGCTATTCCTGTTCATCTTCCGCAGAAATTGCAAACTGGGCCAAACAGGAGGTTGAAGGGACTGACTCTCCAAGTCGGGAGGGTGTTAGTAAAGCGTCTGGAATGTTGCACCCGAGTACCAGGGGAGGAAAACTGAGACATATTTGAACACGTCTCCCGTTCACACGGTTGATCATACTCTGGGTTCCACATGCATGTTTTAGCTGAAGGAAGAATACCTTAAACCTGGAGAGTTGAGACCCGTGTAATGGGTACCATGCAATATGACTTCAAAGGGTCTTCATTTGCTCACCGAACCTCTCCAATCCTATCATTGCTGCGTTTATGCCCCTGTACACACGCTTGATTCTCTTTTGGAGACATAGCAATCCATAGGTTTAAGATACTTACTAGTCAGGTACATTCTTAGGCGTTTAATATGCGGTGTTGAGTCCATTTCGTTGAGCAAGGAGTAGCTCTTGTCTATTCCATATTTGGCTTAAGGAACTTTATCTGTGCTCATTTCAATCTCTGGTTTTATGCAGCACCCCAACTCACCTTTACCCTTAAGCAAGCATAAGTTGGTTTTCTAAATTTGAGACCCTGTTCTGTTCTGTAATTCAGTTCCTGTGTAGCCAAGTTTACATTCCGTGTATTACTGATATCTTATGATGTTTCTTTTTCTGTGTGACTTATTTCAGTTAGAATCATCATACCTGAATCCACTCATTATGCTGCTACGGGCCTGATGACATAGATTTCATTGCTGAGTGATACTGCATTGTACGTAAGTACCACAAGTTCTTTATCCATTTTTCACTTTCTGTGATATTGAACTTGTACGGTAAATGAGGTTCTTGTAAACAGAGGCGTCCCAAACTTTGGGGTGGCTGTGTCTTTTTGATTTTAATTTCCCTAAGCTATAGGACCATAAGTGGAAGTGCCCTAGGCTCTGTTGCTTTGTTTTTTAGATGTTTCAGGAAACACCATACACTTCTCCCGAGTGTCTGTTGGCAATTTACATCCCGCCCATCAGCATAACAAGGCTCCCAGTTCTCCATGGCCTGTCCTGCCTTTCTGGATTTTACACTTTTTTCAGATGGCCCTTTTCACCGGGGGGAAGTGAGACTTCATTGTAGTGCAGATTTCCTTTGCAAGCTTGCTTGGTTGGCCAAAAAGGGCATATGCGTTTTTTCCTGAATATATTCCGGAAAAAACGCATACGCCCTTTTCGGCCAAGTGCATCATTGTGGACGTTCTGCCTCTTTTCCTATGCTTTCAATGCAATTCCTGTCTACCTCCTGAAATCGGTTTCCTGCAATTCTGCCCCGCTTTCAAGTCCTCTTGGCAGCCTTACTTCAGTATATTTTTGGACGATAGCTGTCATTTATAACTCTGCAGGTTTGTGAATTACAGTGCCCCTGAACTCCTTTCTTCAACTCGCTTTCTTGTGACCTGGCCGCAACACCGCAGGATGGCTTCAGGCCCTAATCTGGTTCCGGCACGGCACGCTGAGCCTTTGGTTATTTCCTCTTCCTGGTGGGAAATGAGAGTTAAATTTGCCCGTCCAGACACCTCCAGCTAGTCTCTCATTGGTTCTCGCTATTCCTGTTCATCTTCCGCAGAAATTGCAAACTGGGCCAAACAGGAGGTTAAAGGCGCTGACTCTCCAAGTGGGGAGAGTGTTAGTAAAGCGTCTGGAATGTTGCACCCGAGTACCAGGGTAGGAAAACTGAGACATATATGAACACGTCTCCCGTTCACACGGTTGATCATACTCTGGGTTCCACATGCATGTTTTAGCTGAAGGAAGAATACCTTAAACCTGGGTAGTTGAAACCCATGGAATGGGTACCATGCAATATGACTTCAAAGGGTCTTCATTTGCTCACCGAACCTCTCCAATCCTATCACTGCTGCATTTATGCCCCTGTACACATGCTTGATTCTCTTTCGGAGACATAGCAATCCATAGGTTTTAAGATACTTACTAGTCACGTACATTCTTAGGCATTTAATATGCGGTGTTGAGTCCATTTCGTTGAGCAAGGAGTAGCTCTTGTCTATTCCATATTTGGCTTAAGGAACTTTATCTGTGCTCATTTCAATCTCTGGTTTTATGCAGCACCCCAACTCACCTTTACCCTTAAGCAAGCATAAGTTGGTTTTCTAAATTTGAGACCCTGTTCTGTTCTGTAATTCAGTTCCTGTGTAGCCAAGTTTACATTCCGTGTATTACTGATATCTTATGATGTTTCTTTTTCTGTGTGACTTATTTCAGTTAGAATCATCATACCTGAATCCACTCATTGTGCTGCTAAGGGCCTGATGACATAGATTTCATTGCTGAGTGATATTGCTTTGTAAGTAAATACCACAACTTCTTTATCCATTTTTCACTTTCTGCGATGTTGAACTTGTACTGTAAACGAGGTTCTTGTAAACAGAGGCGTCCCAAACTTTGGGGTGGCTGTGTCTTTTTGATTTTAATTTCCCTAAGCTATAGGACCATAAGTGGAAGTGCCCTAGGCTCTGTTGCTTTGTTTTTTAGATGTTTCAGGAAACACCATACACTTCTCCCGAGTGTCTGTTGGCAATTTACATCCCGCCCATCAGCATAACAAGGCTCCCAGTTCTCCATGGCCTGTCCTGCCTTTCTGGATTATACACTTTTTTCAGATGGCCCTTTTGACCGGGGGGAAGTGAGACTTCATTGTAGTGCAGATTGCCTTTGCAAGCTTGCTTGTTTGGCCAAAAAGGGCATATGCGTTTTATCCTGAATATATTCAGGAAAAAACGCATATGCCCTTTTTGGCCAAGTGCATCATTTTGGACATTCTGCCTCGTTTCCTATGCTTTCAATGCAATTCCAGTCTACCTCCTGAAATCGGTTTCCTGCAATTCTGCCCCGCTTTCAAGTCCTCTTGGCAGCCTTACTTCAGTATATTTTTGGACGATAGCTGTCATTTATAACTCTGCAGGTTTGTGAATTACACTGCCCCTGAGCTCCTTTCTTCAACTCGCTTTCTTGTGACCTGGCCACAACACCGCAGGATGGCTTCAGGCCCTAATCTAGTTCCGGCATGGCACGCTGAGCCTTTGGTTAATTCCTCTCCCTGGTGGGAAATGAGAGTTAAATTTGCCCGTCCAGACACCTCCAGCTAGTCTCTCATTGGTTCTCGCTATTCCTGTTCATCTTCCGCAGAAATTGCAAACTGGGCCAAACAGGAGGTTAAAGGGACTGACTCTCCAAGTCGGGAGAGTGTTAGTAAAGCGTCTGGAATGTTGCACCCGAGTACCAGGGTATGAAAACTGAGACATATTTGAACACGTCTCCCGATCACATGGTTGATCATACTCTAGGTTCCACATGAATGTTTTAGCTGAAGGAAGAATACCTTAAACCTGGGTAGTTGAAACCCATGGAATGGGTACCATGCAATATGACTTCAAAGGGTCTTCATTTGCTCACCGAACCTCTCCAATCCTATCACTGCTGCGTTTATGCCCCTGTACACATGTTTGATTCTCTTTCGGAGACATAGCAATCCATAGGTTTTAAGATACTTACTAGTCACGTACATTCTTAGGCATTTAATATGCGGTGTTGAGTCCATTTCGTTGAGCAAGGAGTAGCTCTTGTCTATTCCATATTTGGCTAAAGGAACTTTATCGGTGCTCATTTCAATCTCTGGTTTTATGCAGCACCCAAACTCACCTTTACCCTTAAGCAAGCATAAGTTGGTTTTCTAAATTTAAGACCCTGTTCTGTTCTGTAATTCAGTTCCTGTGTAGGCAAGTTTACATTCCGTGTATTATTGATATCTTATGATGTTTCTTTTTCTGTGTGACTTATTTCAGTTAGAATCATCGTACCTGAATCCACTCATTATGCTGCTACGGGCCTGATGACATAGATTTCATTGCTGAGTGGTACTGCATTGTACGTAAGTACCACAAGTTCTTTATCCATTTTTCACTTTCTGTGATATTGAACTTGTACGGTAAACGAGGTTCTTGTAAACAGAGGCGTCCCAAACTTTGGGGTGGCTGTGTCTTTTTGATTTTAATTTCCCTAAGCTATAGGACCATAAGTGGAAGTGCCCTAGGCTCTGTTGCTTTGTTTTTTAGATGTTTCAGGAAACACCATACACTTCTCCCGAGTGTCTGTTGGCAATTTACATCCCGCCCATCAGCATAACAAGGCTCCCAGTTCTCCATGGCCTGTCCTGCCTTTCTGGATTTTACACTTTTTTCAGATGGCCCTTTTGACCGGGGGGAAGTGAGACTTCATTGTAGTGCAGATTTCCTTTGCAAGCTTGCTTGGTTGGCCAAAAAGGGCGTATGCGTTTTTTCCTGAATATATTCAGGAAAAAACGCATACGCCCTTTTTGGCCAAGTGCATCATTGTGGACGTTCTGCCTCTTTTCCTATGCTTTCAATGCAATTCCAGTCTACCTCCTGAAATCGGTTTCCTGCAATTCTGCCCCGCTTTCAAGTCCTCTTGGCAGTCTTACTTCAGTATATTTTTGGACGATAGCTGTCATTTATAACTCTGCAGGTTTGTGAATTACAGTGCCCCTGAGCTCCTTTCTTCAACTCGCTTTCTTTTGAGCTGGCCGCAACACCGCAGGATGGCTTCAGGCCCTAATCTGGTTCCGGCACGGCATGCTGAGCCTTTGGTTAATTCCTCTTCCTGGTGGGAAATGAGAGTTAAATTTGCCCGTCCAGACACCTCCAGCTAGTCTCTCATTGGTTCTCGCTATTCCTGTTCATCTTCCGCAGAAATTGCAAACTGGGCCAAACAGGAGGTTAAAGGGACTGACTCCAAGTCGGGAGGATGTTAGTAAAGCATCTGGAATGTTGCACCCGAGTACCAGGGTACAAAAACTGAGACATATTTGAACACGTCTCCTGATCACATGGTTGATCATACTCTAGGTTCCACATGCATGTTTTAGCTGAAGGAAGAATACCTTAAACCTGGGTAGTTGAAACCCGTGGAATGGGTACCATGCAATATGACTTCAAAGGGTCTTCATTTGCTCACCGAACCTCTCCAATCCTATCACTGCTGCGTTTATGCCCCTGTACACATGCTTGATTCTCTTTCGGAGACATAGCAATCCATAGGTTTTAAGATACTTACTAGTCAGGTACATTCTTAGGCTTTTAATATGCGGTGTTGAGTCCATTTCGTTGAGCAAGGAGTAGCTCTTGTCTATTCCATATTTGGCTTAAGGAACTTTATCTGTGCTCATTTCAATCTCTGGTTTTATGCAGCACCCCAACTCACCTTTACCCTTAAGCAAGCATAAGTTGGTTTTCTAAATTTGAGACCCTGTTCTGTTTTGTAATTCAGTTCCTGTGTAGCCAAGTTTACATTCCGTGTATTACTGATATCTTATGATGTTTCTTTTTCTGTGTGACTTATTTCAGTTAGAATCATCATACCTGAATCCACTCATTGTGCTACTAAGGGCCTGATGACATAGATTTCATTGCTGAGTGATATTGCTTTGTAAGTAAATACCACAACTTCTTTATCCATTTTTCACTTTCTGCAATGTTGAACTTGTACTGTAAACGAGGTTCTTGTAAACAGAGGCGTCCCAAACTTTGGGGTGGCTGTGTCTTTTTGATTTTAATTTCCCTAAGCTATAGGACCATAAGTGGAAGTGCCCTAGGCTCTGTTGCTTTGTTTTTTAGATGTTTCAGGAAACACCATACACTTCTCCCGAGTGTCTGTTGGCAATTTACATCCCGCCCATCAGCATAACAAGGCTCCCAGTTCTCCATGGCCTGTCCTGCCTTTCTGGATTTTACACTTTTTTCAGATGGCCCTTTTGACCGGGGGGAAGTGAGACTTCATTGTAGTGCAGATTTCCTTTGCAAGTTTGCTTGGTTGGCCAAAAAGGGCGTATGCGTTTTTTCCTGAATATATTCAGGAAAAAACGCATACGCCCTTTTTGGCCAAGTGCATCATTGTGGACGTTCTGCCTCTTTTCCTATGCTTTCAATGCAATTCCAGTCTACCTCCTGAAATCGGTTTCCTGCAATTCTGCCCCGCTTTCAAGTCCTCTTGGCAGCCTTACTTCAGTATATTTTTGGACGATAGCTGTCATTTATAACTCTGCAGGTTTGTGAATTACAGTGCCCCTGAGCTCCTTTCTTCAACTCGCTTTCTTGTGACCTGGCCGCAACACCGCAGGATGGCTTCAGGCCCTAATCTGGTTCCGGCACGGCACGCTGAGCCTTTGGTTATTTCCTCTTCCTGGTGGGAAATGAGAGTTAAATTTGCCCATCCAGAAACCTCCAGCTAGTCTCTCATTAGTTCTCCCTATTCCTGTTCATCTTCCGCAGAAATTGCAAACTGGGCCAAACAGGAGGTTAAAGGGACTGACTCTCCAAGTGGGGAGAGTGTTAGTAAAGTGTATGGAATGTTACACCCGAGTACCAGGGGAGGAAAACTGAGACATATTTGAACACGTCTCCCTTTCACACGGTTGATCATACTCTGGGTTCCACATGCATGTTTTAGCTGAAGGAAGAATACCTTAAACCTGGAGAGTTGAGACCCGTGTAATGGGTACCATGCAATATGACTTCAAAGGGTCTTCATTTGCTCACCGAACCTCTCCAATCCTATCACTGCTGCGTTTATGCCCCTGTACACATGCTTGATTCTCTTTTGGAGACATAGCAATCCATAGGTTTTAAGATACTTACTAGTCAGGTACATTCTTAGGCGTTTAATATGGGGTGTTGTGTCCATTTCGTTGAGCAAGGAGTAGCTCTTGTCTATTCCATATTTGGCTTAAGGAACTTTATCTGTGCTCATTTCAATCTCTGGTTTTATGCAGCACCCCAAATCACCTTTCCCCTTAAGCAAGCATAAGTTGGTTTTCTAAATTTGAGACCCTGTTCTGTTTTGGAATTCAGTTCCTGTGTAGCCAAGTTTACATTCCGTGTATTACTGATATCTTATGATGTTTCATTTTCGGTGTGACTTATTTCAGTTAGAATCATCATACCTGAATCCACTCATTGTGCTGCTAAGGGCCTGATGACATAGATTTCATTGCTGAGTGATATTGCTTTGTAAGTAAATACCACAACTTCTTTATCCATTTTTCACTTTCTGTGATATTGAACTTGTACGGTAAACGAGGTTCTTGTAAACAGAGGCGTCCCAAACTTTGGGGTGGCTGTGTCTTTTTGATTTTAATTTCCCTAAGCTATAGGACCATAAGTGGAAGTGCCCTAGGCTCTGTTGCTTTGTTTTTTAGATGTTTCAGGAAACACCATACACTTCTCCCGAGTGTCTGTTGGCAATTTACATCCCGCCCATCAGCATAACAAGGCTCCCAGTTCTCCATGGCCTGTCCTGCCTTTCTGGATTTTACACTTTTTTCAGATGGCCCTTTTGACCGGGGGGAAGTGAGACTTCATTGTAGTGCAGATTTCCTTTGCAAGCTTGCTTGGTTGGCCAAAAAGGGCGTATGCGTTTTTTCCTGAATATATTCAGGAAAAAACGCATACGCCCTTTTTGGCCAAGTGCATCATTGTGGACGTTCTGCCTCTTTTCCTATGCTTTCAATGCAATTCCAGTCTACCTCCTGAAATCGGTTTCCTGCAATTCTGCCCCGCTTTCAAGTCCTCTTGGCAGCCTTACTTCAGTATATTTTTGGACGATTGCTGTAATTTATAACTCTGCAGGTTTGTGAATTACAGTGCCCCTGAGCTCCTTTCTTCAACTCGCTTTCTTTTGAGCTGGCCGCAACACCGCAGGATGGCTTCAGGCCCTAATCTGGTTCCGTCACGGCACGCTGAGCCTTTGGTTAATTCCTCTTCCTCGTGGGAAATGAGAGTTAAATTTGCCCGTCCAGACACCTCCAGCTAGTCTCTCATTGGTTCTCGCTATTCCTGTTCATCTTCCGCAGAAATTGCAAACTGGGCCAAACAGGAGGTTAAAGGGACTGACTCTCCAAGTCGGGAGGGTGTTAGTAAAGCGTCTGGAATGTTGCACCCGAGTACCAGGGTACGAAAACTGAGATATTTGAACACGTTTCCCGATCACATGGTTGATCATACTCTAGGTTCCACATGCATGTTTTAGCTGAAGGAAGAATACCTTAAACCTGGAGAGTTGAGACCCGTGGAATGGGTACCATGCAATATGACTTCAAAGGGTCTTTGTTTGCTCACCGAACCTCTCCAATCCTATCACTGCTGCATTTATGCCCCTGGACACACGCTTGATTCTCTTTTGGAGATATAGCAATCCATAGGTTTTAAGGTACTTACTAGTCAGGTACATTCTTAGGCGCTTAATATGGGGTGTTGAGTCCATTTCGTTGAGCAAGGAGTAGCTCTTGTCTATTCCATATTTGGCTTAAGGAACTTTATCGGTGCTCATTTCAATCTCTGGTTTTATGCAGCACCCCAACTCACCTTTACCCTTAAGCAAGCATAAGTTGGTTTTCTAAATTTGAGACCCTGTTCTGTTTTGTAATTCAGTTCCTTTGGAGCCAAGTTTACATTCCGTGTATTACTGATATCTTATGATGTTTCTTTTTCTGTGTGACTTATTTCAGTTAGAATTGTCATACCTGAATCCACTCATTGTGCTGCTAAGGGCCTGATGACATAGATTTCATTGCTGCGTGATTTTGCTTTGTAAGTAAATACCACAACTTCTTTATCCATTTTTCACTTTCTGCGATGTTGAACTTGTACGGTAAACGAGGTTCTTGTAAACAGAGGCGTCCCAAACTTTGGGGTGGCTGTGTCTTTTTGATTTTAATTTCCCTAAGCTATAGGACCATAAGTGGAAGTGCCCTAGGCTCTGTTGCTTTGTTTTTTAGATGTTTCAGGAAACACCATACACTTCTCCCGAGTGTCTGTTGGCAATTTACATCCCGCCCATCAGCATAACAAGGCTCCCAGTTCTCCATGGCCTGTCCTGCCTTTCTGGATTTTACACTTTTTTCAGATGGCCCTTTTGACCGGGGGGAAGTGAGACTTCATTGTAGTGCAGATTTCCTTTGCAAGCTTGCTTGGTTGGCCAAAAAGTGCGTATGCGTTTTTTCCTGAATATATTCAGGAAAAAACGCATACGCCCTTTTTGGCCAAGTGCATCATTGTGGACGTTCTGCCTCTTTTCCTATGCTTTCAATGCAATTCCAGTCTACCTCCTGAAATAGGTTTCCTGCAATTCTGCCCCGCTTTCAAGTCCTCTTGGCAGCCTTACTTCAGTATATTTTTGGACGATAGCTGTCATTGATAACTCTGCAGGTTTGTGAATTACAGTGCCCCTGAGCTCCTTTCTTCAACTCGCTTTCTTTTGAGCTGGCCGCAACACCGCAGGATGGCTTCAGGCCCTAATCTTGTTCCGGCACGGCACGCTGAGCCTTTGGTTAATTCCTCTTCCTGGTGGGAAATGAGAGTAAAATTTTCCCGTCCAGACACCTCCAGCTAGTCTCTCATTGGTTCTCGCTATTCCTGTTCATCTTCCGCAGAAATTGCAAACTGGGCCAAACAGGAGGTTAAAGGGACTGACTCTCCAAGTCGCGAGACTGTTAGTAAAGCGTCTGGAATGTTGCACCCGAGTACCAGGGTACGAAAACTGAGACATATTAAAACACGTCTCCCGATCACATGGTTGATCATACTCTAGGTTCCACATGCATGTTTTAGCTGAAGGAAGAATACCTTAAACCTGGGTAGTTGAAACCCGTGGAATGGGTACCATGCAATATGACTTCAAAGGGTCTTCATTTGCTCACCAAACCTCTCCAATCCTATCACTGCTGCGTTTATGCCCCTGTACACATGCTTGATTCTCTTTCGGAGACATAGCAATCCATAGGTTTTAAGATACTTACTAGTCAGGTACATTCTTAGGCGTTTAATATGGGGTGTTGAGTCCATTTCGTTGAACAAGGAGTAGCTCTTGTCTATTCCATATTTGGCTTAAGGAACTTTATCTGTGCTCATTTCAATCTCTGGTTTTATGCAGCACCCCAACTCACCTTTACCCTTAAGCAAGCATAAGTTTGTTTTCTAAATTTGAGACCCTGTTCTGTTTTGTAATTCAGTTCCTGTGGAGCCAAGTTTATATTCCGTGTATTACTGATATCTTATGATGTTTCTTTTTCTGTGTGACTTATTTCAGTTAGAATCATCATACCTGAATCCACTCATTGTGCTGCTAAGGGCCTGATGACATAGATTTCATTGCTGAGTGATATTGCTTTGTAAGTAAATACCACAACTTCTTTATCCATTTTTCACTTTCTGCAATGTTGAACTTGTACTGTAAACGAGGTTCTTGTAAACAGAGGCGTCCCAAACTTTGGGGTGGCTGTGTCTTTTTGATTTTAATTTCCCTAAGCTATAGGACCATAAGTGGAAGTGCCCTAGGCTCTGTTGCTTTGTTTTTTAGATGTTTCAGGAAACACCATACACTTCTCCTGAGTGTCTGTTGGCAATTTACATCCCGCCCATCAGCATAACAAGGCTCCCAGTTCTCCATGGCCTGTCCTGCCTTTCTGGATTTTACACTTTTTTCAGATGGCCCTTTTGACCGGGGGGAAGTGAGACTTCATTGTAGTGCAGATTTTCTTTGCAAGTTTGCTTGGTTGGCCAAAAAGGGCGTATGCGTTTTTTCCTGAATATATTCAGGAAAAAACGCATACGCCCTTTTTGGCCAAGTGCATCATTGTGGACGTTCTGCCTCTTTTCCTATGCTTTCAATGCAATTCCAGTCTACATCCTGAAATCGGTTTCCTGCAATTCTGCCCCGCTTTCAAGTCCTCTTGGCAGCCTTACTTCAGTATATTTTTGGACGATAGCTGTCATTTATAACTCTGCAGGTTTGTGAATTACAGTGCCCCTGAGCTCCTTTCTTCAACTCGCTTTCTTTCGAGTTGGCCGCAACACCGCAGGATGGCTTCAGGCCCTAATCTGGTTCCGGCACGGCACGCTGAGCCTTTGGTTAATTCCTCTTCCTGGTGGGAAATGAGAGTTAAATTTGCCCGTCCAGACACCTCCAGCTAGTCTCTGATTGGTTCTCGCTATTCCTGTTCATCTTCCGCAGAAATTGCAAACTGGGCCAAACAGGAGGTTAAAGGGACTGACTCCAAGTCGGGAGGATGTTAGTAAAGCATCTGGAATGTTGCACCCGAGTACCAGGGTACAAAAACTGAGACATATTTGAACACGTTTCCTGATCACATGGTTGATCATACTCTAGGTTCCACATGCATGTTTTAGCTGAAGGAAGAATACCTTAAACCTGGGTAGTTGAAACCCGTGGAATGGGTACCATGCAATATGACTTCAAAGGGTCTTCATTTGCTCACCGAACCTCTCCAATCCTATCACTGCTGCGTTTATGCCCCTGTACACATGCTTGATTCTCTTTCGGAGACATAGCAATCCATAGGTTTTAAGATACTTACTAGTCAGGTGCATTCTTAGGCTTTTAATATGCGGTGTTGAGTCCATTTCGTTGAGCAAGGAGTAGCTCTTGTCTATTCCATATTTGGCTTAAGGAACTTTATCTGTGCTCATTTCAATCTCTGGTTTTATGCAGCACCCCAACTCACCTTTACCCTTAAGCAAGCATAAGTTGGTTTTCTAAATTTGAGACCCTGTTCTGTTTTGTAATTCAGTTCCTGTGGAGCCAAGTTTACATTCCGTGTATTACTGATATCTTATGATGTTTCTTTTTCTGTGTGACTTATTTCAGTTAGAATCATCATACCTGAATCCACTCATTGTGCTGCTAAGGGCCTGATGACATAGATTTCATTGCTGCGTGATTTTGCTTTGTAAGTAAATACCACAACTTCTTTATCCATTTTTCACTTTCTGCGATGTTGAACTTGTACGGTAAACGAGGTTCTTGTAAACAGAGGCGTCCCAAACTTTGGGGTGGCTGTGTCTTTTTGATTTTAATTTCCCTAAGCTATAGGACCATAAGTGGAAGTGCCCTAGGCTCTGTTGCTTTGTTTTTTAGATGTTTCAGGAAACACCATACACTTCTCCCGAGTGTCTGTTGGCAATTTACATCCCGCCCATCAGCATAACAAGGCTCCCAGTTCTCCATGGCCTGTCCTGCCTTTCTGGATTTTACACTTTTTTCAGATGGCCCTTTTGACCGGGGGGAAGTGAGACTTCATTGTAGTGCAGATTTCCTTTGCAAGCTTGCTTGGTTGGCCAAAAAGTGCGTATGCGTTTTTTCCTGAATATATTCAGGAAAAAACGCATACGCCCTTTTTGGCCAAGTGCATCATTGTGGACGTTCTGCCTCTTTTCCTATGCTTTCAATGCAATTCCAGTCTACCTCCTGAAATAGGTTTCCTGCAATTCTGCCCCGCTTTCAAGTCCTCTTGGCAGCCTTACTTCAGTATATTTTTGGACGATAGCTGTCATTGATAACTCTGCAGGTTTGTGAATTACAGTGCCCCTGAGCTCCTTTCTTCAACTCGCTTTCTTTTGAGCTGGCCGCAACACCGCAGGATGGCTTCAGGCCCTAATCTTGTTCCGGCACGGCACGCTGAGCCTTTGGTTAATTCCTCTTCCTGGTGGGAAATGAGAGTAAAATTTTCCCGTCCAGACACCTCCAGCTAGTCTCTCATTGGTTCTCGCTATTCCTGTTCATCTTCCGCAGAAATTGCAAACTGGGCCAAACAGGAGGTTAAAGGGACTGACTCTCCAAGTCGCGAGACTGTTAGTAAAGCGTCTGGAATGTTGCACCCGAGTACCAGGGTACGAAAACTGAGACATATTAAAACACGTCTCCCGATCACATGGTTGATCATACTCTAGGTTCCACATGCATGTTTTAGCTGAAGGAAGAATACCTTAAACCTGGGTAGTTGAAACCCGTGGAATGGGTACCATGCAATATGACTTCAAAGGGTCTTCATTTGCTCACCAAACCTCTCCAATCCTATCACTGCTGCGTTTATGCCCCTGTACACATGCTTGATTCTCTTTCGGAGACATAGCAATCCATAGGTTTTAAGATACTTACTAGTCAGGTACATTCTTAGGCGTTTAATATGGGGTGTTGAGTCCATTTCGTTGAACAAGGAGTAGCTCTTGTCTATTCCATATTTGGCTTAAGGAACTTTATCTGTGCTCATTTCAATCTCTGGTTTTATGCAGCACCCCAACTCACCTTTACCCTTAAGCAAGCATAAGTTTGTTTTCTAAATTTGAGACCCTGTTCTGTTTTGTAATTCAGTTCCTGTGGAGCCAAGTTTATATTCCGTGTATTACTGATATCTTATGATGTTTCTTTTTCTGTGTGACTTATTTCAGTTAGAATCATCATACCTGAATCCACTCATTGTGCTGCTAAGGGCCTGATGACATAGATTTCATTGCTGAGTGATATTGCTTTGTAAGTAAATACCACAACTTCTTTATCCATTTTTCACTTTCTGCAATGTTGAACTTGTACTGTAAACGAGGTTCTTGTAAACAGAGGCGTCCCAAACTTTGGGGTGGCTGTGTCTTTTTGATTTTAATTTCCCTAAGCTATAGGACCATAAGTGGAAGTGCCCTAGGCTCTGTTGCTTTGTTTTTTAGATGTTTCAGGAAACACCATACACTTCTCCTGAGTGTCTGTTGGCAATTTACATCCCGCCCATCAGCATAACAAGGCTCCCAGTTCTCCATGGCCTGTCCTGCCTTTCTGGATTTTACACTTTTTTCAGATGGCCCTTTTGACCGGGGGGAAGTGAGACTTCATTGTAGTGCAGATTTTCTTTGCAAGTTTGCTTGGTTGGCCAAAAAGGGCGTATGCGTTTTTTCCTGAATATATTCAGGAAAAAACGCATACGCCCTTTTTGGCCAAGTGCATCATTGTGGACGTTCTGCCTCTTTTCCTATGCTTTCAATGCAATTCCAGTCTACATCCTGAAATCGGTTTCCTGCAATTCTGCCCCGCTTTCAAGTCCTCTTGGCAGCCTTACTTCAGTATATTTTTGGACGATAGCTGTCATTTATAACTCTGCAGGTTTGTGAATTACAGTGCCCCTGAGCTCCTTTCTTCAACTCGCTTTCTTTCGAGTTGGCCGCAACACCGCAGGATGGCTTCAGGCCCTAATCTGGTTCCGGCACGGCACGCTGAGCCTTTGGTTAATTCCTCTTCCTGGTGGGAAATGAGAGTTAAATTTGCCCGTCCAGACACCTCCAGCTAGTCTCTGATTGGTTCTCGCTATTCCTGTTCATCTTCCGCAGAAATTGCAAACTGGGCCAAACAGGAGGTTAAAGGGACTGACTCCAAGTCGGGAGGATGTTAGTAAAGCATCTGGAATGTTGCACCCGAGTACCAGGGTACAAAAACTGAGACATATTTGAACACGTTTCCTGATCACATGGTTGATCATACTCTAGGTTCCACATGCATGTTTTAGCTGAAGGAAGAATACCTTAAACCTGGGTAGTTGAAACCCGTGGAATGGGTACCATGCAATATGACTTCAAAGGGTCTTCATTTGCTCACCGAACCTCTCCAATCCTATCACTGCTGCGTTTATGCCCCTGTACACATGCTTGATTCTCTTTCGGAGACATAGCAATCCATAGGTTTTAAGATACTTACTAGTCAGGTGCATTCTTAGGCTTTTAATATGCGGTGTTGAGTCCATTTCGTTGAGCAAGGAGTAGCTCTTGTCTATTCCATATTTGGCTTAAGGAACTTTATCTGTGCTCATTTCAATCTCTGGTTTTATGCAGCACCCCAACTCACCTTTACCCTTAAGCAAGCATAAGTTGGTTTTCTAAATTTGAGACCCTGTTCTGTTTTGTAATTCAGTTCCTGTGGAGCCAAGTTTACATTCCGTGTATTACTGATATCTTATGATGTTTCTTTTTCTGTGTGACTTATTTCAGTTAGAATCATCATACCTGAATCCACTCATTGTGCTGCTAAGGGCCTGATGACATAGATTTCATTGCTGAGTGATATTGCTTTGTAAGTAAATACCACAACTTCTTTATCCATTTTTCACTTTCTGCAATGTTGAACTTGTACTGTAAACGAGGTTCTTGTAAACAGAGGCGTCCCAAACTTTGGGGTGGCTGTGTCTTTTTGATTTTAATTTCCCTAAGCTATAGGACCATAAGTGGAAGTGCCCTAGGCTCTGTTGCTTTGTTTTTTAGATGTTTCAGGAAACACCATACACTTCTCCCGAGTGTCTGTTGGCAATTTACATCCCGCCCATCAGCATAACAAGGCTCCCAGTTCTCCATGGCCTGTCCTGCCTTTCTGGATTTTACACTTTTTTCAGATGGCCCTTTTGACCGGGGGGAAGTGAGACTTCATTGTAGTGCAGATTTCCTTTGCAAGTTTGCTTGGTTGGCCAAAAAGGGCGTATGCGTTTTTTCCTGAATATATTCAGGAAAAAACGCATACGCCCTTTTTGGCCAAGTGCATCATTGTGGACGTTCTGCCTCTTTTCCTATGCTTTCAATGCAATTCCAGTCTACCTCCTGAAATCGGTTTCCTGCAATTCTGCCCCGCTTTCAAGTCCTCTTGGCAGCCTTACTTCAGTATATTTTTGGACGATAGCTGTCATTTATAACTCTGCAGGTTTGTGAATTACAGTGCCCCTGAGCTCCTTTCTTCAACTCGCTTTCTTGTGACCTGGCCGCAACACCGCAGGATGGCTTCAGGCCCTAATCTGGTTCTGGCACGGCACGCTGAGCCTTTGGTTATTTCCTCTTCCTGGTGGGAAATGAGAGTTAAATTTGCCCATCCAGAAACCTCCAGCTAGTCTCTCATTAGTTCTCCCTATTCCTGTTCATCTTCCGCAGAAATTGCAAACTGGGCCAAACAGGAGGTTAAAGGGACTGACTCTCCAAGTGGGGAGAGTGTTAGTAAAGTGTATGGAATGTTACACCCGAGTACCAGGGGAGGAAAACTGAGACATATTTGAACACGTCTCCCGTTCACACGGTTGATCATACTCTGGGTTCCACATGCATGTTTTAGCTGAAGGAAGAATACCTTAAACCTGGAGAGTTGAGACCCGTGTAATGGGTACCATGCAATATGACTTCAAAGGGTCTTCATTTGCTCACCGAACCTCTCCAATCCTATCACTGCTGCGTTTATGCCCCTGTACACATGCTTGATTCTCTTTTGGAGACATAGCAATCCATAGGTTTTAAGATACTTACTAGTCAGGTACATTCTTAGGCGTTTAATATGGGGTGTTGAGTCCATTTCGTTGAGCAAGGAGTAGCTCTTGTCTATTCCATATTTGGCTTAAGGAACTTTATCTGTGCTCATTTCAATGTCTGGTTTTATGCAGCACCCCAAATCACCTTTCCCCTTAAGCAAGCATAAGTTGGTTTTCTAAATTTGAGACCCTGTTCTGTTTTGGAATTCAGTTCCTGTGTAGCCAAGTTTACATTCCGTGTATTACTGATATCTTATGATGTTTCATTTTCGGTGTGACTTATTTCAGTTAGAATCATCATACCTGAATCCACTCATTGTGCTGCTAAGGGCCTGATGACATAGATTTCATTGCTGAGTGATATTGCTTTGTAAGTAAATACCACAACTTCTTTATCCATTTTTCACTTTCTGTGATATTGAACTTGTACGGTAAACGAGGTTCTTGTAAACAGAGGCGTCCCAAACTTTGGGGTGGCTGTGTCTTTTTGATTTTAATTTCCCTAAGCTATAGGACCATAAGTGGAAGTGCCCTAGGCTCTGTTGCTTTGTTTTTTAGATGTTTCAGGAAACACCATACACTTCTCCCGAGTGTCTGTTGGCAATTTACATCCCGCCCATCAGCATAACAAGGCTCCCAGTTCTCCATGGCCTGTCCTGCCTTTCTGGATTTTACACTTTTTTCAGATGGCCCTTTTGACCGGGGGGAAGTGAGACTTCATTGTAGTGCAGATTTCCTTTGCAAGCTTGCTTGGTTGGCCAAAAAGGGCGTATGCGTTTTTTCCTGAATATATTCAGGAAAAAACGCATACACCCTTTTTGGCCAAGTGCATCATTGTGGACGTTCTGCCTCTTTTCCTATGCTTTCAATGCAATTCCAGTCTACATCCTGAAATCAGTTTCCTGCAATTCTGCCCCGCTTTCAAGTCCTCTTGGCAGCCTTACTTCAGTATATTTTTGGACGATTGCTGTCATTTATAACTCTGCAGGTTTGTGAATTACAGTGCCCCTGAGCTCCTTTCTTCAACTCGCTTTCTTTTGAGCTGGCCGCAACACCGCAGGATGGCTTCAGGCCCTAATCTGGTTCCGGCACGGCACGCTGAGCCTTTGGTTAATTCCTCTTCCTCGTGGGAAATGAGAGTTAAATTTGCCCGTCCAGACACCTCCAGCTAGTCTCTCATTGGTTCTCGCTATTCCTGTTCATCTTCCGCAGAAATTGCAAACTGGGCCAAACAGGAGGTTAAAGGGACTGACTCTCCAAGTCGGGAGGGTGTTAGTAAAGCGTCTGGAATGTTGCACCCGAGTACCAGGGTACGAAAACTGAGATATTTG
Organism: Pseudorca crassidens; assembly: GCF_039906515.1. Lineage (NCBI taxonomy): Eukaryota > Metazoa > Chordata > Mammalia > Artiodactyla > Delphinidae > Pseudorca > Pseudorca crassidens. The sequence goes on from NC_090298.1 coordinate 176,543,713, forward strand.
AACACGTTTCCCGATCACATGGTTGATCATACTCTAGGTTCCACATGCATGTTTTAGCTGAAGGAAGAATCCCTGAAACCTGGAGAGTTGAGACCCGTGGAATGGGTACCATGCAATATGACTTCAAAGGGTCTTTGTTTGCTCACCGAACCTCTCCAATCCTATCACTGCTGCATTTATGCCCCTGGACACACGCTTGATTCTCTTTTGGAGATATAGCAATCCATAGGTTTTAAGGTACTTACTAGTCAGGTACATTCTTAGGCGCTTAATATGGGGTGTTGAGTCCATTTCGCTGAGCAAGGAGTAGCTCTTGTCTATTCCATATTTGGCTTAAGGAACTTTATCGGTGCTCATTTCAATCTCTGGTTTTATGCAGCACCCCAACTCACCTTTACCCTTAAGCAAGCATAAGTTGGTTTACTAAATTTGAGACCCTGTTCTGTTTTGTAATTCAGTTCCTTTGGAGCCAAGTTTACATTCCGTGTATTACTGATATCTTATGATGTTTCTTTTTCTGTGTGACTTATTTCAGTTAGAATCGTCATACCTGAATCCACTCATTGTGCTGCTAAGGGCCTGATGACATAGATTTCATTGCTGCGTGATTTTGCTTTGTAAGTAAATACCACAAATTCTTTATCCATTTTTCACTTTCTGCGATGTTGAACTTGTACGGTAAACGAGGTTCTTGTAAACAGAGGCGTCCCAAACTTTGGGGTGGCTGTGTCTTTTTGATTTTAATTTCCCTAAGCTATAGGACCATAAGTGGAAGTGCCCTAGGCTCTGTTGCTTTGTTTTTTAGATGTTTCAGGAAACACCATACACTTCTCCCGAGTGTCTGTTGGCAATTTACATCCCGCCCATCAGCATAACAAGGCTCCCAGTTCTCCATGGCCTGTCCTGCCTTTCTGGATTTTACACTTTTTTCAGATGGCCCTTTTGACCGGGGGGAAGTGAGACTTCATTGTAGTGCAGATTTCCTTTGCAAGCTTGCTTGGTTGGCCAAAAAGGGCGTATGCGTTTTTTCCTGAATATATTCAGGAAAAAACGCATACGCCCTTTTTGGCCAAGTGCATCATTGTGGACGTTCTGCCTCTTTTCCTATGCTTTCAATGCAATTCCAGTCTACCTCCTGAAATCGGTTTCCTGCAATTCTGCCCCGCTTTCAAGTCCTCTTGGCAGCCTTACTTCAGTATATTTTTGGACGATAGCTGTCATTGATAACTCTGCAGGTTTGTGAATTACAGTGCCCCTGAGCTCCTTTCTTCAACTCGCTTTCTTTTGAGCTGGCCGCAACACCGCAGGATGGCTTCAGGCCCTAATCTTGTTCCGGCACGGCACGCTGAGCCTTTGGTTAATTCCTCTTCCTGGTGGGAAATGAGAGTAAAATTTTCCCGTCCAGACACCTCCAGCTAGTCTCTCATTGGTTCTCACTATTCCTGTTCATCTTCCGCAGAAATTGCAAACTGGGCCAAACAGGAGGTTAAAGGGACTGACTCTCCAAGTCGGGAGAGTGTTAGTAAAGCGTCTGGAATGTTGCACCCGAGTACCAGGGTACGAAAACTGAGACATATTTGAACACGTCTCCCGATCACATGGTTGATCATACTCTAGGTTCCACATGCATGTTTTAGCTGAAGGAAGAATACCTTAAACCTGGGTAGTTGAAACCCGTGGAATGGGTACCATGCAATATGACTTCAAAGGGTCTTCATTTGCTCACCGAACCTCTCCAATCCTATCACTGCTGCGTTTATGCCCCTGTACACATGCTTGATTCTCTTTCGGAGACATAGCAATCCATAGGTTTTAAGATACTTACTAGTCAGGTACATTCTTAGGCTTTTAATATGCGGTGTTGAGTCCATTTCGTTGAGCAAGGAGTAGCTCTTGTCTATTCCATATTTGGCTTAAGGAACTTTATCTGTGCTCATTTCAATCTCTGGTTTTATGCAGCACCCCAACTCACCTTTACCCTTAAGCAAGCATAAGTTGGTTTTCTAAATTTGAGACCCTGTTCTGTTTTGTAATTCAGTTCCTGTGGAGCCAAGTTTACATTCCGTGTATTACTGATATCTTATGATGTTTCTTTTTCTGTGTGACTTATTTCAGTTAGAATCATCATACCTGAATCCACTCATTGTGCTGCTAAGGGCCTGATGACATAGATTTCATTGCTGAGTGATATTGCTTTGTAAGTAAATACCACAACTTCTTTATCCATTTTTCACTTTCTGCAATGTTGAACTTGTACTGTAAACGAGGTTCTTGTAAACAGAGGCGTCCCAAACTTTGGGGTGGCTGTGTCTTTTTGATTTTAATTTCCCTAAGCTATAGGACCATAAGTGGAAGTGCCCTAGGCTCTGTTGCTTTGTTTTTTAGATGTTTCAGGAAACACCATACACTTCTCCCGAGTGTCTGTTGGCAATTTACATCCCGCCCATCAGCATAACAAGGCTCCCAGTTCTCCATGGCCTGTCCTGCCTTTCTGGATTTTACACTTTTTTCAGATGGCCCTTTTGACCGGGGGGAAGTGAGACTTCATTGTAGTGCAGATTTCCTTTGCAAGTTTGCTTGGTTGGCCAAAAAGGGCGTATGCGTTTTTTCCTGAATATATTCAGGAAAAAACGCATATGCCCTTTTTGGCCAAGTGCATCATTGTGGACGTTCTGCCTCTTTTCCTATGCTTTCAATGCAATTCCAGTCTACATCCTGAAATCGGTTTCCTGCAATTCTGCCCCGCTTTCAAGTCCTCTTGGCAGCCTTACTTCAGTATATTTTTGGACGATAGCTGTCATTTATAACTCTGCAGGTTTGTGAATTACAGTGCCCCTGAGCTCCTTTCTTCAACTCGCTTTCTTTCGAGCTGGCCGCAACACCGCAGGATGGCTTCAGGCCCTAATCTGGTTCCGGCACGGCACGCTGAGCCTTTGGTTAATTCCTCTTCCTGGTGGGAAATGAGAGTTAAATTTGCCCGTCCAGACACCTCCAGCTAGTCTCTCATTGGTTCTCGCTATTCCTGTTCATCTTCCGCAGAAATTGCAAACTGGGCCAAACAGGAGGTTAAAGGGACTGACTCTCCAAGTCGGGAGGGTGTTAGTAAAGCGTCTGGAATGTTGCACCCGAGTACCAGGGTACGAAAACTGAGACATATTTGAACACGTTTACCGATCACATGGTTGATCATACTCTAGGTTCCACATGCATGTTTTAGCTGAAGGAAGAATACCTTAAACCTGGGTAGTTGAAACCCGTGGAATGGGTACCATGCAATATGACTTCAAAGGGTCTTCATTTGCTCACCGAACCTCTCCAATCCTATCACTGCTGCGTTTATGCCCCTGTACACATGCTTGATTCTCTTTCGGAGACATAGCAATCCATAGGTTTTAAGATACTTACTAGTCAGGTACATTCTTAGGCTTTTAATATGCGGTGTTGAGTCCATTTCGTTGAGCAAGGAGTAGCTCTTGTCTATTCCATATTTGGCTTAAGGAACTTTATCTGTGCTCATTTCAATCTCTGGTTTTATGCAGCACCCCAACTCACCTTTCCCCTTAAGCAAGCATAAGTTGGTTTTCTAAATTTGAGACCCTGTTCTGTTCTGTAATTCAGTTCCTGTGTAGCCAAGTTTACATTCCGTGTATTACTGATATCTTATGATGTTTCTTTTTCTGTGTGACTTATTTCAGTTAGAATCATCATACCTGAATCCACTCATTGTGCTGCTAAGGGCCTGATGACATAGATTTCATTGCTGAGTGATATTGCTTTGTAAGTAAATACCACAACTTCTTTATCCATTTTTCACTTTCTGCGATGTTGAACTTGTACTGTAAACGAGGTTCTTGTAAGCAGAGGCGTCCCAAACTTTGGGGTGGCTGTGTCTTTTTGATTTTAATTTCCCTAAGCTATAGGACCATAAGTGGAAGTGCCCTAGGCTCTGTTGCTTTGTTTTTTAGATGTTTCAGGAAACACCATACACTTCTCCCGAGTGTCTGTTGGCAATTTACATCCCGCCCATCAGCATAACAAGGCTCCCAGTTCTCCATGGCCTGTCCTGCCTTTCTGGATTTTACACTTTTTTCAGATGGCCCTTTTGACCGGGGGGAAGTGAGACTTCATTGTAGTGCAGATTTCCTTTGCAAGCTTGCTTGGTTGGCCAAAAAGGGCGTATGCGTTTTTTCCTGAATATATTCAGGAAAAAACGCATACGCCCTTTTTGGCCAAGTGCATCATTGTGGACGTTCTGCCTCTTTTCCTATGCTTTCAATGCAATTCCAGTCTACCTCCTGAAATCGGTTTCCTGCAATTCTGCCCCGCTTTCAAGTCCTCTTGGCAGCCTTACTTCAGTATATTTTTGGACGATAGCTGTCATTGATAACTCTGCAGGTTTGTGAATTACAGTGCCCCTGAGCTCCTTTCTTCAACTCGCTTTCTTTTGAGCTGGCCGCAACACCGCAGGATGGCTTCAGGCCCTAATCTGGTTCCGTCACGGCACGCTGAGCCTTTGGTTAATTCCTCTTCCTGGTGGGAAATGAGAGTTAAATTTGCCCGTCCAGACACCTCCAGCTAGTCTCTCATTGGTTCTCGCTATTCCTGTTCATCTTCCGCAGAAATTGCAAACTGGGCCAAACAGGAGGTTAAAGGGACTGACTCTCCAAGTCGGGAGGGTGTTAGTAAAGCGTCTGGAATGTTGCACCCGAGTACCAGGGTACGAAAACTGAGACATATTTGAACACGTTTACCGATCACATGGTTGATCATACTCTAGGTTCCACATGCATGTTTTAGCTGAAGGAAGAATACCTTAAACCTGGGTAGTTGAAACCCGTGGAATGGGTACCATGCAATATGACTTCAAAGGGTCTTCATTTGCTCACCGAACCTCTCCAATCCTATCACTGCTGCGTTTATGCCCCTGTACACATGCTTGATTCTCTTTCGGAGACATAGCAATCCATAGGTTTTAAGATACTTACTAGTCAGGTACATTCTTAGGCTTTTAATATGCGGTGTTGAGTCCATTTCGTTGAGCAAGGAGTAGCTCTTGTCTATTCCATATTTGGCTTAAGGAACTTTATCTGTGCTCATTTCAATCTCTGGTTTTATGCAGCACCCCAACTCACCTTTACCCTTAAGCAAGCATAAGTTGGTTTTCTAAATTTGAGACCCTGTTCTGTTCTGTAATTCAGTTCCTGTGTAGCCAAGTTTACATTCCGTGTATTACTGATATCTTATGATGTTTCTTTTTCTGTGTGACTTATTTCAGTTAGAATCATCATACCTGAATCCACTCATTGTGCTGCTAAGGGCCTGATGACATAGATTTCATTGCTGAGTGATATTGCTTTGTAAGTAAATACCACAACTTCTTTATCCATTTTTCACTTTCTGAGATGTTGAACTTGTACTGTAAACGAGGTTCTTGTAAACAGAGGCGTTCCAAACTTTGGGGTGGCTGTGTCTTTTTGATTTTAATTTCCCTAAGCTATAGGACCATAAGTGGAAGTGCCCTAGGCTCTGTTGCTTTGTTTTTTAGATGTTTCAGGAAACACCATACACTTCTCCCGAGTGTCTGTTGGCAATTTACATCCCGCCCATCAGCATAACAAGGCTCCCAGTTCTCCATGGCCTGTCCTGCCTTTCTGGATTTTACACTTTTTTCAGATGGCCCTTTTGACCGGGGGGAAGTGAGACTTCATTGTAGTGCAGATTTCCTTTGCAAGCTTGCTTGGTTGGCCAAAAAGGGCGTATGCGTTTTTTCCTGAATATATTCAGGAAAAAACGCATACGCCCTTTTTGGCCAAGTGCATCATTGTGGACGTTCTGCCTCTTTTCCTATGCTTTCAATGCAATTCCAGTCTACCTCCTGAAATCGGTTTCCTGCAATTCTGCCCCGCTTTCAAGTCCTCTTGGCAGCCTTACTTCAGTATATTTTTGGACGATAGCTGTCATTTATAACTCTGCAGGTTTGTGAATTACACTGCCCCTGAGCTCCTTTCTTCAACTCGCTTTCTTGTGACCTGGCCGCAACACCGCAGGATGGCTTCAGGCCCTAATCTGGTTCCGGCAGGGCATGCTGAGCCTTTGGTTAATTCCTCTTCCTGGTGGGAAATGAGAGTTAAATTTGCCCGTCCAGACACCTCCAGCTAGTCTCTCATTGGTTCTCACTATTCCTGTTCATCTTCCGCAGAAATTGCAAACTGGGCCAAACAGGAGGTTAAAGGGACTGACTCTCCAAGTCGGGAGGGTGTTAGTAAAGCGTCTGGAATGTTGCACCCGAGTACCAGGGTACGAAAACTGAGACATATTTGAACACGTTTACCGATCACATGGTTGATCATACTCTAGGTTCCACATGCATGTTTTAGCTGAAGGAAGAATACCTTAAACCTGGGTAGTTGAAACCCGTGGAATGGGTACCATGCAATATGACTTCAAAGGGTCTTCATTTGCTCACCGAACCTCTCCAATCCTATCACTGCTGCGTTTATGCCCCTGTACACATGCTTGATTCTCTTTCGGAGACATAGCAATCCATAGGTTTTAAGATACTTACTAGTCAGGTACATTCTTAGGCTTTTAATATGCGGTGTTGAGTCCATTTCGTTGAGCAAGGAGTAGCTCTTGTCTATTCCATATTTGGCTTAAGGAACTTTATCTGTGCTCATTTCAATCTCTGGTTTTATGCAGCACCCCAACTCACCTTTACCCTTAAGCAAGCATAAGTTGGTTTTCTAAATTTGAGACCCTGTTCTGTTCTGTAATTCAGTTCCTGTGTAGCCAAGTTTACATTCCGTGTATTACTGATATCTTATGATGTTTCTTTTTCTGTGTGACTTATTTCAGTTAGAATCATCATACCTGAATCCACTCATTGTGCTGCTAAGGGCCTGATGACATAGATTTCATTGCTGAGTGATATTGCTTTGTAAGTAAATACCACAACTTCTTTATCCATTTTTCACTTTCTGCGATGTTGAACTTGTACTGTAAACGAGGTTCTTGTAAACAGAGGCGTTCCAAACTTTGGGGTGGCTGTGTCTTTTTGATTTTAATTTCCCTAAGCTATAGGACCATAAGTGGAAGTGCCCTAGGCTCTGTTGCTTTGTTTTTTAGATGTTTCAGGAAACACCATACACTTCTCCCGAGTGTCTGTTGGCAATTTACATCCCGCCCATCAGCATAACAAGGCTCCCAGTTCTCCATGGCCTGTCCTGCCTTTCTGGATTTTACACTTTTTTCAGATGGCCCTTTTGACCGGGGGGAAGTGAGACTTCATTGTAGTGCAGATTTCCTTTGCAAGCTTGCTTGGTTGGCCAAAAAGGGCGTATGCGTTTTTTCCTGAATATATTCAGGAAAAAACGCATACGCCCTTTTTGGCCAAGTGCATCATTGTGGACGTTCTGCCTCTTTTCCTATGCTTTCAATGCAATTCCAGTCTACCTCCTGAAATCGGTTTCCTGCAATTCTGCCCCGCTTTCAAGTCCTCTTGGCAGCCTTACTTCAGTATATTTTTGGACGATAGCTGTCATTTATAACTCTGCAGGTTTGTGAATTACAGTGCCCCTGAGCTCCTTTCTTCAACTCGCTTTCTTGTGACCTGGCCGCAACACCGCAGGATGGCTTCAGGCCCTAATCTGGTTCCGGCAGGGCATGCTGAGCCTTTGGTTAATTCCTCTTCCTGGTGGGAAATGAGAGTTAAATTTGCCCGTCCAGACACCTCCAGCTAGTCTCTCATTGGTTCTCACTATTCCTGTTCATCTTCCGCAGAAATTGCAAACTGGGCCAAACAGGAGGTTAAAGGGACTGACTCTCCAAGTCGGGAGGGTGTTAGTAAAGCGTCTGGAATGTTGCACCCGAGTACCAGGGTACGAAAACTGAGATATTTGAACACGTTTCCCGATCACATGGTTGATCATACTCTAGGTTCCACATGCATGTTTTAGCTGAAGGAAGAATCCCTGAAACCTGGAGAGTTGAGACCCGTGGAATGGGTACCATGCAATATGACTTCAAAGGGTCTTTGTTTGCTCACCGAACCTCTCCAATCCTATCACTGCTGCATTTATGCCCCTGGACACACGCTTGATTCTCTTTTGGAGATATAGCAATCCATAGGTTTTAAGGTACTTACTAGTCAAGTACATTCTTAGGCGCTTAATATGGGGTGTTGAGTCCATTTCGTTGAGCAAGGAGTAGCTCTTGTCTATTCCATATTTGGCTTAAGGAACTTTATCGGTGCTCATTTCAATCTCTGGTTTTATGCAGCACCCCAACTCACCTTTACCCTTAAGCAAGCATAAGTTGGTTTTCTAAATTTGAGACCCTGTTCTGTTTTGTAATTCAGTTCCTTTGGAGCCAAGTTTACATTCCGTGTATTACTGATATCTTATGATGTTTCTTTTTCTGTGTGACTTATTTCAGTTAGAATCGTCATACCTGAATCCACTCATTGTGCTGCTAAGGGCCTGATGACATAGATTTCATTGCTGCGTGATTTTGCTTTGTAAGTAAATACCACAAATTCTTTATCCATTTTTCACTTTCTGCGATGTTGAACTTGTACGGTAAACGAGGTTCTTGTAAACAGAGGCGTCCCAAACTTTGGGGTGGCTGTGTCTTTTTGATTTTAATTTCCCTAAGCTATAGGACCATAAGTGGAAGTGCCCTAGGCTCTGTTGCTTTGTTTTTTAGATGTTTCAGGAAACACCATACACTTCTCCCGAGTGTCTGTTGGCAATTTACATCCCGCCCATCAGCATAACAAGGCTCCCAGTTCTCCATGGCCTGTCCTGCCTTTCTGGATTTTACACTTTTTTCAGATGGCCCTTTTGACCGGGGGGAAGTGAGACTTCATTGTAGTGCAGATTTCCTTTGCAAGCTTGCTTGGTTGGCCAAAAAGGGCGTATGCGTTTTTTCCTGAATATATTCAGGAAAAAACGCATACGCCCTTTTTGGCCAAGTGCATCATTGTGGACGTTCTGCCTCTTTTCCTATGCTTTCAATGCAATTCCAGTCTACCTCCTGAAATCGGTTTCCTGCAATTCTGCCCCGCTTTCAAGTCCTCTTGGCAGCCTTACTTCAGTATATTTTTGGACGATAGCTGTCATTTATAACTCTGCAGGTTTGTGAATTACAGTGCCCCTGAGCTCCTTTCTTCAACTCGCTTTCTTTCGAGCTGGCCGCAACACCGCAGGATGGCTTCAGGCCCTAATCTGGTTCCGGCACGGCACGCTGAGCCTTTGGTTAATTCCTCTTCCTGGTGGGAAATGAGAGTTAAATTTGCCCGTCCAGACACCTCCAGCTAGTCTCTCATTGGTTCTCCCTATTCCTGTTCATCTTCCGCAGAAATTGCAAACTGGGCCAAACAGGAGGTTAAAGGGACTGACTCTCCAAGTCGGGAGGGTGTTAGTAAAGCGTCTGGAATGTTGCACCCGAGTACCAGGGTACGAAAACTGAGACATATTTGAACACATTTCCCGTTCACATGGTTGATCATACTCTAGGTTCCACATGCATGTTTTAGCTGAAGGAAGAATACCTTAAACCTGGGTAGTTGAAACCCGTGGAATGGGTACCATGCAATATGACTTCAAAGGGTCTTCATTTGCTCACCGAACCTCTCCAATCCTATCACTGCTGCGTTTATGCCCCTGTACACATGCTTGATTCTCTTTCGGAGACATAGCAATCCATAGGTTTTAAGATACTTACTAGTCAGGTACATTCTTAGGCTTTTAATATGCGGTGTTGAGTCCATTTCGTTGAGCAAGGAGTAGCTCTTGTCTATTCCATATTTGGCTTAAGGAACTTTATCTGTGCTCATTTCAATCTCTGGTTTTATGCAGCACCCCAACTCACCTTTCCCCTTAAGCAAGCATAAGTTGGTTTTCTAAATTTGAGACCCTGTTCTGTTCTGTAATTCAGTTCCTGTGTAGCCAAGTTTACATTCCGTGTATTACTGATATCTTATGATGTTTCTTTTTCTGTGTGACTTATTTCAGTTAGAATCATCATACCTGAATCCACTCATTGTGCTGCTAAGGGCCTGATGACATAGATTTCATTGCTGAGTGATATTGCTTTGTAAGTAAATACCACAACTTCTTTATCCATTTTTCACTTTCTGCGATGTTGAACTTGTACTGTAAACGAGGTTCTTGTAAACAGAGGCGTTCCAAACTTTGGGGTGGCTGTGTCTTTTTGATTTTAATTTCCCTAAGCTATAGGACCATAAGTGGAAGTGCCCTAGGCTCTGTTGCTTTGTTTTTTAGATGTTTCAGGAAACACCATACACTTCTCCCGAGTGTCTGTTGGCAATTTACATCCCGCCCATCAGCATAACAAGGCTCCCAGTTCTCCATGGCCTGTCCTGCCTTTCTGGATTTTACACTTTTTTCAGATGGCCCTTTTGACCGGGGGGAAGTGAGACTTCATTGTAGTGCAGATTTCCTTTGCAAGCTTGCTTGGTTGGCCAAAAAGGGCGTATGCGTTTTTTCCTGAATATATTCAGGAAAAAACGCATACGCCCTTTTTGGCCAAGTGCATCATTGTGGACGTTCTGCCTCTTTTCCTATGCTTTCAATGCAATTCCAGTCTACCTCCTGAAATCGGTTTCCTGCAATTCTGCCCCGCTTTCAAGTCCTCTTGGCAGCCTTACTTCAGTATATTTTTGGGCGATTGCTGTCATTTATAACTCTGCAGGTTTGTGAATTACAGTGCCCCTGAGCTCCTTTCTTCAACTTGCTTTCTTTTGAGCTGGCCGCAACACCGCAGGATGGCTTCAGGCCCTAATCTGGTTCCGTCACGGCACGCTGAGCCTTTGGTTAATTCCTCTTCCTGGTGGGAAATGAGAGTTAAATTTGCCCGTCCAGACACCTCCAGCTAGTCTCTCATTGGTTCTCGCTATTCCTGTTCATCTTCCGCAGAAATTGCAAACTGGGCCAAACAGGAGGTTAAAGGGACTGACTCTCCAAGTCGGGAGGGTGTTAGTAAAGCGTCTGGAATGTTGCACCCGAGTACCAGGGTACGAAAACTGAGACATATTTGAACACGTTTACCAATCACATGGTTGATCATACTCTAGGTTCCACATGCATGTTTTAGCTGAAGGAAGAATACCTTAAACCTGGGTAGTTGAAACCCGTGGAATGGGTACCATGCAATATGACTTCAAAGGGTCTTCATTTGCTCACCGAACCTCTCCAATCCTATCACTGCTGCGTTTATGCCCCTGTACACATGCTTGATTCTCTTTCGGAGACATAGCAATCCATAGGTTTTAAGATACTTACTAGTCAGGTACATTCTTAGGCTTTTAATATGCGGTGTTGAGTCCATTTCGTTGAGCAAGGAGTAGCTCTTGTCTATTCCATATTTGGCTTAAGGAACTTTATCTGTGCTCATTTCAATCTCTGGTTTTATGCAGCACCCCAACTCACCTTTACGCTTAAGCAAGCATAAGTTGGTTTTCTAAATTTGAGACACTGTTCTGTTCTGTAATTCAGTTCCTGTGTAGCCAAGTTTACATTCCGTGTATTACTGATATCTTATGATGTTTCTTTTTCTGTGTGACTTATTTCAGTTAGAATCATCATACCTGAATCCACTCATTGTGCTGCTAAGGGCCTGATGACATAGATTTCATTGCTGAGTGATATTGCTTTGTAAGTAAATACCACAACTTCTTTATCCATTTTTCACTTTCTGAGATGTTGAACTTGTACTGTAAACGAGGTTCTTGTAAACAGAGGCGTTCCAAACTTTGGGGTGGCTGTGTCTTTTTGATTTTAATTTCCCTAATCTATAGGACCATAAGTGGAAGTGCCCTAGGCTCTGTTGCTTTGTTTTTTAGATGTTTCAGGAAACACCATACACTTCTCCCGAGTGTCTGTTGGCAATTTACATCCCGCCCATCAGCATAACAAGGCTCCCAGTTCTCCATGGCCTGTCCTGCCTTTCTGGATTTTACACTTTTTTCAGATGGCCCTTTTGACCGGGGGGAAGTGAGACTTCATTGTAGTGCAGATTTCCTTTGCAAGCTTGCTTGGTTGGCCAAAAAGGGCGTATGCGTTTTTTCCTGAATATATTCAGGAAAAAACGCATACGCCCTTTTTGGCCAAGTGCATCATTGTGGACGTTCTGCCTCTTTTCCTATGCTTTCAATGCAATTCCAGTCTACCTCCTGAAATCGGTTTCCTGCAATTCTGCCCCGCTTTCAAGTCCTCTTGGCAGCCTTACTTCAGTATATTTTTGGACGATAGCTGTCATTTATAACTCTGCAGGTTTGTGAATTACAGTGCCCCTGAGCTCCTTTCTTCAACTCGCTTTCTTGTGACCTGGCCGCAACACCGCAGGATGGCTTCAGGCCCTAATCTGGTTCCGGCAGGGCATGCTGAGCCTTTGGTTAATTCCTCTTCCTGGTGGGAAATGAGAGTTAAATTTGCCCGTCCAGACACCTCCAGCTAGTCTCTCATTGGTTCTCACTATTCCTGTTCATCTTCCGCAGAAATTGCAAACTGGGCCAAACAGGAGGTTAAAGGGACTGACTCTCCAAGTCGGGAGGGTGTTAGTAAAGCGTCTGGAATGTTGCACCCGAGTACCAGGGTACGAAAACTGAGACATATTTGAACACATTTCCCGATCACATGGTTGATCATACTCTAGGTTCCACATGCATGTTTTAGCTGAAGGAAGAATACCTTAAACCTGGGTAGTTGAAACCCGTGGAATGGGTACCATGCAATATGACTTCAAAGGGTCTTCATTTGCTCACCGAACCTCTCCAATCCTATCACTGCTGCGTTTATGCCCCTGTACACATGCTTGATTCTCTTTCGGAGACATAGCAATCCATAGGTTTTAAGATACTTACTAGTCAGGTACATTCTTAGGCTTTTAATATACGGTGTTGAGTCCATTTCGTTGAGCAAGGAATAGCTCTTGTCTATTCCATATTTGGCTTAAGGAACTTTATCTGTGCTCATTTCAATCTCTGGTTTTATGCAGCACCCCAACTCACCTTTACCCTTAAGCAAGCATAAGTTGGTTTTCTAAATTTGAGACCCTGTTCTGTTCTGTAATTCAGTTCCTGTGTAGCCAAGTTTACATTCCGTGTATTACTGATATCTTATGATGTTTCTTTTTCTGTGTGACTTATTTCAGTTAGAATCATCATACCTGAATCCACTCATTGTGCTGCTAAGGGCCTGATGACATAGATTTCATTGCTGAGTGATATTGCTTTGTAAGTAAATACCACAACTTCTTTATCCATTTTTCACTTTCTGCGATGTTGAACTTGTACTGTAAACGAGGTTCTTGTAAACAGAGGCATCCCAAACTTTGGGGTGGCTGTGTCTTTTTGATTTTAATTTCCCTAAGCTATAGGACCATAAGTGGAAGTGCCCTAGGCTCTGTTGCTTTGTTTTTTAGATGTTTCAGGAAACACCATACACTTCTCCCGAGTGTCTGTTGGCAATTTACATCCCGCCCATCAGCATAACAAGGCTCCCAGTTCTCCATGGCCTGTCCTGCCTTTCTGGATTTTACACTTTTTTCAGATGGCCCTTTTGACCGGGGGGAAGTGAGACTTCATTGTAGTGCAGATTTCCTTTGCAAGCTTGCTTGGTTGGCCAAAAAGGGCGTATGCGTTTTTTCCTGAATATATTCAGGAAAAAACGCATACGCCCTTTTTGGCCAAGTGCATCATTGTGGACGTTCTGCCTCTTTTCCTATGCTTTCAATGCAATTCCTGTCTACCTCCTGAAATCGGTTTCCTGCAATTCTGCCCCGCTTTCAAGTCCTCTTGGCAGCCTTACTTCAGTATATTTTTGGACGATTGCTGTCATTTATAACTCTGCAGGTTTGTGAATTACAGTGCCCCTGAGCTCCTTTCTTCAACTCGCTTTCTTTTGAGCTGGCCGCAACACCGCAGGACGGCTTCAGGCCCTAATCTGGTTCCGTCACGGCACGCTGAGCCTTTGGTTAATTCCTCTTCCTGGTGGGAAATGAGAGTTAAATTTGCCCGTCCAGACACCTCCAGCTAGTCTCTCATTGGTTCTCACTATTCCTGTTCATCTTCCGCAGAAATTGCAAACTGGGCCAAACAGGAGGTTAAAGGGACTGACTCTCCAAGTCGGGAGGGTGTTAGTAAAGCGTCTGGAATGTTGCACCCGAGTACCAGGGTACGAAAACTGAGACATATTTGAACACGTTTACCGATCACATGGTTGATCATACTCTAGGTTCCACATGCATGTTTTAGCTGAAGGAAGAATACCTTAAACCTGGGTAGTTGAAACCCGTGGAATGGGTACCATGCAATATGACTTCAAAGGGTCTTCATTTGCTCACCGAACCTCTCCAATCCTATCACTGCTGCGTTTATGCCCCTGTACACATGCTTGATTCTCTTTCGGAGACATAGCAATCCATAGGTTTTAAGATACTTACTAGTCAGGTACATTCTTAGGCTTTTAATATGCGGTGTTGAGTCCATTTCGTTGAGCAAGGAGTAGCTCTTGTCTATTCCATATTTGGCTTAAGGAACTTTATCTGTGCTCATTTCAATCTCTGGTTTTATGCAGCACCCCAACTCACCTTTACCCTTAAGCAAGCATAAGTTGGTTTTCTAAATTTGAGACCCTGTTCTGTTTTGTAATTCAGTTCCTGTGGAGCCAAGTTTACATTCCGTGTATTACTGATATCTTATGATGTTTCTTTTTCTGTGTGACTTATTTCAGTTAGAATCATCATACCTGAATCCACTCATTGTGCTGCTAAGGGCCTGATGACATAGATTTCATTGCTGAGTGATATTGCTTTGTAAGTAAATACCACAACTTCTTTATCCATTTTTCACTTTCTGCGATGTTGAACTTGTACTGTAAACGAGGTTCTTGTAAACAGAGGCGTTCCAAACTTTGGGGTGGCTGTGTCTTTTTGATTTTAATTTCCCTAAGCTATAGGACCATAAGTGGAAGTGCCCTAGGCTCTGTTGCTTTGTTTTTTAGATGTTTCAGGAAACACCATACACTTCTCCCGAGTGTCTGTTGGCAATTTACATCCCGCCCATCAGCATAACAAGGCTCCCAGTTCTCCATGGCCTGTCCTGCCTTTCTGGATTTTACACTTTTTTCAGATGGCCCTTTTGACCGGGGGGAAGTGAGACTTCATTGTAGTGCAGATTTCCTTTGCAAGCTTGCTTGGTTGGCCAAAAAGGGCGTATGCGTTTTTTCCTGAATATATTCAGGAAAAAACGCATACGCCCTTTTTGGCCAAGTGCATCATTGTGGACGTTCTGCCTCTTTTCCTATGCTTTCAATGCAATTCCAGTCTACCTCCTGAAATCGGTTTCCTGCAATTCTGCCCCGCTTTCAAGTCCTCTTGGCAGCCTTACTTCAGTATATTTTTGGACGATTGCTGTCATTTATAACTCTGCAGGTTTGTGAATTACAGTGCCCCTGAGCTCCTTTCTTCAACTCGCTTTCTTTTGAGCTGGCTGCAACACCGCAGGATGGCTTCAGGCCCTAATCTGGTTCCGTCACGGCACGCTGAGCCTTTGGTTAATTCCTCTTCCTGGTGGGAAATGAGAGTTAAATTTGCCCGTCCAGACACCTCCAGCTAGTCTCTCATTGGTTCTCCCTATTCCTGTTCATCTTCCGCAGAAATTGCAAACTGGGCCAAACAGGAGGTTAAAGGGACTGACTCTCCAAGTCGGGAGGGTGTTAGTAAAGCGTCTGGAATGTTGCACCCGAGTACCAGGGTACGAAAACTGAGACATATTTGAACACGTTTACCGATCACATGGTTGATCATACTCTAGGTTCCACATGCATGTTTTAGCTGAAGGAAGAATACCTTAAACCTGGGTAGTTGAAACCCGTGGAATGGGTACCATGCAATATGACTTCAAAGGGTCTTCATTTGCTCACCGAACCTCTCCAATCCTATCACTGCTGCGTTTATGCCCCTGTACACATGCTTGATTCTCTTTCGGAGACATAGCAATCCATAGGTTTTAAGATACTTACTAGTCAGGTACATTCTTAGGCTTTTAATATGCGGTGTTGAGTCCATTTCGTTGAGCAAGGAGTAGCTCTTGTCTATTCCATATTTGGCTTAAGGAACTTTATCTGTGCTCATTTCAATCTCTGGTTTTATGCAGCACCCCAACTCACCTTTACCCTTAAGCAAGCATAAGTTGGTTTTCTAAATTTGAGACCCTGTTCTGTTCTGTAATTCAGTTCCTGTGTAGCCAAGTTTACATTCCGTGTATTACTGATATCTTATGATGTTTCTTTTTCTGTGTGACTTATTTCAGTTAGAATCATCATACCTGAATCCACTCATTGTGCTGCTAAGGGCCTGATGACATAGATTTCATTGCTGAGTGATATTGCTTTGTAAGTAAATACCACAACTTCTTTATCCATTTTTCACTTTCTGCGATGTTGAACTTGTACTGTAAACGAGGTTCTTGTAAACAGAGGCGTTCCAAACTTTGGGGTGGCTGTGTCTTTTTGATTTTAATTTCCCTAAGCTATAGGACCATAAGTGGAAGTGCCCTAGGCTCTGTTGCTTTGTTTTTTAGATGTTTCAGGAAACACCATACACTTCTCCCGAGTGTCTGTTGGCAATTTACATCCCGCCCATCAGCATAACAAGGCTCCCAGTTCTCCATGGCCTGTCCTGCCTTTCTGGATTTTACACTTTTTTCAGATGGCCCTTTTGACCGGGGGGAAGTGAGACTTCATTGTAGTGCAGATTTCCTTTGCAAGCTTGCTTGGTTGGCCAAAAAGGGCGTATGCGTTTTTTCCTGAATATATTCAGGAAAAAACGCATACGCCCTTTTTGGCCAAGTGCATCATTGTGGACGTTCTGCCTCTTTTCCTATGCTTTCAATGCAATTCCAGTCTACCTCCTGAAATCGGTTTCCTGCAATTCTGCCCCGCTTTCAAGTCCTCTTGGCAGCCTTACTTCAGTATATTTTTGGACGATAGCTGTCATTTATAACTCTGCAGGTTTGTGAATTACAGTGCCCCTGAGCTCCTTTCTTCAACTCGCTTTCTTGTGACCTGGCCGCAACACCGCAGGATGGCTTCAGGCCCTAATCTGGTTCCGGCAGGGCATGCTGAGCCTTTGGTTAATTCCTCTTCCTGGTGGGAAATGAGAGTTAAATTTGCCCGTCCAGACACCTCCAGCTAGTCTCTCATTGGTTCTCACTATTCCTGTTCATCTTCCGCAGAAATTGCAAACTGGGCCAAACAGGAGGTTAAAGGGACTGACTCTCCAAGTCGGGAGAGTGTTAGTAAGGCGTCTGGAATGTTGCACCCGAGTACCAAGGTACGAAAACTGAGACATATTTGAACACGTCTCCCGATCACATGGTTGATCATACTCTAGGTTCCACATGCATGTTTTAGCTGAAGGAAGAATACCTTAAACCTGGGTAGTTGAAACCCGTGGAATGGGTACCATGCAATATGACTTCAAAGGGTCTTCATTTGCTCACCGAACCTCTCCAATCCTATCACTGCTGCGTTTATGCCCCTGTACACATGCTTGATTCTCTTTCGGAGACATAGCAATCCATAGGTTTTAAGATACTTACTAATCAGGTACATTCTTAGGCATTTAATATGCGGTGTTGAGTCCATTTCGTTGAGCAAGGAGTAGCTCTTGTCTATTCCATATTTGGCTTAAGGAAATTTATCTGTGCTCATTTCAATCTCTGGTTTTATGCAGCACCCCAACTCACCTTTACCCTTAAGCAAGCATAAGTTGGTTTTCTAAATTTGAGACCCTGTTCTGTTCTGTAATTCAGTTCCTGTGTAGCCAAGTTTACATTCCGTGTATTACTGATATCTTATGATGTTTCTTTTTCTGTGTGACTTATTTCAGTTAGAATCATCATACCTGAATCCACTCATTGTGCTGCTAAGGGCCTGATGACATAGATTTCATTGCTGAGTGATATTGCTTTGTAAGTAAATACCACAACTTCTTTATCCATTTTTCACTTTCTGCGATGTTGAACTTGTACTGTAAACGAGGTTCTTGTAAACAGAGGCGTCCCAAACTTTGGGGTGGCTGTGTCTTTTTGATTTTAATTTCCCTAAGCTATAGGACCATAAGTGGAAGTGCCCTAGGCTCTGTTGCTTTGTTTTTTAGATGTTTCAGGAAACACCATACACTTCTCCCGAGTGTCTGTTGGCAATTTACATCCCGCCCATCAGCATAACAAGGCTCCCAGTTCTCCATGGCCTGTCCTGCCTTTCTGGATTTTACACTTTTTTCAGATGGCCCTTTTGACCGGGGGGAAGTGAGACTTCATTGTAGTGCAGATTTCCTTTGCAAGCTTGCTTGGTTGGCCAAAAAGGGCGTATGCGTTTTTTCCTGAATATATTCAGGAAAAAACGCATACGCCCTTTTTGGCCAAGTGCATCATTGTGGACGTTCTGCCTCTTTTCCTATGCTTTCAATGCAATTCCAGTCTACCTCCTGAAATCGGTTTCCTGCAATTCTGCCCCGCTTTCAAGTCCTCTTGGCAGCCTTACTTCAGTATATTTTTGGACGATTGCTGTCATTTATAACTCTGCAGGTTTGTGAATTACAGTGCCCCTGAGCTCCTTTCTTCAACTCGCTTTCTTTTGAGCTGGCCGCAACACCGCAGGATGGCTTCAGGCCCTAATCTGGTTCCGTCACGGCACGCTGAGCCTTTGGTTAATTCCTCTTCCTGGTGGGAAATGAGAGTTAAATTTGCCCGTCCAGACACCTCCAGCTAGTCTCTCATTGGTTCTCGCTATTCCTGTTCATCTTCCGCAGAAATTGCAAACTGGGCCAAACAGGAGGTTAAAGGGACTGACTCTCCAAGTCGGGAGGGTGTTAGTAAAGCGTCTGGAATGTTGCACCCGAGTACCAGGGTACGAAAACTGAGACATATTTGAACACGTTTACCGATCACATGGTTGATCATACTCTAGGTTCCACATGCATGTTTTAGCTGAAGGAAGAATACCTTAAACCTGGGTAGTTGAAACCCGTGGAATGGGTACCATGCAATATGACTTCAAAGGGTCTTCATTTGCTCACCGAACCTCTCCAATCCTATCACTGCTGCGTTTATGCCCCTGTACACATGCTTGATTCTCTTTCGGAGACATAGCAATCCATAGGTTTTAAGATACTTACTAGTCAGGTACATTCTTAGGCTTTTAATATGCGGTGTTGAGTCCATTTCGTTGAGCAAGGAGTAGCTCTTGTCTATTCCATATTTGGCTTAAGGAACTTTATCTGTGCTCATTTCAATCTCTGGTTTTATGCAGCACCCCAACTCACCTTTACCCTTAAGCAAGCATAAGTTGGTTTTCTAAATTTGAGACCCTGTTCTGTTTTGTAATTCAGTTCCTGTGTAGCCAAGTTTACATTCCGTGTATTACTGATATCTTATGATGTTTCTTTTTCTGTGTGACTTATTTCAGTTAGAATCATCATACCTGAATCCACTCATTGTGCTGCTAAGGGCCTGATGACATAGATTTCATTGCTGAGTGATATTGCTTTGTAAGTAAATACCACAACTTCTTTATCCATTTTTCACTTTCTGCGATGTTGAACTTGTACTGTAAACGAGGTTCTTGTAAAAAGAGGCGTTCCAAACTTTGGGGTGGCTGTGTCTTTTTGATTTTAATTTCCCTAAGCTATAGGACCATAAGTGGAAGTGCCCTAGGCTCTGTTGCTTTGTTTTTTAGATGTTTCAGGAAACACCATACACTTCTCCCGAGTGTCTGTTGGCAATTTACATCCCGCCCATCAGCATAACAAGGCTCCCAGTTCTCCATGGCCTGTCCTGCCTTTCTGGATTTTACACTTTTTTCAGATGGCCCTTTTGACCGGGGGGAAGTGAGACTTCATTGTAGTGCAGATTTCCTTTGCAAGCTTGCTTGGTTGGCCAAAAAGGGCGTATGCGTTTTTTCCTGAATATATTCAGGAAAAAACGCATACGCCCTTTTTGGCCAAGTGCATCATTGTGGACGTTCTGCCTCTTTTCCTATGCTTTCAATGCAATTCCAGTCTACCTCCTGAAATCGGTTTCCTGCAATTCTGCCCCGCTTTCAAGTCCTCTTGGCAGCCTTACTTCAGTATATTTTTGGACGATTGCTGTCATTTATAACTCTGCAGGTTTGTGAATTACAGTGCCCCTGAGCTCCTTTCTTCAACTCGCTTTCTTTTGAGCTGGCCGCAACACCGCAGGATGGCTTCAGGCCCTAATCTGGTTCCGGCACGGCACGCTGAGCCTTTGGTTAATTCCTCTTCCTGGTGGGAAATGAGAGTTAAATTTGCCCGTCCAGACACCTCCAGCTAGTCTCTCATTGGTTCTCGCTATTCCTGTTCATCTTCCGCAGAAATTGCAAACTGGGCCAAACAGGAGGTTAAAGGGACTGACTCTCCAAGTCGGGAGGGTGTTAGTAAAGCGTCTGGAATGTTGCACCCGAGTACCAGGGTACGAAAACTGAGACATATTTGAACACGTTTACCGATCACATGGTTGATCATACTCTAGGTTCCACATGCATGTTTTAGCTGAAGGAAGAATACCTTAAACCTGGGTAGTTGAAACCCGTGGAATGGGTACCATGCAATATGACTTCAAAGGGTCTTCATTTGCTCACCGAACCTCTCCAATCCTATCACTGCTGCGTTTATGCCCCTGTACACATGCTTGATTCTCTTTCGGAGACATAGCAATCCATAGGTTTTAAGATACTTACTAGTCAGGTACATTCTTAGGCTTTTAATATGCGGTGTTGAGTCCATTTCGTTGAGCAAGGAGTAGCTCTTGTCTATTCCATATTTGGCTTAAGGAACTTTATCTGTGCTCATTTCAATCTCTGGTTTTATGCAGCACCCCAACTCACCTTTACCCTTAAGCAAGCATAAGTTGGTTTTCTAAATTTGAGACCCTGTTCTGTTCTGTAATTCAGTTCCTGTGTAGCCAAGTTTACATTCCGTGTATTACTGATATCTTATGATGTTTCTTTTTCTGTGTGACTTATTTCAGTTAGAATCATCATACCTGAATCCACTCATTGTGCTGCTAAGGGCCTGATGACATAGATTTCATTGCTGAGTGATATTGCTTTGTAAGTAAATACCACAACTTCTTTATCCATTTTTCACTTTCTGAGATGTTGAACTTGTACTGTAAACGAGGTTCTTGTAAACAGAGGCGTCCCAAACTTTGGGGTGGCTGTGTCTTTTTGATTTTAATTTCCCTAAGCTATAGGACCATAAGTGGAAGTGCCCTAGGCTCTGTTGCTTTGTTTTTTAGATGTTTCAGGAAACACCATACACTTCTCCCGAGTGTCTGTTGGCAATTTACATCCCGCCCATCAGCATAACAAGGCTCCCAGTTCTCCATGGCCTGTCCTGCCTTTCTGGATTTTACACTTTTTTCAGATGGCCCTTTTGACCGGGGGGAAGTGAGACTTCTTTGTAGTGCAGATTTCCTTTGCAAGCTTGCTTGGTTGGCCAAAAACGGCGTATGCGTTTTTTCCTGAATATATTCAGGAAAAAACGCATACGCCCTTTTTGGCCAAGTGCATCATTGTGGACGTTCTGCCTCTTTTCCTATGCTTTCAATGCAATTCCAGTCTACCTCCTGAAATCGGTTTCCTGCAATTCTGCCCCGCTTTCAAGTCCTCTTGGCAGCCTTACTTCAGTATATTTTTGGACGATAGCTGTCATTTATAACTCTGCAGGTTTGTGAATTACAGTGCCCCTGAGCTCCTTTCTTCAACTCGCTTTCTTGTGACCTGGCCGCAACACCGCAGGATGGCTTCAGGCCCTAATCTGGTTCCGGCAGGGCATGCTGAGCCTTTGGTTAATTCCTCTTCCTGGTGGGAAATGAGAGTTAAATTTGCCCGTCCAGACACCTCCAGCTAGTCTCTCATTGGTTCTCGCTATTCCTGTTCATCTTCCGCAGAAATTGCAAACTGGGCCAAACAGGAGGTTAAAGGGACTGACTCTCCAAGTCGGGAGGGTGTTAGTAAAGCATCTGGAATGTTGCACCCGAGTACCAGGGTACGAAAACTGAGACATATTTGAACACATTTCCCGATCACATGGTTGATCATACTCTAGGTTCCACATGCATGTTTTAGCTGAAGGAAGAATACCTTAAACCTGGGTAGTTGAAACCCGTGGAATGGGTACCATGCAATATGACTTCAAAGGGTCTTCATTTGCTCACCGAACCTCTCCAATCCTATCACTGCTGCGTTTATGCCCCTGTACACATGCTTGATTCTCTTTCGGAGACATAGCAATCCATAGGTTTTAAGATACTTACTAGTCAGGTACATTCTTAGGCTTTTAATATGCGGTGTTGAGTCCATTTCGTTGAGCAAGGAGTAGCTCTTGTCTATTCCATATTTGGCTTAAGGAACTTTATCTGTGCTCATTTCAATCTCTGGTTTTATGCAGCACCCCAACTCACCTTTACCCTTAAGCAAGCATAAGTTGGTTTTCTAAATTTGAGACCCTGTTCTGTTCTGTAATTCAGTTCCTGTGTAGCCAAGTTTACATTCCGTGTATTACTGATATCTTATGATGTTTCTTTTTCTGTGTGACTTATTTCAGTTAGAATCATCATACCTGAATCCACTCATTGTGCTGCTAAGGGCCTGATGACATAGATTTCATTGCTGAGTGATATTGCTTTGTAAGTAAATACCACAACTTCTTTATCCATTTTTCACTTTCTGCGATGTTGAACTTGTACTGTAAACGAGGTTCTTGTAAACAGAGGCGTCCCAAACTTTGGGGTGGCTGTGTCTTTTTGATTTTAATTTCCCTAAGCTATAGGACCATAAGTGGAAGTGCCCTAGGCTCTGTTGCTTTGTTTTTTAGATGTTTCAGGAAACACCATACACTTCTCCCGAGTGTCTGTTGGCAATTTACATCCCGCCCATCAGCATAACAAGGCTCCCAGTTCTCCATGGCCTGTCCTGCCTTTCTGGATTTTACACTTTTTTCAGATGGCCCTTTTGACCGGGGGGAAGTGAGACTTCATTGTAGTGCAGATTTCCTTTGCAAGCTTGCTTGGTTGGCCAAAAAGGGCGTATGCGTTTTTTCCTGAATATATTCAGGAAAAAACGCATACGCCCTTTTTGGCCAAGTGCATCATTGTGGACGTTCTGCCTCTTTTCCTATGCTTTCAATGCAATTCCAGTCTACCTCCTGAAATCGGTTTCCTGCAATTCTGCCCCGCTTTCAAGTCCTCTTGGCAGCCTTACTTCAGTATATTTTTGGACGATTGCTGTCATTTATAACTCTGCAGGTTTGTGAATTACAGTGCCCCTGAGCTCCTTTCTTCAACTCGCTTTCTTTTCAGCTGGCCGCAACACCGCAGGATGGCTTCAGGCCCTAATCTGGTTCCGGCACGGCACGCTGAGCCTTTGGTTAATTCCTCTTCCTGGTGGGAAATGAGAGTTAAATTTGCCCGTCCAGACACCTCCAGCTAGTCTCTCATTGGTTCTCGCTATTCCTGTTCATCTTCCGCAGAAATTGCAAACTGGGCCAAACAGGAGGTTAAAGGGACTGACTCTCCAAGTCGGGAGGGTGTTAGTAAAGCGTCTGGAATGTTGCACCCGAGTACCAGGGTACGAAAACTGAGACATATTTGAACACGTTTACCGATCACATGGTTGATCATACTCTAGGTTCCACATGCATGTTTTAGCTGAAGGAAGAATACCTTAAACCTGGGTAGTTGAAACCCGTGGAATGGGTACCATGCAATATGACTTCAAAGGGTCTTCATTTGCTCACCGAACCTCTCCAATCCTATCACTGCTGCGTTTATGCCCCTGTACACATGCTTGATTCTCTTTCGGAGACATAGCAATCCATAGGTTTTAAGATACTTACTAGTCAGGTACATTCTTAGGCTTTTAATATGCGGTGTTGAGTCCATTTCGTTGAGCAAGGAGTAGCTCTTGTCTATTCCATATTTGGCTTAAGGAACTTTATCTGTGCTCATTTCAATCTCTGGTTTTATGCAGCACCCCAACTCACCTTTACCCTTAAGCAAGCATAAGTTGGTTTTCTAAATTTGAGACCCTGTTCTGTTCTGTAATTCAGTTCCTGTGTAGCCAAGTTTACATTCCGTGTATTACTGATATCTTATGATGTTTCTTTTTCTGTGTGACTTATTTCAGTTAGAATCATCATACCTGAATCCACTCATTGTGCTGCTAAGGGCCTGATGACATAGATTTCATTGCTGAGTGATATTGCTTTGTAAGTAAATACCACAACTTCTTTATCCATTTTTCACTTTCTGCGATGTTGAACTTGTACTGTAAACGAGGTTCTTGTAAACAGAGGCGTCCCAAACTTTGGGGTGGCTGTGTCTTTTTGATTTTAATTTCCCTAAGCTATAGGACCATAAGTGGAAGTGCCCTAGGCTCTGTTGCTTTGTTTTTTAGATGTTTCAGGAAACACCATACACTTCTCCCGAGTGTCTGTTGGCAATTTACATCCCGCCCATCAGCATAACAAGGCTCCCAGTTCTCCATGGCCTGTCCTGCCTTTCTGGATTTTACACTTTTTTCAGATGGCCCTTTTGACCGGGGGGAAGTGAGACTTCATTGTAGTGCAGATTTCCTTTGCAAGCTTGCTTGGTTGGCCAAAAAGTGCGTATGCGTTTTTTCCTGAATATATTCAGGAAAAAACGCATACGCCCTTTTTGGCCAAGTGCATCATTGTGGACGTTCTGCCTCTTTTCCTATGCTTTCAATGCAATTCCAGTCTACCTCCTGAAATCGGTTTCCTGCAATTCTGCCCCGCTTTCAAGTCCTCTTGGCAGCCTTACTTCAGTATATTTTTGGGCGATTGCTGTCATTTATAACTCTGCAGGTTTGTGAATTACAGTGCCCCTGAGCTCCTTTCTTCAACTCGCTTTCTTTTGAGCTGGCCGCAACACCGCAGGATGGCTTCAGGCCCTAATCTGGTTCCGTCACGGCACGCTGAGCCTTTGGTTAATTCCTCTTCCTCGTGGGAAATGAGAGTTAAATTTGCCGTCCAGACACCTCCAGCTAGTATCTCATTGGTTCTCGCTATTCCTGTTCATCTTCCGCAGAAATTGCAAACTGGGCCAAACAGGAGGTTAAAGGGACTGACTCTCCAAGTCGGGAGAGTGTTAGTAAAGCGTCTGGAATGTTGCACCCGAGTACCAGGGTACGAAAACTGAGACATATTTGAACACGTCTCCCGATCACATGGTTGATCATACTCTAGGTTCCACATGCATGTTTTAGCTGAAGGAAGAATACCTTAAACCTGGGTAGTTGAAACCCGTGGAATGGGTACCATGCAATATGACTTCAGAGGGTCTTCATTTGCTCACCGAACCTCTCCAATCCTATCACTGCTGCGTTTATGCCCCTGTACACATGCTTGATTCTCTTTCGGAGACATAGCAATCCATAGGTTTTAAGATACTTACTAATCAGGTACATTCTTAGGCATTTAATATGCGGTGTTGAGTCCATTTCGTTGAGCAAGGAGTAGCTCTTGTCTATTCCATATTTGGCTTAAGGAACTTTATCTGTGCTCATTTCAATCTTTGGTTTTATGCAGCACCCCAACTCACCTTTACCCTTAAGCAAGCATAAGTTGGTTTTCTAAATTTGAGACCCTGTTCTGTTCTGTAATTCAGTTCCTGTGTAGCCAAGTTTACATTCCGTGTATTACTGATATCTTATGATGTTTCTTTTTCTGTGTGACTTATTTCAGTTAGAATCATCATACCTGAATCCACTCATTGTGCTGCTAAGGGCCTGATGACACAGATTTCATTGCTGAGTGATATTGCTTTGTAAGTAAATACCACAACTACTTTATCCATTTTTCACTTTCTGCAATGTTGAACTTGTACTGTAAACGAGGTTCTTGTAAACAGAGGCGTCCCAAACTTTGGGGTGGCTGTGTCTTTTTGATTTTAATTTCCCTAAGCTATAGGACCATAAGTGGAAGTGCCCTAGGCTCTGTTGCTTTGTTTTTTAGATGTTTCAGGAAACACCATACACATCCCGCCCATCAGCATAACAAGGCTCCCAGTTCTCCATGGCCTGTCCTGCCTTTCTGCATTTTACACTTTTTTCATATGGCCCTTTTGACCAGGGGGAAGTGAGACTTCATTGTAGTGCAGATTTCCTTTGCAAGCTTGCTTGGTTGGCCAAAAAGTGCGTATGCCTTTTTTCCTGAATAAATTCAGGAAAAAAGGCATACGCCCTTTTTGGCCAAGTGAATCATTGTGGACGTTCTGCCTCTTTTCCTATGCTTTAAATGCAATTCCAGTCTACCTCCTGAAATCGTTTTCCTGCAATTCTGCCTTGCTTTCAATGCCTCTTCATAGCCTTACCTCAATATATTTTTTGAAAATAGTTGGCCTTTATAACTCTGCAGGTTTTTGAATTGCAGTGGCCCTTAGCTCCATTTTTCAGCTCTTATTTTTGTGATCTTGCCTCATAACCACAGGATTCCTTCAGGCCCTATTCTTCTTCTGGGGCACCTTGCTGTGCCTTTGGTTTATTCTTCTTACTGATGTGAATTTAGAGTGACATGTGCCCATTGAAACCGCTACAGCTAGTTTCTCACTGGTTCCCCCTATTCCCATTCATCCTCCGCACTAACTGCAGACTGTGCGATACCAGAACTTAAAGGCATTGACTCTCCATGTGGGGATATTTTTGGTAAAGCGGCTGGAATGTCGATCCGGAGCCCCAGGAGAGGAAAAATGAGGTGCGTTTTAGAAACCTTTCCCGATCATATGGTATACCAGTCGCTGGGTTTCCCAAGCATGGTTTAGCTGTAGGAAGATTCCCTTCAACCTGGAGTGTTGGGACCCTTGGAATGAGTAGCATGAAGTATTGCATTAAACTTTTGGCAGTTGCTCACCAAAGCTCATCAATCCTCTCAGCCCCAAGTGTCCAGCCTTATGTCTTATCCAGCTGTGGGTTTATATGTGGTCAATCCAGGTTGCATCACAGCCCCTGAGCGAATTTTGTAAGAATTTTTCTCTCTTTCATTGTTTCTGCGTTTTGTTTTTAAAATTTATTTCTATAATGGGGTTTAGCTCATTTTCACTGCTGTGTTTGTGCCACTCTGCACACACTTGATTCCCTTATGGAGATATATCAATACATGGGTTTTAAGATTCTTATTACTCAGATATATTTCTCTGCGGTGTATAGGGTGTGTTGAGGCCAGTTCATTGAGCAAGGTGTAGATCTTGGCTAATATCTATTTGGTTTATTGAACGGTATCTGTGCTAATTTCAAACTCTGGTTTTATGCATCACCCCACCTCTCCTTTCCCCTTAAGCTGAAATAAGTGTGTTTTCTAAATGTGAGACACTGTTCTGTTCTGTAATTCATTTCTTGTGCAGCCATATTTACCCTCCCTCTATAAGTGATATCTTATGATATGTTTCTTTTTCTGTTTGACTTATTTCAAGTAGTATTATCGGACCTAAATCCACTCTTTATCCTTCTACTAGCCTTATTACATTGATTTCATGGTGAAGAGATATTCCATTGTACATAAGTACCACATCTTCTTTATCCATTGTTCTCTTTCCTGGGATATTTAAGGTATACTGAAGTTGAGGTTCTTGTAAACAGAGTAGCCCTAAACTGTGGTGTGCTTGTGTCTTGTTAATTTTTAGATTTCCCTAGATATACTCCCATGATTGGAAGTGTCCTATGCTCTGTAGCTCTGTTTTTTAGATGATTTAGGAACCACCATACACTTCTCCAGAGTGGCTCTCGGCAGTTCACACACTGCCCATCAGCGTATAAAGGCTCCCTGTTCTCCATGGCCTGTCCTGCATTTCTGGTTTTTACAATTTTTTAGGATGGCCCTTTTGACCAGTGGGAAATGAGACTTCTTTGTTGTGCACATTTGCATTGCTTGCTTGCTTCGTTGCCCATAAAGTGCGTATGCGTTTTTTCCTGGATATAATCAGGAAAAAACGCATACGCCCTTTTGGGCCAACTGCATCATTGTCGAAATTCTGCCGCTTTTCATGTGCTTTAAAGACGAGTCCAATCTATCTCTTGAAATCTGTTTCTTGCAATTCTGTCTTGCATTCAGATCCTCTTCTTTGCCTTACCTCAACATATTTTTGGATGTTAGTTTTCATTTATAACTCTGCAGGTTTGTGAATTGCAGTGACCCTGAGCTCCATTTTTTAAGTTGCTCTTTTGTGAGCTGGCCTCAAACCCGCAGGATTGCTTCAGGCCCTATTTTGGCTCGGGCGAGGCGGGCTGAGCCTTTTTTCAATTCTTATTCTTAATGGGAAATTAGAGTGATATGTGCCCGTCCAAACCCCTACAACTATTCTCTCATTGGTTCCCCGTTCATCCTCCTCACAATTTGCAAAATGTGTGAAACAGAAGTTGAAATGTGCTGATTCTCCAAGTGGGGAGATTCTAAGTAACGTGGCTGGAATGGTGAACAGGAGCACCAGGAGAGGATAAATGAGCTGCATTTTAGACACATCTCCCGATCACATGGTGTACAGTCCTCTGGGTTTTCCATGCATGTTTTAGCTGTAGGAAGATCCCTTGAACCTGCATATTTGGGACCCATTGAATGGGTACCAGGTAGTATTACTTTAAAGGGTGTGCATTTCCTCACCCAACCTCACATTTCTCTTAGCGCAAACAGTTTCCAGCCTTATGTCTCATCCTGCTGTGGGTCTAGATGTGTTCAATCCATGTTGCATCACCGGCCCTGAGGAAAAGTTGTAAGAGGTTTTCTCTGTCTCTCTGTCGTTTATTTTTTTCAATTTATTACTATATTGGTTACAGCTGATTTTCAAAGCTCTGTTTCTTGCTGCTGTACATCCACTTGATTCACGTACAGAGAGACATCAGTAAATTCTTTTTCAGATTCTTACCAGTCGTATATATTCTTTTCCGGTGACTTGAGTGTGCTGAGTGCAGTTCTTTTAGCTACCGTGTAGGCCTTGTTGATTATCAGTTTGGTATTTGGAATGGTATCTTTGCTAATTTCAACCTCCTGGGTGATGCCTCACCCCTCCCCACCTTTCCCGTTTAGCAGCCTTATGCGTGTTTTCTACATATTTGACTATGTTTTTGTTTTGTAATTTATTTCATGTGTAGCCATTTTGGATTCCACCTTTAAGTGATATCTTATGATATGTGTCTTTTTCTTTTTGAATTCTGTCACTTAGAAAGATCATACGTAACTCCTCCGGAGTTGTTACAACTGGCCATATTTCATTGATTTCCAGGCTGAATAATATTCCACTCTACCTAAGTACCACATCTCTACCCATTTTTTCCCTCCAGAGACATTTAAGTTATATCCTAGTTGAGGATCTTTTAAACAGAGAGGGGGTAAACATTGGGGTGCCTGTGTCCTCTCGATTTTTGTTTTTCTCAAGATATACGCCCATGAGTGCAAGTGCCCTATGCTCTGTAGCTCATTTTTTAGATGCTTTAGTAAACACAATACACTTCTCCAGAATGGCCGTTGGCAATATACATTTCCACTATAAGTCTCACAGGGCTCCCTCTTCTCCTTGCCCTGTCCTGCATTTCTGTTGTTTACGCTTTATGAGGATGGCTCTTCTGACTGATGCGAAGTGATATCTTTTGTAGTATTGACTTCCAGTGCCCACCTGTTTGGTTGGCTAAAAAAGTGTATGCCCTTTTCTTGAATATATACAGAAAAAAACGCATACACCCTTTTTGGCCAACTGCAATGTTGGCAATGTTCAGCTCCTTTTCTTGTGCTTAATGGCGAGTCCTTTCTACCTCCTCAAATCCCTTTCCTGCCATTCTCCCTTGCTTACAAGTCCTTTTCTCTGACTTTCCTCAAGACATTTTTCAGTGATGGATATTTTCAACTCTGCAGTTTTGTGAATTTTACTGCCCCTGAGTTCCATTGTTCAACTTGTGTTTATGGGAACTGGCCACAAAGCAGCGGGATTTCCTCAAGCCCTATACTGTTTCCATGGGCAACCCTAGCCTTTGGTCAATTCGTCTTCCTGATTGGAAATTAGAGTGACATGTGCCTGTCTGAACACCTAGGACTTGTCTCTCATTGTTCCTCATCCTTCCGCTTCATCCTCTGGACAAATTCCAAACTGTACGCAACAGGATGTTGACAGTGCTGACATCTCCAAGTGGGGAGACTGTTAGTAAAGACGCTGGAGGGGTGAACCCGAGCACCAGGAGATGAGGAGAGGAGATGCCTTTTCCAAACTCTTCCCGATCAGACGGTATACCATCCTCTGGGTGTGACAGACATGTTTTAGCAGTAGGAAGAGTCCCATTCATGTAAGGAGAACACCAGGGCTTTTTCAAAATCAGTGTCTCCCCGAAACCCAAACTGGGGAATTTTTTAAGCTACGGCTACACATATGTTCATTAAGGGCCTTGGGAAGTAGGCAGAGTCCAAACTTTAGATGATTGAAGTCTTCAGGGTCAGAAGCACTCACCACCAGCTTCCCTTAGGTTACACTTTAACTGTCATTGATAGATGATGTCAATAAAAATATCTATTCTTTTTCAGATTATTTCCCCTTATAGGTTATTGCAAAATGTTGAGTGTAGTTCCCTGTGCTATACAGTAGTTCCTTGTTGATGATCTATTTTATACATAGCAGTGTGTATGTGTTAATCCCAAACTGTTAATTTATCCCTCCTCCCACCTTTCCCCTTTGGTAATAATAAATTATAAGATTTTATACTTCTCAGAAATGGGGGAGCTGAAAGAGAGGTATCATTTTCAATGGAAAAGCATTTAAAACAAGATTGAAGCTTTAACCAAGATTATTAGATGTACATCCTTGGAAAGAAATCACTTCGTTTCTCTAATATTGACCTGACAAATAAGACAAACCTTTTCACTGAACTTGCTTATAATAAAGTGATGGAAATATCAAATGGAAGTGTTAGAAACATCTTATTTTACCCGAGCCTTATACACTGTTCTATGTTAACTACAGTTTGGCTCACACATCTGTTCATTGAGGTTACAATAGTCTCAATTTCTGTTACTGATCCTCCAGAGTGGACCCCAACAAGTGTCCCCCTGCCCAGTGTCATTGGGGCCAACAGATCGAGACTGAGTTTGGTTCACAAGCAAAGGAAACTTTATATTTTGATCAGAGAATGGAGAGGTGAGAGCATGCACTACCCCGTGGGCTGTGGGCTGGGCTGCTGTGTAGAGATCCTGTCAGAGTCAGTGGGAGGGAGGGGGCGGAGCTCTCGAGGGCCAGGTTGGCTGCAGCTCAGGCTCTATATCGCGGAGTCTGCACTGGGCCCCAGGAGCTGAGGTGTCGACCCAGCCATTCTGCACTAGGAAATCTGGTCTGAAGTGCCGGGTGTGGAACCTCTGCATGCGGGACCCTAGGAGCACGTGAAATTAGACAAAGCACAAAGGATAAAAAAGGTTAGACTTGACTTTATTGCCCAGATTCTATTTTTATCTCCCAGGGATTTTTAATGGGCTTTGCTGGGGACAAACCCCTCCTCTGCCTTTTGTCCCGTTCCTCATTCTTGGAGTGCTGAGGGTGCAGACACTTCTTCTGTAACTGCTGAGTGCTGAGTTGGGAGCCCTAATACCCGGGGGCGAGGGTCAGAGCTTCTCCCCAGCAGCCTCCAGGTGACGTTGATTGTCCCCAGGCCCCCTGCCTCCCTGCTCGTCCACCTGAGCACCAGCATTGGAAGTGTTATAGATTCTAATGACCTTTAAGGGTCCAGGAAAAAGATGTGCAGAGACGCTGTGGGGGCCGGTTTCACCCCGCCCCACATTTGTTCGGCCACCTTAGGCTGACCGTTTCTGCCAGCCTAGATGCTCTGACCAGTAGTCTGCGCTTTCTTCAATTAGGCCCCTGAATTAACGTACAAACAGCACCAGGTGTCAGAGCCCTGCCCGCTCAACTCCCAGACAGTCCAGGGTCAGTGGTGATCAAGGACCATGATGACCACTGAGTCAACAGCCTTTTGAAGTAAACAGGAGTCCAGCCGGTCTTATTGGCCACCATCATCACGGTGTCTGTAGGCTTTTCTATGGTGACAGTGTGATATACGGTTCCCCCGCCAAGATTATTAGCTCCCCTCTGGGTGCAGTAAGTCCTGCAAGCAGTAGTCTACTCTTTTGGGACACACTCTTATTGTTTTATGAGAGAAACTCCAGGTCAAGTGATGTTCACACGAGTCGTCATGGTGCCCTGTTGCCCCCGGTTATCTCTCTGGATGTTGGAGTTGGAGGGCCTCCTCACTCGAGGTCGGTGTGCCCACGGAGCGAACCCTGCAACTTCAGGGCATCGTTGGTGGTTAGGATCACCACGTGGGGTCCTTTTCCCTTAGGAAGGAGGTGGCCTTTTGGGCTGCTGATTTCCAGGTTTTTAGATACCGCCAGTATCTTGGCCAGATGCGGCAGTGGGCCAAGCCCCTTGGTGACCGTAGTTTATCCTACCTGGATGGCATTCTTGCATTGTTCCATTTCAAGTGGTCCCAGTTTTTGCACTAATTCTCCAATGGCGATTCACCTTTCACCGGGAATGTAAAGGTCAAAGGGTTTAGCTAAATTAGGGAGTTCCAGGGCAAGGGTCTGAATTGACTGCTCTTTCCATTCTTGAAAGGCCACTTCTGGATTCTATTCAAAAGGATCATCATCTTTTCCTTTCAGTGTTTCATATAGAGGCCCAGCTAGTAGACTGTAGTTAGGGATCCAGAAGCAGCAAACCCTGGCCTCCCCAGGAACCCCTAAGCTGTCTTCTAGTTTTAGAAAGGGGTAAGGCTGCAAATGGTTTCTTCCCTTTCCTGGGATGGGCTTCTCCGACCTTCTGTGAGAATGAAGCCCAGGCAGGTCACCGCAGTCTGTGATATTTGAGCTTTTTCTTGGACAACTTCTATCCTTTATTGGCTTGGTAGTTCAGAGGCCTCCTTAGTAGGGCTGGCGATCAGAATGTCGTCTGCGTACTGAAGGAGGGTTTCCTTTTCCAGAGGTAGAACTTTTAGGTCTTTAGCTAAGCTTTCCCCAAAGATGGTGTGGGAATTTTTGCACCCTTGGGGCAAGACGGCCCGGAAGTATTGTTTTAGTTGTATGTTGAGTCCTGCCACTCACAAGCCAAAATTTCTTGTGACTCTGGGACTAATGGAATACAAAAGAAGGCATCATTGAAGACTAATACAGAATACCATGTCCTGGTGGTTGGTAGAATGACCAGCAGGGTGTAGGAATTAGGAGCAACTGGAGGTATATCCTCGGTGGCTTCACTGACTGTCCTGACATCCTTTACCAGGTCCCCAGCAGCCCATGGGGCTCTCGTGGTCAGACCAATCCCAGAATATGGAGCTCACCTGGGCAGGTACCCCACCCCCACCCCAGCCCACGGGGCTCTCGTGGTCAGGCCCTTCCCAGGATACAGAGCTACCCTTGCAGGTACCATGGCAGGGCTGGGCACACAGGAACCGTGCACATAGCCCTCATTGCAGAGCACCCCCAGCTCACCTGTCGCTCAGAGCTGGCACAGAGCACCTCAGAGCAGGACTTGAACTAACAAACAGCAGCTGCGACAGGTCTGTGACCCTGGGCATCACTCTGTGCGGCCTCCCTCCACCTGGTCTTCCAGAGACTTCCACTGCACCCGGGGCACCAGGCCTCTGTCTCCAACCACCACCCACCCCTCCTCTCCCTGACTCCTGGGTTCCTCTCATAAAGAGAGGGTTTTCTTGAAGTTGTCTCCCACTCATGGGCCAGATAAAATGATTAGAAAACAAGCCAAAGCTGCAGCCCCTTGTCTATCCTGACTCTCAGGAGCCCACACCTGTTCCTTGGACCTGGCCGGTTCAGCAAGTTCCATTTTCTGCAACTGTGAGCCCCTGAGGGGTGATGATTGGCTGACCTGGGCAGCCTTACCGTGCGGGCCAGCCCTCCCCAGGTGTGCCTGGGTTGAGATCAATATAAATACCACTCCAGGCAGCAAGAGCCCCTGCAGCCGTGCCTGACGCCATTTTCTCTGCCCTGTCAGCAGTCTCGGGGCTGGGCTGGTGGGAGGGAGTGAGAGGCCACGGCTTTGTGGGTGGCCCAGTGTGAGTGGGGCTCTGCTGGACTTTCTGCAGCAGTTGCCAGGCTGCCACCTGCTAAAGAAGAGGATGTGTCACCCATACCTGCTGCTGGAATTTCTCCCTGGGCAGAGGTGAGGAAGGAAAAAAGCAGTGGGGGCAGGGACAGGACGGGTATCTCAGTCAGGGAAATGGAAATCTTCCAGAAGAGCACCCAGGGCCAGGACCATCCTGGCTGGCCTGCAGGCACCAAGTCGGCCGGCATGCTGTCACTCGTGTGGCTCTATGGCCCTTCCTCTAGGCTTTCAAGTCCTTGTATATATTCAGGTGTTTTACCTGGGACGGGTGGGAATAGTTCAGCAGCAACTGGCCTGGGGCTCAGCTCACGTTTACTCACAGATGCCTCGGCACGGTGCCCCAGCTTTGCAATGAGGACGCTTGTTGCGTGGGGGCTGCTGGCTGAATGGGAGACGATTCCCCACCACTGGCCAACTTCAGAATTGTTTACAACTGGAGCAAGTGCCCTGATACGGTTTTCCTCTGTGGAACTGGTGGGTTCTGTGTTTTTTTTCTCTTTTTCGTTTTTGGTTCAAGGTAGATTTTATTCCTCTTTTTTGTATTTACAGATATAAGCATGGAAATAATTTATTCATATAAATACATGTATGTGAAGGGAATAATTGTTTTTTCTGTTTTATTTTTTAAATTTTATTTCTTTTTAATTTTTAATTTTATTTTATATTTTTATACAGCAGGTTCTTATTGGTTATCTATTTTATACATATAAATGTATACATGCCAATCCCAGTCTCTCAACTCCTCCCACCACCACCCCCCCAACAGCTTTCCCCCCTTGTTGTCCATACATTTGTTGTCTACATCTGTTGCTCTATTTATGCCTTGCAAAATGGTTAATCTGTACAGTTTTTCTAGGTTCCACATATATGCATGAATATACAAGATTTGTTTTTCTCTTTCTGACTTACTTCACTCTGTATGACAGTCTCTAGATCCATCGACGTCTCTACAAATGACCCAATTTCATTCCTTTTCATGGCTTAGTAATATTCCATTTTATATATGTACCACAGCTTTATGCATTCGTCTGTCTGTGGGCATTTAGGTTGCTTCCATTACCTCGATATTGTAAATAGTGATGCAATGAACATTGCGGTGAATGTCTCGTTTTGATTTATGGTTTTGTCTGGGTATATGTCCAGTACTGGGATTGCTGTATCATATGGTAATTCTATTGTTAGTTTCTTAAGAAACTCCATATTGTTCTCCGTAGTGACTGTATCAAATTATAATCCCAAAAATAGTGGAAGAGGGTTCCTTTTCTCCACACCCTTTCCAGCATTTTTGTTTGTAGATTTTCTCATGATGCCCATTCTATCAGGTGTGAGGTGATACCTCATTGTTGAGTCCATTTTGTTGAGCAAGGGGTAGATCTTGTCTATTACATATTTGGCTTATTGAATGGTATCTGTGCTAATTTCAAACTCTGGTTTTATGCAGCACCCCAACTCACTTTCCCCCTTAAGGAAGCATAAGTTGGTTTTCTAAACTTGAGACCCTGTTCTGTTTTGTAATTCAGTTCATGTGTAGCCAAGTTCACATTCCATGTATTAGTGATATCTTATGATGTTTCTTTTTCTGTGTGACATATTTCAGTTAGAATCATCATACCTGAATCCACTCATTATGCTGCTACGGGCCTGATGACATAGATTTCATGGCTGAGTGATTTTGCATTGTACATAAGTACCACAACTTCTTTATCCATTTTTCACTTTCTGCGATATTGAACTTGTACCGTAAACGAGGTTCTTGTAAACAGAGCTGTCCCAAACTGTGGGGTGGCTGTGTCTTTTTGATTTTAATTTCCCTAAGCTATAGGACCATAAGTGGAAGTGCCCTAGGCTCTGTTGCTTTGTTTTTTAGATGTTTCAGGAAACACCATACACTTCTCCCGAGTGTCTGTTGGCAATTTACATCCCGCCCATCAGCATAACAAGGCTCCCAGTTCTCCATGGCCTGTCCTGCCTTTCTGGATTTTACACTTTTCTCAGATGGCCCTTCTGACCGGGGGGAAGTGAGACTTCATTGTAGTGCAGATTTCCTTTGCAAGCTTGCTTGGTTGGCCAAAAAGTGCGTATGCGTTTTTTCCTGATTCAGGAAAAAACGCATACGCCCTTTTTGGCCAAGTGCATCATTGTGGACGTTCTGCCTCTTTTCCTATGCTTAAAATGCAATTCCAGTCTACCTCCTGAAATCGGTTTCCTGCAATTCTGCCCCGCTTTCAAGTCCTCTTGGCAGCCTTACTTCAGTATATTTTTGGACGATTGCTGTCATTTATAACTCTGCAGGTTTGTGAATTCCTGTGCCCCTGAGCTCCGTTCTTCATCTCGCTTTCTTGTGAGCTGGCCGCAACACCGCAGGATTGCTTCAGGCCCTAATCTGGTTCCAGCACGGCACGCTGAGCCTTTGGTTAATTCCTGTCCTTGGTGGGAAATGAGAGTTAAATTTGCCCGTCCAGAAACCTCCAGCTTGTCTCTCATTGGTTCTCCCTATTCCTGTTCATCTTCCACTGAAATTGAAAACAGGGCCAAACAGAAGGTTAAAGGCACTGACTCTCCAAGTCGGGAGAGTGTTAGTAAAGCGTCTGGAATGTTGCACCCGAGTTCCAGGGGACGAAAACTGAGACATATTGGAACACGTCTCCCGATCACATGGTTGATCATACTCTGGGTTCCACATGCATGATTTGGCTGAAGGAAGAATCCCTGAAACCTGGAGAGTTGAGACCCGTGGAATGAGTACCATGCAATATGATTTCAAAGGGTCTTCATTTGCTCACCAAACCTCTCCAATCCTATCACTGCTGCGTTTATGCCCCTGTACACAAGCTTGATTCCCTTTCGGAGACATAGCAATCCATAGGTTTTAAGATAATTACTAGTCAGGTACATTCTTAGGCATTTAATATGGGGTGTTGAGTCTATTTCGTTGAGCAAGGAGTAGCTCTTGTCTATTACATATTTGGCTTAAGGAACTTTATCTGTGCTCATTTCAATCTCTGGTTTTATGCAGCACCCCAACTCACCTTTCCCATTAAGCAAGCATAAGTTGGTTTTCTAAATTTGAGACCCTGTTCTGTTTTGTAATTCAGTTCCTGTGTAGCCAAGTTTACATTCCGTGTATTAGTGATATCTTATGATGTTTCTTTTTCTGTGTGACTTATTTCAGTTAGAATCATCATACCTGAATCCACTCATTGTGCTGCTAAGGGCCTGATGACATAGATTTCATTGCTGAGTGATATTGCTTTGTAAGTAAATACCACAACTTCTTTATCCATTTTTCACTTTCTGCGATGTTGAACTTGTACGGTAAACGAGGTTCTTGTAAACAGAGGCGTCCCAAACTTTGGGGTGGCTGTGTCTTTTTGATTTTAATTTCCCTAAGCTATAGGACCATAAGTGGAAGTGCCCTAGGCTCTGTTGCTTTGTTTTTTAGATGTTTCAGGAAACACCATACACATCCCGCCCATCAGCATAACAAGGCTCCCAGTTCTCCATGGCCTGTCCTGCCTTTCTGCATTTTACACTTTTTTCATATGGCCCTTTTGACCAGGGGGAAGTGAGACTTCATTGTAGTGCAGATTTCCTTTGCAAGCTTGCTTGGTTGGCCAAAAAGGGCGTATGCCTTTTTTCCTGAATAAATTCAGGAAAAAAGGCATACGCCCTTTTTGGCCAAGTGAATCATTGTGGACGTTCTGCCTCTTTTCCTATGCTTTAAATGCAATTCCAGTCTACCTCCTGAAATCGTTTTCCTGCAATTCTGCCTTGCTTTCAATGCCTCTTCATAGCCTTACCTCAATATATTTTTTGAAAATAGTTGGCCTTTATAACTCTGCAGGTTTTTGAATTGCAGTGGCCCTTAGCTCCATTTTTCAGCTCTTATTTTTGTGATCTTGCCTCATAACCACAGGATTCCTTCAGGCCCTATTCTTCTTCTGGGGCACCTTGCTGTGCCTTTGGTTTATTCTTCTTACTGATGTGAATTTAGAGTGACATGTGCCCATTGAAACCGCTACAGCTAGTTTCTCACTGGTTCCCCCTATTCCCATTCATCCTCCGCACTAACTGCAGACTGTGCGATACCAGAACTTAAAGGCATTGACTCTCCATGTGGGGATATTTTTGGTAAAGCGGCTGGAATGTCGATCCGGAGCCCCAGGAGAGGAAAAATGAGGTGCGTTTTAGAAACCTTTCCCGATCATATGGTATACCAGTCGCTGGGTTTCCCAAGCATGGTTTAGCTGTAGGAAGATTCCCTTCAACCTGGAGTGTTGGGACCCTTGGAATGAGTAGCATGAAGTATTGCATTAAACTTTTGGCAGTTGCTCACCAAAGCTCATCAATCCTCTCAGCCCCAAGTGTCCAGCCTTATGTCTTATCCAGCTGTGGGTTTATATGTGGTCAATCCAGGTTGCATCACAGCCCCTGAGCGAATTTTGTAAGAATTTTTCTCTCTTTCATTGTTTCTGCGTTTTGTTTTTAAAATTTATTTCTATAATGGGGTTTAGCTCATTTTCACTGCTGTGTTTGTGCCACTCTGCACACACTTGATTCCCTTATGGAGATATATCAATACATGGGTTTTAAGATTCTTATTACTCAGATATATTTCTCTGCGGTGTATAGGGTGTGTTGAGGCCAGTTCATTGAGCAAGGTGTAGATCTTGGCTAATATCTATTTGGTTTATTGAACGGTATCTGTGCTAATTTCAAACTCTGGTTTTATGCATCACCCCACCTCTCCTTTCCCCTTAAGCTGAAATAAGTGTGTTTTCTAAATGTGAGACACTGTTCTGTTCTGTAATTCATTTCTTGTGCAGCCATATTTACCCTCCCTCTATAAGTGATATCTTATGATATGTTTCTTTTTCTGTTTGACTTATTTCAAGTAGTATTATCGGACCTAAATCCACTCTTTATCCTTCTACTAGCCTTATTACATTGATTTCATGGTGAAGAGATATTCCATTGTACATAAGTACCACATCTTCTTTATCCATTGTTCTCTTTCCTGGGATATTTAAGGTATACTGAAGTTGAGGTTCTTGTAAACAGAGTAGCCCTAAACTGTGGTGTGCTTGTGTCTTGTTAATTTTTAGATTTCCCTAGATATACTCCCATGATTGGAAGTGTCCTATGCTCTGTAGCTCTGTTTTTTAGATGATTTAGGAACCACCATACACTTCTCCAGAGTGGCTCTCGGCAGTTCACACACTGCCCATCAGCGTATAAAGGCTCCCTGTTCTCCATGGCCTGTCCTGCATTTCTGGGTTTTACAATTTTTTAGGATGGCCCTTTTGACCAGTGGGAAATGAGACTTCTTTGTTGTGCACATTTGCATTGCTTGCTTGCTTCGTTGCCCATAAAGTGCGTATGCGTTTTTTCCTGGATAT
The DNA here is from genome assembly GCF_039906515.1 of Pseudorca crassidens. NCBI lineage: Eukaryota > Metazoa > Chordata > Mammalia > Artiodactyla > Delphinidae > Pseudorca > Pseudorca crassidens. The sequence goes on from NC_090298.1 coordinate 176,583,316, forward strand.
AATCAGGAAAAAACGCATACGCCCTTTTGGGCCAACTGCATCATTGTCGAAATTCTGCCGCTTTTCATGTGCTTTAAAGACGAGTCCAATCTATCTCTTGAAATCTGTTTCTTGCAATTCTGTCTTGCATTCAGATCCTCTTCTTTGCCTTACCTCAACATATTTTTGGACGTTAGTTTTCATTTATAACTCTGCAGGTTTGTGAATTGCAGTGACCCTGAGCTCCATTTTTTAAGTTGCTCTTTTGTGAGCTGGCCTCAAACCCGCAGGATTGCTTCAGGCCCTATTTTGGCTCGGGCGAGGCGGGCTGAGCCTTTTTTCAATTCTTATTCTTAATGGGAAATTAGAGTGATATGTGCCCGTCCAAACCCCTACAACTATTCTCTCATTGGTTCCCCGTTCATCCTCCTCACAATTTGCAAAATGTGTGAAACAGAAGTTGAAATGTGCTGATTCTCCAAGTGGGGAGATTCTAAGTAACGTGGCTGGAATGGTGAACAGGAGCACCAGGAGAGGATAAATGAGCTGCATTTTAGACACATCTCCCGATCACATGGTGTACAGTCCTCTGGGTTTTCCATGCATGTTTTAGCTGTAGGAAGATCCCTTGAACCTGCATATTTGGGACCCATTGAATGGGTACCAGGTAGTATTACTTTAAAGGGTGTGCATTTCCTCACCCAACCTCACATTTCTCTTAGCGCAAACTGTTTCCAGCCTTATGTCTCATCCTGCTGTGGGTCTAGATGTGTTCAATCCATGTTGCATCACCGGCCCTGAGGAAAAGTTGTAAGAGGTTTTCTCTGTCTCTCTGTCGTTTATTTTTTTCAATTTATTACTATATTGGTTACAGCTGATTTTCAAAGCTCTGTTTCTTGCTGCTGTACATCCACTTGATTCACGTACAGAGAGACATCAGTAAATTCTTTTTCAGATTCTTACCAGTCGTATATATTCTTTTCCGGTGACTTGAGTGTGCTGAGTGCAGTTCTTTTAGCTACCGTGTAGGCCTTGTTGATTATCAGTTTGGTATTTGGAATGGTATCTTTGCTAATTTCAACCTCCTGGGTGATGCCTCACCCCTCCCCACCTTTCCCGTTTAGCAGCCTTATGCGTGTTTTCTACATATTTGACTATGTTTTTGTTTTGTAATTTATTTCATGTGTAGCCATTTTGGATTCCACCTTTAAGTGATATCTTATGATATGTGTCTTTTTCTTTTTGAATTCTGTCACTTAGAAAGATCATACATAACTCCTCCGGAGTTGTTACAACTGGCCATATTTCATTGATTTCCAGGCTGAATAATATTCCACTCTACCTAAGTACCACATCTCTACCCATTTTTTCCCTCCAGAGACATTTAAGTTATATCCTAGTTGAGGATCTTTTAAACAGAGAGGGGGTAAACATTGGGGTGCCTGTGTCCTCTCGATTTTTGTTTTTCTCAAGATATACGCCCATGAGTGCAAGTGCCCTATGCTCTGTAGCTCATTTTTTAGATGCTTTAGTAAACACAATACACTTCTCCAGAATGGCCGTTGGCAATATACATTTCCACTATAAGTCTCACAGGGCTCCCTCTTCTCCTTGCCCTGTCCTGCATTTCTGTTGTTTACGCTTTATGAGGATGGCTCTTCTGACTGATGCGAAGTGATATCTTTTGTAGTATTGACTTCCAGTGCCCACCTGTTTGGTTGGCTAAAAAAGTGTATGCCCTTTTCTTGAATATATACAGAAAAAAACGCATACACCCTTTTTGGCCAACTGCAATGTTGGCAATGTTCAGCTCCTTTTCTTGTGCTTAATGGCGAGTCCTTTCTACCTCCTCAAATCCCTTTCCTGCCATTCTCCCTTGCTTACAAGTCCTTTTCTCTGACTTTCCTCAAGACATTTTTCAGTGATGGATATTTTCAACTCTGCAGTTTTGTGAATTTTACTGCCCCTGAGTTCCATTGTTCAACTTGTGTTTATGGGAACTGGCCACAAAGCAGCGGGATTTCCTCAAGCCCTATACTGTTTCCATGGGCAACCCTAGCCTTTGGTCAATTCGTCTTCCTGATTGGAAATTAGAGTGACATGTGCCTGTCTGAACACCTAGGACTTGTCTCTCATTGTTCCTCATCCTTCCGCTTCATCCTCTGGACAAATTCCAAACTGTACGCAACAGGATGTTGACAGTGCTGACATCTCCAAGTGGGGAGACTGTTAGTAAAGACGCTGGAGGGGTGAACCCGAGCACCAGGAGATGAGGAGAGGAGATGCCTTTTCCAAACTCTTCCCGATCAGACGGTATACCATCCTCTGGGTGTGACAGACATGTTTTAGCAGTAGGAAGAGTCCCATTCATGTAAGGAGAACACCAGGGCTTTTTCAAAATCAGTGTCTCCCCGAAACCCAAACTGGGGAATTTTTTAAGCTACGGCTACACATATGTTCATTAAGGGCCTTGGGAAGTAGGCAGAGTCCAAACTTTAGATGATTGAAGTCTTCAGGGTCAGAAGCACTCACCACCAGCTTCCCTTAGGTTACACTTTAACTGTCATTGATAGATGATGTCAATAAAAATATCTATTCTTTTTCAGATTATTTCCCCTTATAGGTTATTGCAAAATGTTGAGTGTAGTTCCCTGTGCTATACAGTAGTTCCTTGTTGATGATCTATTTTATACATAGCAGTGTGTATGTGTTAATCCCAAACTGTTAATTTATCCCTCCTCCCACCTTTCCCCTTTGGTAATAATAAATTATAAGATTTTATACTTCTCAGAAATGGGGGAGCTGAAAGAGAGGTATCATTTTCAATGGAAAAGCATTTAAAACAAGATTGAAGCTTTAACCAAGATTATTAGATGTACATCCTTGGAAAGAAATCACTTCGTTTCTCTAATATTGACCTGACAAATAAGACAAACCTTTTCACTGAACTTGCTTATAATAAAGTGATGGAAATATCAAATGGAAGTGTTAGAAACATCTTATTTTACCCGAGCCTTATACACTGTTCTATGTTAACTACAGTTTGGCTCACACATCTGTTCATTGAGGTTACAATAGTCTCAATTTCTGTTACTGATCCTCCAGAGTGGACCCCAACAAGTGTCCCCCTGCCCAGTGTCATTGGGGCCAACAGATCGAGACTGAGTTTGGTTCACAAGCAAAGGAAACTTTATATTTTGATCAGAGAATGGAGAGGTGAGAGCATGCACTACCCCGTGGGCTGTGGGCTGGGCTGCTGTGTAGAGATCCTGTCAGAGTCAGTGGGAGGGAGGGGGCGGAGCTCTCGAGGGCCAGGTTGGCTGCAGCTCAGGCTCTATATCGCGGAGTCTGCACTGGGCCCCAGGAGCTGAGGTGTCGACCCAGCCATTCTGCACTAGGAAATCTGGTCTGAAGTGCCGGGTGTGGAACCTCTGCATGCGGGACCCTAGGAGCACGTGAAATTAGACAAAGCACAAAGGATAAAAAAGGTTAGACTTGACTTTATTGCCCAGATTCTATTTTTATCTCCCAGGGATTTTTAATGGGCTTTGCTGGGGACAAACCCCTCCTCTGCCTTTTGTCCCGTTCCTCATTCTTGGAGTGCTGAGGGTGCAGACACTTCTTCTGTAACTGCTGAGTGCTGAGTTGGGAGCCCTAATACCCGGGGGCGAGGGTCAGAGCTTCTCCCCAGCAGCCTCCAGGTGACGTTGATTGTCCCCAGGCCCCCTGCCTCCCTGCTCGTCCACCTGAGCACCAGCATTGGAAGTGTTATAGATTCTAATGACCTTTAAGAGTCCAGGAAAGAGATGTGCAGAGACGCTGTGGGGGCCGGTTTCACCCCGCCCCACATTTGTTCGGCCACCTTAGGCTGACCATTTCTGCCAGCCTAGATGCTCTGACCAGTAGTCTGCGCTTTCTTCAATTAGGCCCCTGAATTAACGTACAAACAGCACCAGGTGTCAGAGCCCTGCCCGCTCAACTCCCAGACAGTCCAGGGTCAGTGGTGATCAAGGACCATGATGACCACTGAGTCAACAGCCTTTTGAAGTAAACAGGAGTCCAGCCGGTCTTATTGGCCACCATCATCACGGTGTCTGTAGGCTTTTCTATGGTGACAGTGTGATATACGGTTCCCCCACCAAGATTATTAGCTCCCCTCTGGGTGCAGTAAGTCCTGCAAGCAGTAGTCTACTCTTTTGGGACACACTCTTATTGTTTTATGAGAGAAACTCCAGGTCAAGTGATGTTCACACGAGTCGTCATGGTGCCCTGTTGCCCCCGGTTATCTCTCTGGATGTTGGAGTTGGAGGGCCTCCTCACTCGAGGTCGGTGTGCCCACGGAGCGAACCCTGCAACTTCAGGGCATCGTTGGTGGTTAGGATCACCACGTGGGGTTCTTTTCCCTTAGGAAGGAGGTGGCCTTTTGGGCTGCTGATTTCCAGGTTTTTAGATACCGCCAGTATCTTGGCCAGATGCGGCAGTGGGCCAAGCCCCTTGGTGACCGTAGTTTATCCTACCTGGATGGCATTCTTGCATTGTTCCATTTCAAGTGGTCCCAGTTTTTGCACTAATTCTCCAATGGCGATTCACCTTTCACCGGGAATGTAAAGGTCAAAGGGTTTAGCTAAATTAGGGAGTTCCAGGGCAAGGGTCTGAATTGACTGCTCTTTCCATTCTTGAAAGGCCACTTCTGGATTCTATTCAAAAGGATCATCATCTTTTCCTTTCAGTGTTTCATATAGAGGCCCAGCTAGTAGACTGTAGTTAGGGATCCAGAAGCAGCAAACCCTGGCCTCCCCAGGAACCCCTAAGCTGTCTTCTAGTTTTAGAAAGGGGTAAGGCTGCAAATGGTTTCTTCCCTTTCCTGGGATGGGCTTCTCCGACCTTCTGTGAGAATGAAGCCCAGGCAGGTCACCGCAGTCTGTGATATTTGAGCTTTTTCTTGGACAACTTCTATCCTTTATTGGCTTGGTAGTTCAGAGGCCTCCTTAGTAGGGCTGGCGATCAGAATGTCGTCTGCGTACTGAAGGAGGGTTTCCTTTTCCAGAGGTAGAACTTTTAGGTCTTTAGCTAAGCTTTCCCCAAAGATGGTGTGGGAATTTTTGCACCCTTGGGGCAAGACGGCCCGGAAGTATTGTTTTAGTTGTATGTTGAGTCCTGCCACTCACAAGCCAAAATTTCTTGTGACTCTGGGACTAATGGAATACAAAAGAAGGCATCATTGAAGACTAATACAGAATACCATGTCCTGGTGGTTGGTAGAATGACCAGCAGGGTGTAGGAATTAGGAGCAACTGGAGGTATATCCTCGGTGGCTTCACTGACTGTCCTGACATCCTTTACCAGGTCCCCAGCAGCCCATGGGGCTCTCGTGGTCAGACCAATCCCAGAATATGGAGCTCACCTGGGCAGGTACCCCACCCCCACCCCAGCCCACGGGGCTCTCGTGGTCAGGCCCTTCCCAGGATACAGAGCTACCCTTGCAGGTACCATGGCAGGGCTGGGCACACAGGAACCGTGCACATAGCCCTCATTGCAGAGCACCCCCAGCTCACCTGTCGCTCAGAGCTGGCACAGAGCACCTCAGAGCAGGACTTGAACTAACAAACAGCAGCTGCGACAGGTCTGTGACCCTGGGCATCACTCTGTGCGGCCTCCCTCCACCTGGTCTTCCAGAGACTTCCACTGCACCCGGGGCACCAGGCCTCTGTCTCCAACCACCACCCACCCCTCCTCTCCCTGACTCCTGGGTTCCTCTCATAAGGAGAGGGTTTTCTTGAAGTTGTCTCCCACTCATGGGCCAGATAAAATGATTAGAAAACAAGCCAAAGCTGCAGCCCCTTGTCTATCCTGACTCTCAGGAGCCCACACCTGTTCCTTGGACCTGGCCGGTTCAGCAAGTTCCATTTTCTGCAACTGTGAGCCCCTGAGGGGTGATGATTGGCTGACCTGGGCAGCCTTACCGTGCGGGCCAGCCCTCCCCAGGTGTGCCTGGGTTGAGATCAATATAAATACCACTCCAGGCAGCAAGAGCCCCTGCAGCCGTGCCTGACGCCATTTTCTCTGCCCTGTCAGCAGTCTCGGGGCTGGGCTGGTGGGAGGGAGTGAGAGGCCACGGCTTTGTGGGTGGCCCAGTGTGAGTGGGGCTCTGCTGGACTTTCTGCAGCAGTTGCCAGGCTGCCACCTGCTAAAGAAGAGGATGTGTCACCCATACCTGCTGCTGGAATTTCTCCCTGGGCAGAGGTGAGGAAGGAAAAAAGCAGTGGGGGCAGGGACAGGACGGGTATCTCAGTCAGGGAAATGGAAATCTTCCAGAAGAGCACCCAGGGCCAGGACCATCCTGGCTGGCCTGCAGGCACCAAGTCGGCCGGCATGCTGTCACTCGTGTGGCTCTATGGCCCTTCCTCTAGGCTTTCAAGTCCTTGTATATATTCAGGTGTTTTACCTGGGACGGGTGGGAATAGTTCAGCAGCAACTGGCCTGGGGCTCAGCTCACGTTTACTCACAGATGCCTCGGCACGGTGCCCCAGCTTTGCAATGAGGACGCTTGTTGCGTGGGGGCTGCTGGCTGAATGGGAGACGATTCCCCACCACTGGCCAACTTCAGAATTGTTTACAACTGGAGCAAGTGCCCTGATACGGTTTTCCTCTGTGGAACTGGTGGGTTCTGTGTTTTTTTTCTCTTTTTCGTTTTTGGTTCAAGGTAGATTTTATTCCTCTTTTTTGTATTTACAGATATAAGCATGGAAATAATTTATTCATATAAATACATGTATGTGAAGGGAATAATTGTTTTTTCTGTTTTATTTTTTAAATTTTATTTCTTTTTAATTTTTAATTTTATTTTATATTTTTATACAGCAGGTTCTTATTGGTTATCTATTTTATACATATAAATGTATACATGCCAATCCCAGTCTCTCAACTCCTCCCACCACCACCCCCCCAACAGCTTTCCCCCCTTGTTGTCCATACATTTGTTGTCTACATCTGTTGCTCTATTTATGCCTTGCAAAATGGTTAATCTGTACAGTTTTTCTAGGTTCCACATATATGCATGAATATACAAGATTTGTTTTTCTCTTTCTGACTTACTTCACTCTGTATGACAGTCTCTAGATCCATCGACGTCTCTACAAATGACCCAATTTCATTCCTTTTCATGGCTTAGTAATATTCCATTTTATATATGTACCACAGCTTTATGCATTCGTCTGTCTGTGGGCATTTAGGTTGCTTCCATTACCTCGATATTGTAAATAGTGATGCAATGAACATTGCGGTGAATGTCTCGTTTTGATTTATGGTTTTGTCTGGGTATATGTCCAGTACTGGGATTGCTGTATCATATGGTAATTCTATTGTTAGTTTCTTAAGAAACTCCATATTGTTCTCCGTAGTGACTGTATCAATTTATATTCCCAACAATAGTGGAAGAGGGTTCCTTTTCTCCACACCCTTTCCAGCATTTTTGTTTGTAGATTTTCTCATGATGCCCATTCTATCAGGTGTGAGGTGATACCTCATTGTTGAGTCCATTTTGTTGAGCAAGGGGTAGATCTTGTCTATTACATATTTGGCTTATTGAATGGTATCTGTGCTAATTTCAAACTCTGGTTTTATGCAGCACCCCAACTCACTTTCCCCCTTAAGGAAGCATAAGTTGGTTTTCTAAACTTGAGACCCTGTTCTGTTTTGTAATTCAGTTCATGTGTAGCCAAGTTCACATTCCATGTATTAGTGATATCTTATGATGTTTCTTTTTCTGTGTGACATATTTCAGTTAGAATCATCATACCTGAATCCACTCATTATGCTGCTACGGGCCTGATGACATAGATTTCATGGCTGAGTGATTTTGCATTGTACATAAGTACCACAACTTCTTTATCCATTTTTCACTTTCTGCGATATTGAACTTGTACCGTAAACGAGGTTCTTGTAAACAGAGCTGTCCCAAACTGTGGGGTGGCTGTGTCTTTTTGATTTTAATTTCCCTAAGCTATAGGACCATAAGTGGAAGTGCCCTAGGCTCTGTTGCTTTGTTTTTTAGATGTTTCAGGAAACACCATACACTTCTCCCGAGTGGCTGTTGGCAATTTACATCCCGCCAATCAGCATAACAAGGCTCCCAGTTCTCCATGGCCTGTCCTGCCTTTCTGGATTTTACACTTTTCTCAGATGGCCCTTCTGACCGGGGGGAAGTGAGACTTCATTGTAGTGCAGATTTCCTTTGCAAGCTTGCTTGGTTGGCCAAAAAGTGCGTATGCGTTTTTTCCTGATTCAGGAAAAAACGCATACGCCCTTTTTGGCCAAGTGCATCATTGTGGACGTTCTGCCTCTTTTCCTATGCTTAAAATGCAATTCCAGTCTACCTCCTGAAATCGGTTTCCTGCAATTCTGCCCCGCTTTCAAGTCCTCTTGGCAGCCTTACTTCAGTATATTTTTGGACGATTGCTGTCATTTATAACTCTGCAGGTTTGTGAATTCCTGTGCCCCTGAGCTCCGTTCTTCATCTCGCTTTCTTGTGAGCTGGCCGCAACACCGCAGGATTGCTTCAGGCACTAATCTGGTTCCAGCACGGCATGCTGAGCCTTTGGTTAATTCCTGTCCTTGGTGGGAAATGAGAGTTAAATTTGCCCGTCCAGAAACCTCCAGCTTGTCTCTCATTGGTTCCCCTATTCCTGTTCATCTTCCACTGAAATTGAAAACAGGGCCAAACAGGAGGTTAAAGGGACTGACTCTCCAAGTCGGGAGAGTGTTAGTAAAGCGTCTGGAATGTTGCACCCGAGTACCAGGGGACGAAAACTGAGACATATTGGAACACGTCTCCCGATCACATGGTTGATCATACTCTGGGTTCCACATGCATGTTTTAGCTGAAGGAAGAATACCTTAAACCTGGGTAGTTGAGACCCGTGGAATGAGTACCATGCAATATGATTTCAAAGGGTCTTCATTTGCTCACCAAACCTCTCCAATCCTATCACTGCTGCATTTATGCCCCTGTACACACGCTTGATTCCCTTTCGGAGACATAGCAATCCATAGGTTTTAAGATAATTACTAGTCAGGTACATTCTTAGGCGTTTAATATGCGGTGTTGAGTCCATTTCGTTGAGCAAGGAGTAGCTCTTGTCTATTCCATATTTGGCTTAAGGAACTTTATCTGTGCTCATTTCAATCTCTGGTTTTATGCAGCACCCCAACTCACCTTTACCCTTAAGCAAGCATAAGTTGGTTTTCTAAATTTGAGACCCTGTTCTGTTCTGTAATTCAGTTCCTGTGTAGCCAAGTTTACATTCCGTGTATTACTGATATCTTATGATGTTTCTTTTTCTGTGTGATTTATTTCAGTTAGAATCATCATACCTGAATCCACTCATTGTGCTGCTAAGGGCCTGATGACATAGATTTCATTGCTGAGTGATATTGCTTTGTAAGTAAATACCACAACTTCTTTATCCATTTTTCACTTTCTGCGATGTTGAACTTGTACTGTAAACGAGGTTCTTGTAAACAGAGGCGTCCCAAACTTTGGGGTGGCTGTGTCTTTTTGATTTTAATTTCCCTAAGCTATAGGACCATAATTGGAAGTGCCCTAGGCTCTGTTGCTTTGTGTTTTAGATGTTTCAGGAAACACCATACACTTCTCCCGAGTGTCTGTTGGCAATTTACATCCCGCCCATCAGCATAACAAGGCTCCCAGTTCTCCATGGCCTGTCCTGCCTTTCTGGATTTTACACTTTTTTCAGATGGCCCTTTTGACCGGGGGGAAGTGAGACTTCATTGTAGTGCAGATTTCCTTTGCAATCTTGCTTGGTTGGCCAAAAAGGGCGTATGCGTTTTTTCCTGAATATATTCAGGAAAAAACGCATACGCCCTTTTTGGCCAAGTGCATCATTGTGGACGTTCTGCCTCTTTTCCTATGCTTTCAATGCAATTCCAGTCTACCTCCTGAAATCGGTTTCCTGCAATTCTGCCCCGCTTTCAAGTCCTCTTGGCAGCCTTACTTCAGTATATTTTTGGACGATAGCTGTCATTTATAACTCTGCAGGTTTGTGAATTACAGTGCCCCTGAGCTCCTTTCTTCAACTCACTTTCTTGTGAGCTGGCCGCAACACCGCAGGATGGCTTCAGGCCCTAATCTGGTTCCGGCACAGCATGCTGAGCCTTTGGTTATTTCCTCTTCCTGGTGGGAAATGAGAGTTAAATTTGCCCGTCCAGACACCTCCAGCAAGTCTCTCATTGGTTCTCGCTATTCCTGTTCATCTTCCGCAGAAATTGCAAACTGGGCCAAACAGGAGGTTAAAGGCGCTGACTCTCCAAGTGGGGAGAGTGTTAGTAAAGCATCTGGAATGTTGCACCCGAGTACCAGGGGAGGAAAACTGAGACATATTTGAACATGTTTCCCGTTCACACGGTTGATCATACTCTGGGTTCCACATGCATGTTTTAGCTGAAGGAAGAATACCTTAAACCTGGAGAGTTGAGACCCGTGGAATTGGTACCATGCAATATGACTTCAAAGGGTCTTCATTTGCTCACTGAACCTCTCCAATCCTATCACTGCTGCGTTTATGCCCCTGTACACGTGCTTGATTCTCTTTTGGAGACATAGCAATCCATAGGTTTTAAGATACTTACTAGTCAGGTACATTCTTAGGCGTTTAATATGGGGTGTTGAGTCCATTTCGTTGAGCAAGGAGTAGCTCTTGTCTATTCCATATTTGGCTTAAGGAACTTTATCTGTGTTCATTTCAATCTCTGGTTTTATGCAGCACCCCAACTCACCTTTCCCCTTAAGCAAGCATAAGTTGGTTTTCTAAATTTGAGACCCTGTTCTGTTCTGTAATTCAGTTCCTGTGTAGACAAGTTTACATTCCGTGTATTAGTGATATCTTATGATGTTTCTTTTTCTGTGTGTCTTATTTCAGTTAGAATCATCGTACCTGAATCCACTCATTGTGCTGCTAAGGGCCTGATGACATAGATTTCATTGCTGAGTGATATTGCTTTGTAAGTAAATACCACAACTTCTTTATCCATTTTTCACTTTCTGCGATGTTGAACTTGTACTGTAAATGAGGTTCTTGTAAACAGAGGCGTCCCAAACTTTGGGGTGGCTGTGTCTTTTTGATTTTAATTTCCCTAAGCTATAGGACCATAAGTGGAAGTGCCCTAGGCTCTGTTGCTTTGTTTTTTAGATGTTTCAGGAAACACCATACACTTCTCCCAAGTGTCTGTTGGCAATTTACATCCCGCCCATCAGCATAACAAGGCTCCCAGTTCTCCATGGCCTGTCCTGCCTTTCTGCATTTTACACTTTTTTCAGATGGCCCTTTTGACCAGGGGGAAGTGAGACTTCATTGTAGTGCAGATTTCCTTTGCAAGCTTGCTTGGTTGTCCAAAAAGGGCGTATGCCTTTTTTCCTGAATAAATTCAGGAAAAAAGGCATACGCCCTTTTTGGCCAAGTGAATCATTGTGGACGTTCTGCCTCTTTTCCTATGCTTTCAATGCAATTCCAGTCTACCTCCTGAAATCGTTTTCCTGCAATTCTGCCTTGCTTTCAATGCCTCTTCATAGCCTTACCTCAATATATTTTTTGAAAATAGTTGACCTTTATAACTCTGCAGGTTTTTGAATTGCAGTGGCCCTTAGCTCCATTTTTCAGCTCTTATTTTTGTGATCTTGCCTCATAACCACAGGATTCCTTCAGGCCCTATTCTTCTTCTGGGGCACCTTGCTGTGCCTTTGGTTTATTCTTCTTACTGATGTGAATTTAGAGTGACATGTGCCCATTGAAACCGCTACAGCTAGTTTCTCACTGGTTCCCCCTATTCCCATTCATCCTCCGCACTAACTGCAGACTGTGCGATACCAGAACTTAAAGGCATTGACTCTCCATGTGGGGATATTTTTGGTAAAGCGGCTGGAATGTCGATCCGGAGCCCCAGGAGAGGAAAAATGAGGTGCGTTTTAGAAACCTTTCCCGATCATATGGTATACCAGTCGCTGGGTTTCCCAAGCATGGTTTAGCTGTAGGAAGATTCCCTTCAACCTGGAGTGTTGGGACCCTTGGAATGAGTAGCATGAAGTATTGCATTAAACTTTTGGCAGTTGCTCACCAAAGCTCATCAATCCTCTCAGCCCCAAGTGTCCAGCCTTATGTCTTATCCAGCTGTGGGTTTATATGTGGTCAATCCAGGTTGCATCACAGCCCCTGAGCGAATTTTGTAAGAATTTTTCTCTCTTTCATTGTTTCTGCGTTTTGTTTTTAAAATTTATTTCTATAATGGGGTTTAACTCATTTTCACTGCTGTGTTTGTGTCACTCTGCACACACTTGATTCCCTTATGGAGATATATCAATACATGGGTTTTAAGATTCTTATTACTCAGATATATTTCTCTGCGGTATATAGGGTGTGTTGAGGCCAGTTCATTGAGCAAGGTGTAGATCTTGTCTAATATCTATTTGGTTTATTGAACGGTATCTGTGCTAATTTCAAACTCTGGTTTTATGCATCACCCCACCTCTCCTTTCCCCTTAAGCTGAAATAAGTGTGTTTTCTAAATGTGAGACACTGTTCTGTTCTGTAATTCATTTCTTGTGCAGCCATATTTACCCTCCCTCTATAAGTGATATCTTATGATATGTTTCTTTTTCTGTTTGACTTATTTCAAGTAGTATTATCGGACCTAAATCCACTCTTTATCCTTCTACTAGCCTTATTACATTGATTTCATGGTGAAGAGATATTCCATTGTACATAAGTACCACATCTTCTTTATCCATTGTTCTCTTTCCTGGGATATTTAAGGTATACTGAAGTTGAGGTTCTTGTAAACAGAGTAGCCCTAAACTGTGGTGTGCTTGTGTCTTGTTAATTTTTAGATTTCCCTAGATATACTCCCATGATTGGAAGTGTCCTATGCTCTGTAGCTCTGTTTTTTAGATGATTTAGGAACCACCATACACTTCTCCAGAGTGGCTCTCGGCAGTTCACACACTGCCCATCAGCGTATAAAGGCTCCCTGTTCTCCATGGCCTGTCCTGCATTTCTGGTTTTTACAATTTTTTAGGATGGCCCTTTTGACCAGTGGGAAATGAGACTTCTTTGTTGTGCACATTTGCATTGCTTGCTTGCTTCGTTGCCCATAAAGTGCGTATGCGTTTTTTCCTGGATATAATCAGGAAAAAACGCATACGCCCTTTTGGGCCAACTGCATCATTGTCGAAATTCTGCCGCTTTTCATGTGCTTTAAAGACGAGTCCCATCTATCTCTTGAAATCTGTTTCTTGCAATTCTGTCTTGCATTCAGATCCTCTTCTTTGCCTTACCTCAACATATTTTTGGACGTTAGTTTTCATTTATAACTCTGCAGGTTTGTGAATTGCAGTGACCCTGAGCTCCATTTTTTAAGTTGCTCTTTTGTGAGCTGGCCTCAAACCCGCAGGATTGCTTCAGGCCCTATTTTGGCTCGGGCGAGGCGGGCTGAGCCTTTTTTCAATTCTTATTCTTAATGGGAAATTAGAGTGATATGTGCCCGTCCAAACCCCTACAACTATTCTCTCATTGGTTCCCCGTTCATCCTCCTCACAATTTGCAAAATGTGTGAAACAGAAGTTGAAATGTGCTGATTCTCCAAGTGGGGAGATTCTAAGTAACGTGGCTGGAATGGTGAACAGGAGCACCAGGAGAGGATAAATGAGCTGCATTTTAGACACATCTCCCGATCACATGGTGTACAGTCCTCTGGGTTTTCCATGCATGTTTTAGCTGTAGGAAGATCCCTTGAACCTGCATATTTGGGACCCATTGAATGGGTACCAGGTAGTATTACTTTAAAGGGTGTGCATTTCCTCACCCAACCTCACATTTCTCTTAGCGCAAACTGTTTCCAGCCTTATGTCTCATCCTGCTGTGGGTCTAGATGTGTTCAATCCATGTTGCATCACCGGCCCTGAGGAAAAGTTGTAAGAGGTTTTCTCTGTCTCTCTGTCATTTATTTTTTTCAATTTATTACTATATTGGTTACAGCTGATTTTCAAAGCTCTGTTTCTTGCTGCTGTACATCCACTTGATTCACGTACAGAGAGACATCAGTAAATTCTTTTTCAGATTCTTACCAGTCGTATATATTCTTTTCCGGTGACTTGAGTGTGCTGAGTGCAGTTCTTTTAGCTACCGTGTAGGCCTTGTTGATTATCAGTTTGGTATTTGGAATGGTATCTTTGCTAATTTCAACCTCCTGGGTGATGCCTCACCCCTCCCCACCTTTCCCGTTTAGCAGCCTTATGCGTGTTTTCTACATATTTGACTATGTTTTTGTTTTGTAATTTATTTCATGTGTAGCCATTTTGGATTCCACCTTTAAGTGATATCTTATGATATGTGTCTTTTTCTTTTTGAATTCTGTCACTTAGAAAGATCATACATAACTCCTCCGGAGTTGTTACAACTGGCCATATTTCATTGATTTCCAGGCTGAATAATATTCCACTCTACCTAAGTACCACATCTCTACCCATTTTTTCCCTCCAGAGACATTTAAGTTATATCCTAGTTGAGGATCTTTTAAACAGAGAGGGGGTAAACATTGGGGTGCCTGTGTCCTCTCGATTTTTGTTTTTCTCAAGATATACGCCCATGAGTGCAAGTGCCCTATGCTCTGTAGCTCATTTTTTAGATGCTTTAGTAAACACAATACACTTCTCCAGAATGGCCGTTGGCAATATACATTTCCACTATAAGTCTCACAGGGCTCCCTCTTCTCCTTGCCCTGTCCTGCATTTCTGTTGTTTACGCTTTATGAGGATGGCTCTTCTGACTGATGCGAAGTGATATCTTTTGTAGTATTGACTTCCAGTGCCCACCTGTTTGGTTGGCTAAAAAAGTGTATGCCCTTTTCTTGAATATATACAGAAAAAAACGCATACACCCTTTTTGGCCAACTGCAATGTTGGCAATGTTCAGCTCCTTTTCTTGTGCTTAATGGCGAGTCCTTTCTACCTCCTCAAATCCCTTTCCTGCCATTCTCCCTTGCTTACAAGTCCTTTTCTCTGACTTTCCTCAAGACATTTTTCAGTAATGGATATTTTCAACTCTGCAGTTTTGTGAATTTTACTGCCCCTGAGTTCCATTGTTCAACTTGTGTTTATGGGAACTGGCCACAAAGCAGCGGGATTTCCTCAAGCCCTATACTGTTTCCATGGGCAACCCTAGCCTTTGGTCAATTCGTCTTCCTGATTGGAAATTAGAGTGACATGTGCCTGTCTGAACACCTAGGACTTGTCTCTCATTGTTCCTCATCCTTCCGCTTCATCCTCTGGACAAATTCCAAACTGTACGCAACAGGATGTTGACAGTGCTGACATCTCCAAGTGGGGAGACTGTTAGTAAAGACGCTGGAGGGGTGAACCCGAGCACCAGGAGATGAGGAGAGGAGATGCCTTTTCCAAACTCTTCCCGATCAGACGGTATACCATCCTCTGGGTGTGACAGACATGTTTTAGCAGTAGGAAGAGTCCCATTCATGTAAGGAGAACACCAGGGCTTTTTCAAAATCAGTGTCTCCCCGAAACCCAAACTGGGGAATTTTTTAAGCTACGGCTACACATATGTTCATTAAGGGCCTTGGGAAGTAGGCAGAGTCCAAACTTTAGATGATTGAAGTCTTCAGGGTCAGAAGCACTCACCACCAGCTTCCCTTAGGTTACACTTTAACTGTCATTGATAGATGATGTCAATAAAAATATCTATTCTTTTTCAGATTATTTCCCCTTATAGGTTATTGCAAAATGTTGAGTGTAGTTCCCTGTGCTATACAGTAGTTCCTTGTTGATGATCTATTTTATACATAGCAGTGTGTATGTGTTAATCCCAAACTGTTAATTTATCCCTCCTCCCACCTTTCCCCTTTGGTAATAATAAATTATAAGATTTTATACTTCTCAGAAATGGGGGAGCTGAAAGAGAGGTATCATTTTCAATGGAAAAGCATTTAAAACAAGATTGAAGCTTTAACCAAGATTATTAGATGTACATCCTTGGAAAGAAATCACTTCGTTTCTCTAATATTGACCTGACAAATAAGACAAACCTTTTCACTGAACTTGCTTATAATAAAGTGATGGAAATATCAAATGGAAGTGTTAGAAACATCTTATTTTACCCGAGCCTTATACACTGTTCTATGTTAACTACAGTTTGGCTCACACATCTGTTCATTGAGGTTACAATAGTCTCAATTTCTGTTACTGATCCTCCAGAGTGGACCCCAACAAGTGTCCCCCTGCCCAGTGTCATTGGGGCCAACAGATCGAGACTGAGTTTGGTTCACAAGCAAAGGAAACTTTATATTTTGATCAGAGAATGGAGAGGTGAGAGCATGCACTACCCCGTGGGCTGTGGGCTGGGCTGCTGTGTAGAGATCCTGTCAGAGTCAGTGGGAGGGAGGGGGCGGAGCTCTCGAGGGCCAGGTTGGCTGCAGCTCAGGCTCTATATCGCGGAGTCTGCACTGGGCCCCAGGAGCTGAGGTGTCGACCCAGCCATTCTGCACTAGGAAATCTGGTCTGAAGTGCCGGGTGTGGAACCTCTGCATGCGGGACCCTAGGAGCACGTGAAATTAGACAAAGCACAAAGGATAAAAAAGGTTAGACTTGACTTTATTGCCCAGATTCTATTTTTATCTCCCAGGGATTTTTAATGGGCTTTGCTGGGGACAAACCCCTCCTCTGCCTTTTGTCCCGTTCCTCATTCTTGGAGTGCTGAGGGTGCAGACACTTCTTCTGTAACTGCTGAGTGCTGAGTTGGGAGCCCTAATACCCGGGGGCGAGGGTCAGAGCTTCTCCCCAGCAGCCTCCAGGTGACGTTGATTGTCCCCAGGCCCCCTGCCTCCCTGCTCGTCCACCTGAGCACCAGCATTGGAAGTGTTATAGATTCTAATGACCTTTAAGGGTCCAGGAAAGAGATGTGCAGAGACGCTGTGGGGGCCGGTTTCACCCCGCCCCACATTTGTTCGGCCACCTTAGGCTGACCATTTCTGCCAGCCTAGATGCTCTGACCAGTAGTCTGCGCTTTCTTCAATTAGGCCCCTGAATTAACGTACAAACAGCACCAGGTGTCAGAGCCCTGCCCGCTCAACTCCCAGACAGTCCAGGGTCAGTGGTGATCAAGGACCATGATGACCACTGAGTCAACAGCCTTTTGAAGTAAACAGGAGTCCAGCCGGTCTTATTGGCCACCATCATCACGGTGTCTGTAGGCTTTTCTATGGTGACAGTGTGATATACGGTTCCCCCACCAAGATTATTAGCTCCCCTCTGGGTGCAGTAAGTCCTGCAAGCAGTAGTCTACTCTTTTGGGACACACTCTTATTGTTTTATGAGAGAAACTCCAGGTCAAGTGATGTTCACACGAGTCGTCATGGTGCCCTGTTGCCCCCGGTTATCTCTCTGGATGTTGGAGTTGGAGGGCCTCCTCACTCGAGGTCGGTGTGCCCACGGAGCGAACCCTGCAACTTCAGGGCATCGTTGGTGGTTAGGATCACCACGTGGGGTCCTTTTCCCTTAGGAAGGAGGTGGCCTTTTGGGCTGCTGATTTCCAGGTTTTTAGATACCGCCAGTATCTTGGCCAGATGCGGCAGTGGGCCAAGCCCCTTGGTGACCGTAGTTTATCCTACCTGGATGGCATTCTTGCATTGTTCCATTTCAAGTGGTCCCAGTTTTTGCACTAATTCTCCAATGGCGATTCACCTTTCACCGGGAATGTAAAGGTCAAAGGGTTTAGCTAAATTAGGGAGTTCCAGGGCAAGGGTCTGAATTGACTGCTCTTTCCATTCTTGAAAGGCCACTTCTGGATTCTATTCAAAAGGATCATCATCTTTTCCTTTCAGTGTTTCATATAGAGGCCCAGCTAGTAGACTGTAGTTAGGGATCCAGAAGCAGCAAACCCTGGCCTCCCCAGGAACCCCTAAGCTGTCTTCTAGTTTTAGAAAGGGGTAAGGCTGCAAATGGTTTCTTCCCTTTCCTGGGATGGGCTTCTCCGACCTTCTGTGAGAATGAAGCCCAGGCAGGTCACCGCAGTCTGTGATATTTGAGCTTTTTCTTGGACAACTTCTATCCTTTATTGGCTTGGTAGTTCAGAGGCCTCCTTAGTAGGGCTGGCGATCAGAATGTCGTCTGCGTACTGAAGGAGGGTTTCCTTTTCCAGAGGTAGAACTTTTAGGTCTTTAGCTAAGCTTTCCCCAAAGATGGTGTGGGAATTTTTGCACCCTTGGGGCAAGACGGCCCGGAAGTATTGTTTTAGTTGTATGTTGAGTCCTGCCACTCACAAGCCAAAATTTCTTGTGACTCTGGGACTAATGGAATACAAAAGAAGGCATCATTGAAGACTAATACAGAATACCATGTCCTGGTGGTTGGTAGAATGACCAGCAGGGTGTAGGAATTAGGAGCAACTGGAGGTATATCCTCGGTGGCTTCACTGACTGTCCTGACATCCTTTACCAGGTCCCCAGCAGCCCATGGGGCTCTCGTGGTCAGACCAATCCCAGAATATGGAGCTCACCTGGGCAGGTACCCCACCCCCACCCCAGCCCACGGGGCTCTCGTGGTCAGGCCCTTCCCAGGATACAGAGCTACCCTTGCAGGTACCATGGCAGGGCTGGGCACACAGGAACCGTGCACATAGCCCTCATTGCAGAGCACCCCCAGCTCACCTGTCGCTCAGAGCTGGCACAGAGCACCTCAGAGCAGGACTTGAACTAACAAACAGCAGCTGCGACAGGTCTGTGACCCTGGGCATCACTCTGTGCGGCCTCCCTCCACCTGGTCTTCCAGAGACTTCCACTGCACCCGGGGCACCAGGCCTCTGTCTCCAACCACCACCCACCCCTCCTCTCCCTGACTCCTGGGTTCCTCTCATAAGGAGAGGGTTTTCTTGAAGTTGTCTCCCACTCATGGGCCAGATAAAATGATTAGAAAACAAGCCAAAGCTGCAGCCCCTTGTCTATCCTGACTCTCAGGAGCCCACACCTGTTCCTTGGACCTGGCCGGTTCAGCAAGTTCCATTTTCTGCAACTGTGAGCCCCTGAGGGGTGATGATTGGCTGACCTGGGCAGCCTTACCGTGCGGGCCAGCCCTCCCCAGGTGTGCCTGGGTTGAGATCAATATAAATACCACTCCAGGCAGCAAGAGCCCCTGCAGCCGTGCCTGACGCCATTTTCTCTGCCCTGTCAGCAGTCTCGGGGCTGGGCTGGTGGGAGGGAGTGAGAGGCCATGGCTTTGTGGGTGGCCCAGTGTGAGTGGGGCTCTGCTGGACTTTCTGCAGCAGTTGCCAGGCTGCCACCTGCTAAAGAAGAGGATGTGTCACCCATACCTGCTGCTGGAATTTCTCCCTGGGCAGAGGTGAGGAAGGAAAAAAGCAGTGGGGGCAGGGACAGGACGGGTATCTCAGTCAGGGAAATGGAAATCTTCCAGAAGAGCACCCAGGGCCAGGACCATCCTGGCTGGCCTGCAGGCACCAAGTCGGCCGGCATGCTGTCACTCGTGTGGCTCTATGGCCCTTCCTCTAGGCTTTCAAGTCCTTGTATATATTCAGGTGTTTTACCTGGGACGGGTGGGAATAGTTCAGCAGCAACTGGCCTGGGGCTCAGCTCACGTTTACTCACAGATGCCTCGGCACGGTGCCCCAGCTTTGCAATGAGGACGCTTGTTGCGTGGGGGCTGCTGGCTGAATGGGAGACGATTCCCCACCACTGGCCAACTTCAGAATTGTTTACAACTGGAGCAAGTGCCCTGATACGGTTTTCCTCTGTGGAACTGGTGGGTTCTGTGTTTTTTTTTCTCTTTTTCGTTTTTGGTTCAAGGTAGATTTTATTCCTCTTTTTTGTATTTACAGATATAAGCATGGAAATAATTTATTCATATAAATACATGTATGTGAAGGGAATAATTGATTTTTCTGTTTTATTTTTTAAATTTTATTTCTTTTTAATTTTGAATTTTATTTTATATTTTTATACAGCAGGTTCTTATTGGTTATCTATTTTATACATATAAATGTATACATGCCAATCCCAGTCTCTCAACTCCTCCCACCACCACCCCCCCAACAGCTTTCCCCCCTTGTTGTCCATACATTTGTTGTCTACATCTGTTGCTCTATTTATGCCTTGCAAAATGGTTAATCTGTACAGTTTTTCTAGGTTCCACATATATGCATGAATATACAAGATTTGTTTTTCTCTTTCTGACTTACTTCACTCTGTATGACAGTCTCTAGATCCATCGACGTCTCTACAAATGACCCAATTTCATTCCTTTTCATGACTTAGTAATATTCCATTTTATATATGTACCACAGCTTTATGCATTCGTCTGTCTGTGGGCATTTAGGTTGCTTCCATTACCTCGATATTGTAAATAGTGATGCAATGAACATTGCGGTGAATGTCTCGTTTTGATTTATGGTTTTGTCTGGGTATATGTCCAGTACTGGGATTGCTGTATCATATGGTAATTCTATTGTTAGTTTCTTAAGAAACTCCATATTGTTCTCCGTAGTGACTGTATCAATTTATATTCCCAACAATAGTGGAAGAGGGTTCCTTTTCTCCACACCCTTTCCAGCATTTTTGTTTGTAGATTTTCTCATGATGCCCATTCTATCAGGTGTGAGGTGATACCTCATTGTTGAGTCCATTTTGTTGAGCAAGGGGTAGGTCTTGTCTATTACATATTTGGCTTATTGAATGGTATCTGTGCTAATTTCAAACGCTGGTTTTATGCAGCACCCCAACTCACTTTCCCCCTTAAGGAAGCATAAGTTGGTTTTCTAAACTTGAGACCCTGTTCTGTTTTGTAATTCAGTTCATGTGTAGCCAAGTTCACATTCCGTGTATTAGTGATATCTTATGATGTTTCTTTTTCTGTGTGACATATTTCAGTTAGAATCATCAAACCTGAATCCACTCATTATGCTGCTACGGGCCTGATGACATAGATTTCATGGCTGAGTGATTTTGCATTGTACATAAGTACCACAACTTCTTTATCCATTTTTCACTTTCTGCGATATTGAACTTGTACCGTAAACGAGGTTCTTGTAAACAGAGCTGTCCCAAACTGTGGGGTGGCTGTGTCTTTTTGATTTTAATTTCCCTAAGCTATAGGACCATAAGTGGAAGTGCCCTAGGCTCTGTTGCTTTGTTTTTTAGATGTTTCAGGAAACACCATACACTTCTCCCGAGTGTCTGTTGGCAATTTACATCCCGCCCATCAGCATAACAAGGCTCCCAGTTCTCCATGGCCTGTCCTGCCTTTCTGGATTTTACACTTTTCTCAGATGGCCCTTTTGACCGGGGGGAAGTGAGACTTCATTGTAGTGCAGATTTCCTTTGCAAGCTTGCTTGGTTGGCCAAAAAGGGCGTATGCGTTTTTTCCTGAATATATTCAGGAAAAAACGTATACGCCCTTTTTGGCCAAGTGCATCATTGTGGACGTTCTGCCTCTTTTCCTATGCTTTCAATGCAATTCCAGTCTACCTCCTGAAATCGGTTTCCTGCAATTCTGCCCTGCTTTCAAGTCCTCTTGGCAGCCTTACTTCAGTATATTTTTGGACGATAGCTGTCATTTATAAGTCTGCAGGTTTGTGAATTACAGTGCCCCTGAGCTCCTTTCTTCAACTCGCTTTCTTGTGACCTGGCCGCAACACCGCAGGATGGCTTCAGGCCCTAATCTAGTTCCGGCACGGCACACTGAGCCTTTGGTTAATTCCTCTCCCTGGTGGGAAATGAGAGTTAAATTTGCCCGTCCAGACACCTCCAGCTAGTCTCTCATTGGTTCTCGCTATTCCTGTTCATCTTCCGCAGAAATTGCAAACTGGGCCAAACAGGAGGTTAAAGGGACTGACTCTCCAAGTCGGGAGGGTGTTAGTAAAGCGTCTGGAATGTTGCACCCGAGTACCAGGGTACGAAAACTGAGACATATTTGAACACGTCTCCCGTTCACATGGTTGATCATACTCTGGGTTCCACATGCATGTTTTAGCTGAAGGAAGAATACCTTAAACCTGGGTAGTTGAAACCCGTGGAATGGGTACCATGCAATATGACTTCAAAGGGTCTTCATTTGCTCACCGAACCTCTCCAATCCTATCACTGCTGCGTTTATGCCCCTGTACACATGCTTGATTCTCTTTCGGAGACATAGCAATCCATAGGTTTTAAGATACTTACTAGTCAGGTACATTCTTAGGCGTTTAATATGCGGTGTTGAGTTCATTTCGTTGAGCAAGGAGTAGCTCTTGTCTATTCCATATTTGGCTTAAGGAAATTTATCTGTGCTCATTTCAATCTCTGGTTTTCTGCAGCACCCCAACTCACCTTTACCCTTAAGCAAGCATAAGTTGGTTTTCTAAATTTGAGACACTGTTCTGTTTTGGAATTCAGTTCCTGTGTAGCTAAGTTTACATTCCGTGTATTACTGATATCTTATGATGTTTCTTTTTCTGTGTGACTTATTTCAGTTAGAATCATCATACCTGAATGCACTCATTGTGCTGCTAAGGGCCTGATGACATAGATTTCATTGCTGAGTGATATTGCTTTGTAAGTAAATACCACAACTTCTTTATCCATTTTTCACTTTCTGCGATGTTGAACTTGTACTGTAAACGAGGTTCTTGTAAACAGAGGCGTCCCAAACTTTGGGGTGGCTGTGTCTTTTTGATTTTAATTTCCCTAAGCTATAGGACCTTAAGTGGAAGTGCCCTAGGCTCTGTTGCTTTGTTTTTTAGATGTTTCAGGAAACACCATACACTTCTCCCGAGTGTCTGTTGGCAATTTACATCCCGCCCATCAGCATAACAAGGCTCCCAGTTCTCCATGGCCTGTCCTGCCTTTCTGGATTTTACACTTTTTTCAGATGGCCCTTTTGACCGGGGGGAAGTGAGACTTCATTGTAGTGCAGATTTCCTTTGCAAGCTTGCTTGGTTGGCCAAAAAGGGCGTATGCGTTTTTTCCTGAATATATTCAGGAAAAAACGCATACGCCCTTTTTGGCCAAGTGCATCATTGTGGACGTTCTGCCTCTTTTCCTATGCTTTCAATGCAATTCCAGTCTACCTCCTGAAATCGGTTTCCTGCAATTCTGCCCCGCTTTCAAGTCCTCTTGGCAGCCTTACTTCAGTATATTTTTGGACGATAGCTGTCATTTATAAGACTGCAGGTTTGTGAATTACAGTGCCCCTGAGCTCCTTTCTTCAACTCGCTTTCTTGTGACCTGGCCGCAACACCGCAGGATGGCTTCAGGCCCTAATCTGGTTCCGGCACGGCACGCTGAGCCTTTGGTTAATTCCTCTTCCTGGTGGGAAATGAGAGTTAAATTTGCCCGTCCAGACACCTCCAGCTAGTCTCTCATTGGTTCTCGCTATTCCTGTTCATCTTCCGCAGAAATTGCAAACAGGGCCAAACAGGAGGTTAAAGGCGCTGACTCTCCAAGTGGGGAGAGTGTTAGTAAAGCGTCTGGAATGTTGCACCCGAGTACCAGGGTACGAAAACTGAGACATATTTGAACACGTCTCCCGATCACATGGTTGATCATACTCTAGGTTCCACATGCATGTTTTAGCTGAAGGAAGAATACCTTAAACCTGGGTAGTTGAAACCCATGGAATGGGTACCATGCAATATGACTTCAAAGGGTCTTCATTTGCTCACCGAACCTCTCCAATCCTATCACTGCTGCGTTTATGCCCCTCTACACACGCTTGATTCTCTTTCGGAGACATAGCAATCCCTAGGTTTTAAGATACTTACTAGTCAGGTACATTCTTAGGCGTTTAATATGGGGTGTTGAGTCCATTTCATTGAGCAAGGAGTAGCTCTTGTCTATTCCATATTTGGCTTAAGGAACTTTATCTGTGCTCATTTCAATCTCTGGTTTTATGCAGCACCCCAACTCACCTTTCCCCTTAAGCAAGCATAAGTTGGTTTTCTAAATTTGAGACCCTGTTCTGTTTTGGAATTCAGTTCCTGTGTAGCCAAGTTTACATTCCGTGTATTACTGATGTCTTATGATGTTTCTTTTTCGGTGTGACTTATTTCAGTTAGAATCATCATACCTGAATCCACTCATTATGCTGCTAAGGGCCTGATGACATAGATTTCATTGCTGAGTGATATTGCTTTGTAAGTAAATACTACAACTTCTTTATCCATTTTTCACTTTCTGCAATGTTGAACTTGTACTGTAAACGAGGTTCTTGTAAACAGAGGCCTCCCAAACTTTGGGGTGGCTGTGTCTTTTTTATTTTAATTTCCCTAAGCTATAGGACCATAAGTGGAAGTGCCCTAGGCTCTGTTGCTTTGTTTTTTAGATGTTTCAGGAAACACCATACACTTCTCCCGAGTGTCTGTTGGCAATTTACATCCCGCCCATCAGCATAACAAGGCTCCCAGTTCTCCATGGCCTGTCCTGCCTTTCTGGATTTTACACTTTTTTCAGATGGCCCTTTTGACCGGGGGGAAGTGAGACTTCATTGTAGTGCAGATTTCCTTTGCAAGCTTGCTTGGTTGGCCAAAAAGGGCGTATGCGTTTTTTCCTGAATATATTCAGGAAAAAACGTATACGCCCTTTTTGGCCAAGTGCATCATTGTGGACGTTCTGCCTCTTTTCCTATGCTTTCAATTCAATTCCAGTCTACCTCCTGAAATCGGTTTCCTGCAATTCTGCCCTGCTTTCAAGTCCTCTTGGCAGCCTTACTTCAGTATATTTTTGGACGATAGCTGTCATTTATAAGTCTGCAGGTTTGTGAATTACAGTGCCCCTGAGCTCCTTTCTTAAACTCGCTTTCTTGTGACCTGGCCGCAACACCGCAGGATGGCTTCAGGCCCTAATCTAGTTCCGGCATGGCACACTGAGCCTTTGGTTAATTCCTCTCCCTGGTGGGAAATGAGAGTTAAATTTGCCCGTCCAGACACCTCCAGCTAGTCTCTCATTGGTTCTCGCTATTCCTGTTCATCTTCCGCAGAAATTGCAAACTGGGCCAAACAGGAGGTTAAAGGGACTGACTCTCCAAGTCGCTAGAGTGTTAGTAAAGCGTCTGGAATGTTGCACCCGAGTACCAGGGTATGAAAACTGAGACATATTTGAACACGTCTCCCGATCACATGGTTGATCATACTCTAGGTTCCACATGCATGTTTTAGCTGAAGGAAGAATACCTTAAACCTGGGTAGTTGAAACCCATGGAAAGGGTACCATGCAATATGACTTCAAAGGGTCTTCATTTGCTCACCGAACCTCTCCAATCCTATCACTGCTGCGTTTATGCCCCTGTACACACGCTTGATTCTCTTTCGGAGACATAGCAATCCATAGGTTTTAAGATACTTACTAGTCACGTACATTCTTAGGCATTTAATATGCGGTGTTGAGTCCATTTCGTTGAGCAAGGAGTAGCTCTTGTCTATTCCATATTTGGCTTAAGGAACTTTATCTGTGCTCATTTCAATCTCTGGTTTTATGCAGCACCCCAACTCACCTTTACCCTTAAGCAAGCATAAGTTGGTTTTCTAAATTTGAGACCCTGTTCTGTTCTGTAATTCAGTTCCTCTGTAGCCAAGTTTACATTCCGTGTATTACTGATATCTTATGATGTTTCTTTTTCTGTGTGACTTATTTCAGTTAGAATCATCGTACCTGAATCCACTCATTGTGCTGCTAAGGGCCTGATGACATAGATTTCATTGCAGAGTGATATTGCTTTGTAAGTAAATACCACAGCTTCTTTATCCATTTTTCACTTTCTGTGATATTGAACTTGTACGGTAAATGAGGTTCTTGTAAACAGAGGCGTCCCAAACTTTGGGGTGGCTGTGTCTTTTTGATTTTAATTTCCCTAATCTATAGGACCATAAGTGGAAGTGCCCTAGGCTCTGTTGCTTTGTTTTTTAGATGTTTCAGGAAACACCATACACTTCTCCCGAGTGTCTGTTGGCAATTTACATCCCGCCCATCAGCATAACAAGGCTCCCAGTTCTCCATGGCCTGTCCTGCCTTTCTGGATTTTACACTTTTTTCAGATGGCCCTTTTGACCGGGGGGAAGTGAGACTTCATTGTAGTGCAGATTTCCTTTGCAAGCTTGCTTGGTTGGCCAAAAAGGGCGTATGCGTTTTTTCCTGAATATATTCAGGAAAAAACGCATACGCCCTTTTTGGCCAAGTGCATCATTGTGGACGTTCTGCCTCTTTTCCTATGCTTTCAATGCAATTCCAGTCTACCTCCTGAAATCGGTTTCCTGCAATTCTGCCCCGCTTTCAAGTCCTCTTGGCAGCCTTACTTCAGTATATTTTTGGACGATAGCTGTCATTTATAACTCTGCAGGTTTGTGAATTACAGTGCTCCTGAGCTCCTTTCTTCAACTCGCTTTCTTTTGAGCTGGCCGCAACACCGCAGGATGGCTTCAGGCCCTAATCTGGTTCCGGCACGGCACGCTGAGCCTTTGGTTAATTCCTCTTCCTGGTGGGAAATGAGAGTTAAATTTGCCCGTCCAGACACCTCCAGCTAGTCTCTCATTGGTTCTCGCTATTCCTGTTCATCTTCCGCAGAAATTGCAAACTGGGCCAAACAGGAGGTTAAAGGGACTGACTCTCCAAGTCGGGAGGGTGTTAGAAAAGCGTCTGGAATGTTGCACCCGAGTACCAGGGTACGAAAACTGAGACATATTTGAACACGTCTCCCGTTCACACGGTTGATCCTACTCTGGGTTCCACATGCATGTTTTAGCTGAAGGAACAATACCTTAAACCTGGAGAGTTGAGACCCGTGTAATGGATACGATGCAATATGACTTCAAAGGGTCTTCATTTGCTCACTAAACCTCTCCAATCCTATCACTGCTGCGTTTATGCCCCTGTACACACGCTTGATTCTCTTTCGGAGACATAGCAATCCATAGGTTTTAAGATACTTACTAGTCAGGTACATTCTTAGGCGTTTAATATGGGGTGTTGAGTCCATTTCGTTGAGCAAGGAGTAGCTCTTGTCTATTCCATATTTGGCTTAAGGAACTTTATCTGTGCTCATTTCAATCTCTGGTTTTATGCAGCACCCCAACTCACCTTTCCCCTTAAGCAAGCATAAGTTGGTTTTCTAAATTTGAGACCCTGTTCTGTTTTGGAATTCAGTTCCTGTGTAGCCAAGTTTACATTCCGTGTATTACTGATATCTTATGATGTTTCTTTTTCGGTGTGACTTATTTCAGTTAGAATCATCATACCTGAATCCAGTCATTATGCTGCTAAGGGCCTGATGACATAGATTTCATTGCTGAGTGATATTGCTTTGTAAGTAAATACTACAACTTCTTTATCCATTTTTCACTTTCTGCGATGTTGAGCTTGTACTGTAAACGAGGTTCTTGTAAACAGAGGCGTCCCAAACTTTGGGGTGGCTGTGTCTTTTTGATTTTAATTTCCCTAAGCTATAGGACCATAAGTGGAAGTGCCCTAGGCTCTGTTGCTTTGTGTTTTAGATGTTTCAGGAAACACCATACACTTCTCCCGAGTGTCTGTTGGCAATTTACATCCCGCCCATCAGCATAACAAGGCTCCCAGTTCTCCATGGCCTGTCCTGCCTTTCTGGATTTTACACTTTTTTCAGATGGCCCTTTTGACCGGGGGGAAGTGAGACTTCATTGTAGTGCAGATTTCCTTTGCAAGCTTGCTTGGTTGGCCAAAAAGGGCGAATGCGTTTTCTCCTGAATATATTCTGGAAAAAACGCATACGCACTTTTCGGCCAAGTGCATCATTGTGGACGTTCTGCCTCTTTTCCTATGCTTTCAATGCAATTCCAGTCTACCTCCTGAAATCGGTTTCCTGCAATTCTGCCCCGCTTTCAAGTCCTCTTGGCAGCCTTACTTCAGTATATTTTTGGACGATAGCTGTCATTTATAAGTCTGCAGGTTTGTGAATTACAGTGTCCCAGAGCTCCTTTCTTCAACTCGCTTTCTTTTGAGCTGGCCGCAACACCGCAGGATGGCTTCAGGCCCTAATCTTGTTCCGGCACGGCACGCTGAGCCTTTGGTTAATTCCTCTTCCTGGTGGGAAATGAGAGTTAAATTTGCCCGTCCAGACACCTCCAGCTAGTCTCTCATTGGTTCTCGCTATTCCTGTTCATCTTACGCAGAAATTGCAAACTGGGCCAAACAGGAGGTTAAAGGCGCTGACTCTCCAAGTGGGGAGAGTGTTAGTAAAGCGTCTGGAATGTTGCACCCGAGTACCAGGGTACGAAAACTGAGACATATTTGAACACGTCTCCCGATCACATGGTTGATCATACTCTAGGTTCCACATGCATGTTTTAGCTGAAGGAAGAATACCTTAAACCTGGGTAGTTGAAACCCGTGGAATGGGTACCATGCAATATGACTTCAAAGGGTCTTCATTTGCTCACCGAACCTCTCCAATCCTATCACTGCTGCGTTTATGCCCCTGTACACATGCTTGATTCACTTTCGGAGACATAGCAATCCATAGGTTTTAAGATACTTACTAGTCAGGTACATTCTTAGGCGTTTAATATGCGGTGTTGAGTTCATTTCGTTGAGCAAGGAGTAGCTCTTGTCTATTCCATATTTGGCTTAAGGAACTTTATCTGTGCTCATTTCAATCTCTGGTTTTATGCAGCACCCCAACTCACCTTTAACCTTAAGCAAGCATAAGTTGGTTTTCTAAATTTGAGACCCTGTTCTGTTCTGTAATTCAGTTCCTGTGTAGCCAAGTTTACATTCCGTGTATTACTGATATCTTATGATGTTTCTTTTTCTGTGTGACTTATTTCAGTTAGAATCATCATACCTGAATCCACTCATTGTGCTGCTAAGGGCCTGATGACATAGATTTCATTGCTGAGTGATATTGCTTTGTAAGTAAATACCACAACTTCTTTATCCATTTTTCACTTTCTGCGATGTTGAGCTTGTACTGTAAACGAGGTTCTTGTAAACAGAGGCGTCCCAAACTTTGGGGTGGCTGTGTCTTTTTGATTTTAATTTCCCTAAGCTATAGGACCATAAGTGGAAGTGCCCTAGGCTCTGTTGCTTTGTTTTTTAGATGTTTCAGGAAACACCATACACTTCTCCCGAGTGTCTGTTGGCAATTTACATCCCGCCCATCAGCATAACAAGGCTCCCAGTTCTCCATGGCCTGTCCTGCCTTTCTGGATTTTACACTTTTTTCAGATGGCCCTTTTGACCGGGGGGAAGTGAGACTTCATTGTAGTGCAGATTTCCTTTGCAAGCTTGCTTGGTTGGCCAAAAAGTGCGAATGCGTTTTTTCCTGAATATATTCCGGAAAAAACGCATACGCACTTTTCGGCCAAGTGCATCATTGTGGACGTTCTGCCTCTTTTCCTATGCTTTCAATGCAATTCCAGTCTACCTCCTGAAATCGGTTTCCTGCAATTCTGCCCCGCTTTCAAGTCCTCTTGGCAGCCTTACTTCAGTATATTTTTGGACGATAGCTGTCATTTATAAGTCTGCAGGTTTGTGAATTACAGTGACCCTGAGCTCCTTTCTTCAACTCGCTTTCTTTTGAGCTGGCCGCAACACCGCAGGATGGCTTCAGGCCCTAATCTGGTTCCGGCACGGCACGCTGAGCCTTTGGTTAATTCCTCTTCCTGGTGGGAAATGAGAGTTAAATTTGCCCGTCCAGACACCTCCAGCTAGTCTCTCATTGGTTCTCGCTATTCCTGTTCATCTTCCGCAGAAATTGCAAACTGGGCCAAACAGGAGGTTAAAGGGACTGACTCTCCAAGTCGGGAGAGTGTTAGTAAAGCGTCTGGAATGTTGCACCCGAGTACCAGGGTACGAAAACTGAGACATATTTGAACACGTCTCCCGATCACATGGTTGATCATACTCTAGGTTCCACATGCATGTTTTAGCTGAAGGAAGAATACCTTAAACCTCGGTAGTTGAAACCCATGGAATGGGTACCATGCAATATGACTTCAAAGGGTCTTCATTTGCTCACCGAACCTCTCCAATCCTATCACTGCTGCGTTTATGCCCCTGTACACATGCTTGATTCTCTTTCGGAGACATAGCAATCCATAGGTTTTAAGATACTTACTAGTCAGGTACATTCTTAGGCGTTTAATATGCGGTGTTGAGTCCATTTCGTTGAGCAAGGAGTAGCTCTTGTCTATTCCATATTTGGCTTAAGGAAATTTATCTGTGCTCATTTCAATCTCTGGTTTTATGCAGCACCCCAACTCACCTTTACCCTTAAGCAAGCATAAGTTGGTTTTCTAAATTTGAGACCCTGTTCTGTTCTGTAATTCAGTTCCTGTGTAGCCAAGTTTACATTCCGTGTATTACTGATATCTTATGATGTTTCTTTTTCTGTGTGACTTATATCAGTTAGAATCATCATACCTGAATCCATTCATTGTGCTGCTAAGGGCCTGATGACATAGATTTCATTGCTGAGTGATATTGCTTTGTAAGTAAATACCACAACTTCTTTATCCATTTTTCACTTTCTGCGATGTTGAACTTGTACTGTAAACGAGGTTCTTGTAAACAGAGGCGTCCCAAACTTTGGGGTGGCTGTGTCTTTTTGATTTTAATTTCCCTAAGCTATAGGACCATAAGTGGAAGTGCCCTAGGCTCTGTTGCTTTGTGTTTTAGATGTTTCAGGAAACACCATACACTTCTCCCGAGTGTCTGTTGGCAATTTACATCCCGCCCATCAGCATAACAAGGCTCCCAGTTCTCCATGGCCTGTCCTGCCTTTCTGGATTTTACACTTTTTTCAGATGGCCCTTTTGACCGGGGGGAAGTGAGACTTCATTGTAGTGCAGATTTCCTTTGCAAGTTTGCTTGGTTGGCCAAAAAGGGCGTATGCGTTTTTTCCTGAATATATTCAGGAAAAAACGCATACGCCCTTTTTGGCCAAGTGCATCATTGTGGACGTTCTGCCTCTTTTCCTATGCTTTCAATGCAATTCCAGTCTACCTCCTGAAATCAGTTTCCTGCAATTCTGCCCCGCTTTCAAGTCCTCTTGGCAGCCTTACTTCAGTATATTTTTGGACGATAGCTGTCATTTATAACTCTGCAGGTTTGTGAATTACAGTGCCCCTGAGCTCCTTTCTTCAACTCGCTTTTTTGTGACCTGGCCGCAACACCGCAGGATGGCTTCAGGCCCTAATCTGGTTCCGGCACGGCACGCTGAGCCTTTGGTTAATTCCTCTTCCTGGTGGGAAATGAGAGTTAAATTTGCCCGTCCAGACACCTCCAGCTAGTCTCTCATTGGTTCTCGCTATTCCTGTTCATCTTCAGCAGAAATTTCAAACTGGGCCAAACAGGAGGTTAAAGGGACTGACTCTCCAAGTCGGGAGAGTGTTAGTAAAGCGTCTGGAATGTTGCACCCGAGTACCAGGGTATGAAAACTGAGACATATTTGAACACGTCTCCCGATCACATGGTTGATCATACTCTAGGTTCCACATGCATGTTTTAGCTGAAGGAAGAATACCTTAAACCTGGGTAGTTGAAACCTGTGGAATGGGTACCATGCAATATGACTTCAAAGGGTCTTCATTTGCTCACCGAACCTCTCCAATCCTATCACTGCTGCATTTATGGCCCTGTACACACGCTTGATTCTCTTTCGGAGACATAGCAATCCCTAGGTTTTAAGATACTTACTAGTCAGGTACATTCTTAGGCGTTTAATATGGGGTGTTGAGTCCATTTCGTTGAGCAAGGAGTAGCTCTTGTCTATTCCATATTTGGCTTAAGGAACTTTATCTGTGCTCATTTCAATCTCTGGTTTTATGCAGCACCCCAACTCACCTTTCCCCTTAAGCAAGCATAAGTTGGTTTTCTAAATTTGAGACCCTGTTCTGTTTTGGAATTCAGTTCCTGTGTAGCCAAGTTTACATTCCGTGTATTAGTGATATCTTATGATGTTTCTTTTTCTGTGTGACTTATATCAGTTAGAATCATCATACCTGAATCCATTCATTGTGCTGCTAAGGGCCTGATGACATATATTTCATTGCTGAGTGATACTGCATTGTACGTAAGTACCACAAGTTCTTTATCCATTTTTCACTTTCTGTGATATTGAACTTGTACGGTAAACGAGGTTCTTGTAAACAGAGGCGTCCCAAACTTTGGGGTGGCTGTGTCTTTTTGATTTTAATTTCCCTAAGCTATAGGACCATAAGTGGAAGTGCCCTAGGCTCTGTTGCTTTGTTTTTTAGATGTTTCAGGAAACACCATACACTTCTCCCGAGTGTCTGTTGGCAATTTACATCCCGCCCATCAGCATAACAAGGCTCCCAGTTCTCCATGGTCTGTCCTGCCTTTCTGGATTTTACACTTTTTTCAGATGGCCCTTTTGACCGGGGGGAAGTGAGACTTCATTGTAGTGCAGATTTCCTTTGCAAGCTTGCTTGGTTGGCCAAAAAAGGCGTATGCGTTTTTTCCTGAATATATTCAGGAAAAAACGCATACGCCCTTTTTGGCCAAGTGCATCATTGTGGACGTTCTGCCTCTTTTCCTATGCTTTCAATGCAATTCCAGTCTACCTCCTGAAATCGGTTTCCTGCAATTCTGCCCCGCTTTCAAGTCCTCTTGGCAGCCTTACTTCAGTATATTTTTGGACGATAGCTGTCATTTATAAGTCTGCAGGTTTGTGAATTACAGTGCCCCTGAGCTCCTTTCTTCAACTCGCTTTCTTTTGAGCTGGCCGCAACACCGCAGGATGGCTTCAGGCCCTAATCTGGTTCCGGCACGGCACGCTGAGCCTTTGGTTAATTCCTCTTCCTGGTGGGAAATGAGAGTTAAATTTGCCCGTCCAGACACCTCCAGCTAGTCTCTCATTGGTTCTCGCTATTCCTGTTCATCTTCCGCAGAAATTGCAAACTGGGCCAAACAGGAGGTTAAAGGGACTGACTCTCCAAGTCGGGAGAGTGTTAGTAAAGCGTCTGGAATGTTGCACCCGAGTACCAGGGTACGAAAACTGAGACATATTTGAACACGTCTCCCGATCACATGGTTGATCATACTCTAGGTTCCACATGCATGTTTTAGCTGAAGGAAGAATACCTTAAACCTGGGTAGTTGAAACCCGTGGAATGGGTACCATGCAATATGACTTCAAAGGGTCTTCATTTGCTCACCGAACCTCTCCAATCCTATCACTGCTGCGTTTATGCCCCTGTAAACATGCTTGATTCTCTTTCAGAGACATAGCAATCCATAGGTTTTAAGATACTTACTAGTCAGGTACATTCTTAGGCGTTTAATATGCGGTGTTGAGTCCATTTCGTTGAGCAAGGAGTAGCTCTTGTCTATTCCATATTTGGCTTAAGGAACTTTATCTGTGCTCATTTCAATCTCTGGTTTTATGCAGCACCCCAACTCACCTTTACCCTTAAGCAAGCATAAGTAGGTTTTCTAAATTTGAGACCCTGTTCTGTTTTGGAATTCAGTTCCTGTGTAGCCAAGTTTACATTCCAAGTATTAGTGATATCTTATGATGTTTCTTTTTCTGTGTGACTTATTTCAGTTAGAATCATCGTACCTGAATCCACTCATTATGCTGCTACGGGCCTGATGACATAGATTTCATTGCTGAGTGATACTGCATTGTACGTAAGTACCACAAGATCTTTATCCATTTTTCACTTTCTGTGATATTGAACTTGTACGGTAAATGAGGTTCTTGTAAACAGAGGCGTCCCAAACTTTGGGGTGGCTGTGTCTTTTTGATTTTAATTTCCCTAAGCTATAGGACCATAAGTGGAAGTGCCCTAAACTCTGTTGCTTTGTTTTTTAGATGTTTCAGGAAACACCATACACTTCTCCCGAGTGGCTGTTGGCAATTTACATCCCGCCCATCAGCATAACAAGGCTCCCAGTTCTCCATGGCCTGTCCTGCCTTTCTGGATTTTACACTTTTTTCAGATGGCCCTTTTGACCGGGGGGAAGTGAGACTTCATTGTAGTGCAGATTTCCTTTGCAAGCTTGCTTGGTTGGCCAAAAAGGGCGAATGCGTTTTTTCCTGAATATATTCCGGAAAAAACGCATACGCCCTTTTCGGCCAAGTGCATCATTGTGGACGTTCTGCCTTTTTTCCTATGCTTTCAATGCAATTCCAGTCTACCTCCTGAAATCGGTTTCCTGCAATTCTGCCCCGCTTTCAAGTCCTCTTGGCAGCCTTACTTCAGTATATTTTTGGACGATAGCTGTCATTTATAACTCTGCAGGTTTGTGAATTACACTGCCCCTGAGCTCCTTTCTTCAACTCGCTTTCTTGTGACCTGGCCACAACACCGCAGGATGGCTTCAGGCCCTAATCTAGTTCCGGCACGGCACGCTGAGCCTTTGGTTAATTCCTCTTCCTGGTGGGAAATGAGAGTTAAATTTGCCCGTCCAGACACCTCCAGCTAGTCTCTCATTGGTTCTCGCTATTCCTGTTCATCTTCCGCAGAAATTGCAAACTGGGCCAAACAGGAGGTTAAAGGGACTGACTCTCCAAGTCGGGAGAGTGTTAGTAAAGCATCTGGAATGTTGCACCCGAGTACCAGGGTATGAAAACTGAGACATATTTGAACACGTCTCCCGATCACATGGTTGATCATACTCTAGGTTCCACATGAATGTTTTAGCTGAAGGAAGAATACCTTAAACCTGGGTAGTTGAAACCCATGGAATGGGTACCATGCAATATGACTTCAAAGGGTCTTCATTTGCTCACCGAACCTCTCCAATCCTATCACTGCTGCGTTTATACCTCTGTACACATGTTTGATTCTCTTTCGGAGACATAGCAATCCATAGGTTTTAAGATACTTACTAGTCACGTACATTCTTAGGCATTTAATATGCGGTGTTGAGTCCATTTTGTTGAGCAAGGAGTAGCTCTTGTCTATTCCATATTTGGCTTAAGGAACTTTATCTGTGCTCATTTCAATCTCTGGTTTTATGCAGCACCCAAACTCACCTTTACCCTTAAGCAAGCATAAGTTGGTTTTCTAAATTTAAGACCCTGTTCTGTTCTGTAATTCAGTTCCTGTGTAGCCAAGTTTACATTCCGTGTATTACTGATATCTTATGATGTTTCTTTTTCTGTGTGACTTATTTCAGTTAGAATCATCGTACCTGAATCCACTCATTATGCTGCTACGGGCCTGATGACATAGATATCATTGCTGAGTGATACTGCATTGTATGTAAGTACCACAAGTTCTTTATCCATTTTTCACTTTCTGTGATATTGAACTTGTACGGTAAATGAGGTTCTTGTAAACAGAGGCGTCCCAAACTTTGGGGTGGCTGTGTCTTTTTGATTTTAATTTCCCTAAGCTATAGGACCATAATTGCAAGTGCCCTAGGCTCTGTTGCTTTGTTTTTTAGATGTTTCAGGAAACACCATACACTTCTCCCGAGTGTCTGTTGGCAATTTACATCCCGCCCATCAGCATAACAAGGCTCCCAGTTCTCCATGGCCTGTCCTGCCTTTCTGGATTTTACACTTTTTTCAGATGGCCCTTTTGACCGGGGGGAAGTGAGACTTCATTGTAGTGCAGATTTCCTTTGCAAGCTTGCTTTGTTGGCCAAAAAGGGCATATGCGTTTTTTCCTGAATATATTCAGGAAAAAACGCATATGCCCTTTTTGGCCAAGTGCATCATTGTGGACATTCTGCCTCTTTTCCTATGCTTTCAATGCAATTCCAGTCTACCTCCTGAAATCGGTTTCCTGCAATTCTGCCCCGCTTTCAAGTCCTCTTGGCAGCCTTACTTCAGTATATTTTTGGACGATAGCTGTCATTTATAACTCTGCAGGTTTGTGAATTACACTGCCCCTGAGCTCCTTTCTTCAACTCACTTTCTTGTGACATGGCCGCAACACCGCAGGATGGCTTCAGGCCCTAATCTTGTTCCGGCACGGCACGCTGAGCCTTTGGTTAATTCCTCTTCCTGGTGGGAAATGAGAGTTAAATTTGCCCGTCCAGACACCTCCAGCTAGTCTCTCATTGGTTCTCGCTATTCCTGTTCATCTTCCGCAGAAATTGCAAACTGGGCCAAACAGGAGGTTAAAGGGACTGACTCTCCAAGTCGGGAGGGTGTTAGTAAAGCGTCTGGAATGTTGCACCCGAGTACCAGGGTACGAAAACTGAGACATATTTGAACACGTCTCCCGATCACATGGTTGATCATACTCTAGGTTCCACATGCATGTTTTAGCTGAAGGAAGAATACCTTAAACATGGGTAGTTGAAATCCGTGGAATGGGTACCATGCAATATGACTTCAAAGGGTTTTCATTTGCTCACCGAACCTCTCCAATCCTATCACTGCTGCATTTATGCCCCTGTACACATGCTTGATTCTCTTTCGGAGACATAGCAATCCCTAAGTTTTAAGATACTTACTAGTCAGGTACATTCTTAGGCGTTTAATATGCGGTGTTGAGTCCATTTCCTTGAGCAAGGAGTAGCTCTTGTCTATTCCATATTTGGCTTACGGAACTTTATCTGTGCTCATTTCAATCTCTGGTTTTATGCAGCACCCCAACTCACCTTTCCCCTTAAGCAAGCATAAGTTGGTTTTCTACATTTGAGACCCTGTTCTGTTCTGTAATTCAGTTCCTGTGTAGCCAAGTTTACATTCCGTGTATTACTGATATCTTATGATGTTTCTTTTTCTGTGTGACTTATTTCAGTTAGAATCATCATACCTGAATCCACTCATTGTGCTGCTAAGGGCCTGATGACATAGATTTCATTGCTGAGTGATATTGCTTTGTAAGTAAATACCACAACTTCTTTATCCATTTTTCACTTTCTGCGATGTTGAACTTGTACTGTAAACGAGGTTCTTGTAAACAGAGGCGTCCCAAACTTTGGGGTGGCTGTGTCTTTTTGATTTTAATTTCCCTAAGCTATAGGACCATAATTGGAAGTGCCCTAGGCTCTGTTGCTTTGTTTTTTAGATGTTTCAGGAAACACCATACACTTCTCCCGAGTGTCTGTTGGCAATTTACATCCCGCCCATCAGCATAACAAGGCTCCCAGTTCTCCATGGCCTGTCCTGCCTTTCTGGATTTTACACTTTTTTCAGATGGCCCTTTTGACCGGGGGGAAGTGAGACTTCATTGTAGTGCAGATTGCCTTTGCAAGCTTGCTTGGTTGGCCAAAAAGGGCGTATGCGTTTTTTCCTGAATATATTCAGGAAAAAACGCATACGCCCTTTTTGGCCAAGTGCATCATTGTGGACGTTCTGCCTCTTTTCCTATGCTTTCAATGCAATTCCAGTCTACCTCCTGAAATCGGTTTCCTGCAATTCTGCCCCGCTTTCAAGTCCTCTTGGCAGCCTTACTTCAGTATATTTTTGGACGATAGCTGTCATTTATAACTCTGCAGGTTTGTGAATTACAGTGCCCCTGAGCTCCTTTCTTCAACTCGCTTTCTTTTGAGCTGGCCGCAACACCGCAGGATGGCTTCAGGCCCTAATCTGGTTCCGGCACGGCACGCTGAGCCTTTGGTTAATTCCTCTTCCTGGTGGGAAATGAGAGTTAAATTTGCCCGTCCAGACACCTCCAGCTAGTCTCTCATTGATTCTCGCTATTCCTGTTCATCTTCCGCAGAAATTGCAAACTGGGCCAAACAGGAGGTTAAAGGGACTGACTCTCCAAGTCGGGAGGGTGTTAGTAAAGCGTCTGGAATGTTGCACCCGAGTACCAGGGTACGAAAACTGAGACATATTTGAACACGTCTCCCGATCACATGGTTGATCATACTCTAGGTTCCACATGCATGTTTTAGCTGAAGGAAGAATACCTTAAACATGGG
This sequence comes from Pseudorca crassidens, assembly GCF_039906515.1. Lineage (NCBI taxonomy): Eukaryota > Metazoa > Chordata > Mammalia > Artiodactyla > Delphinidae > Pseudorca > Pseudorca crassidens. The sequence goes on from NC_090298.1 coordinate 176,621,179, forward strand.
TAGTTGAAACCCGTGGAATGGGTACCATGCAATATGACTTCAGAGGGTCTTCATTTGCTCACCGAACCTCTCCAATCCTATCACTGCTGCGTTTATGCCCCTGTACACATGCTTGATTCTCTTTCGGAGACATAGCAATCCATAGGTTTTAAGATACTTACTAGTCAGGTACATTCTTAGGCGTTTAATATGCGGTGTTGAGTCCATTTCGTTGAGCAAGGAGTAGCTCTTGTCTATTCCATATTTGGCTTAAGGAACTTTATCTGTGCTCATTTCAATCTCTGGTTTTATGCAGCACCCCAACTCACCTTTACCCTTAAGCAAGCATAAGTTGGTTTTCTCAATTTGAGACCCTGTTCTGTTCTGTAATTCAGTTCCTGTGTAGCCAAGTTTACATTCCGTGTATTACTGATATCTTATGATGTTTCTTTTTCTGTGTGACTTATTTCAGTTAGAATCATCATACCTGAATCCACTCATTGCGCTGCTCAGGGCCTGATGACATAGGTATCATTGCAGAGTGATATTGCTTTGTAAGTAAATACCACAACTTCTTTATCCATTTTTCACTTTCTGCGATGTTGAACTTGTACTGTAAAAGAGGTTCTTGTAAACAGAGGCGTCCCAAACTTTGGGGTGGCTGTGTCTTTTTGATTTTAATTTCCCTAAGCTATAGGACCATAAGTGGAAGTGCCCTAGGCTCTGTTGCTTTGTTTTTTAGATGTTTCAGGAAACACCATACACTTCTCCCGAGTGTCTGTTGGCAATTTACATCCCGCCCATCAGCATAACAAGGCTCCCAGTTCTCCATGGCCTGTCCTGCCTTTCTGGATTTTATACTTTTTTCAGATGGCCCTTTTGACCGGGGGGAAGTGAGACTTCATTGTAGTGCAGATTTCCTTTGTAAGCTTGCTTGGTTGGCCAAAAAGGGCGTATGCGTTTTTTCCTGAATATATTCAGGAAAAAACGCATACGCCCTTTTTGGCCAAGTGCATCATTGTGGACGTTCTGCCTCTTTTCCTATGCTTTCAATGCAATTCCAGTCTACCTCCTGAAATCGGTTTCCTGCAATTCTGCCCCGCTTTCAAGTCCTCTTGGCAGCCTTACTTCAGTATATTTTTGGACGATAGCTGTCATTTATAACTCTGCAGGTTTGTGAATTACAGTGTCCCTGAGCTCCTTTCTTCAACTCACTTTCTTTTGAGCTGGCCGCAACACCGCAGGATGGCTTCAGGCCCTAATCTGGTTCCGGCACGGCACGCTGAGCCTTTGGTTAATTCCTCTTCCTGGTGGGAAATGAGAGTTAAATTTGCCTGTCCAGACACCTCCAGCTAGTCTCTCATTGGTTCTCGCTATTCCTGTTCATCTTCCGCAGAAATTGCAAACTGGGCCAAACAGGAGGTTGAAGGGACTGACTCTCCAAGTCGGGAGGGTGTTAGTAAAGCGTCTGGAATGTTGCACCCGAGTACCAGGGGAGGAAAACTGAGACATATTTGAACACGTCTCCCGTTCACACGGTTGATCATACTCTGGGTTCCACGTGCATGTTTTAGCTGAAGGAAGAATACCTTAAACCTGGAGAGTTGAGACCCGTGTAATGGGTACCATGCAATATGACTTCAAAGGGTCTTCATTTGCTCACCGAACCTCTCCAATCCTATCATTGCTGCGTTTATGCCCCTGTACACACGCTTGATTCTCTTTTGGAGACATAGCAATCCATAGGTTTAAGATACTTACTAGTCAGGTACATTCTTAGGCGTTTAATATGCGGTGTTGAGTCCATTTCGTTGAGCAAGGAGTAGCTCTTGTCTATTCCATATTTGGCTTAAGGAACTTTATCTGTGCTCATTTCAATCTCTGGTTTTATGCAGCACCCCAACTCACCTTTACCCTTAAGCAAGCATAAGTTGGTTTTCTAAATTTGAGACCCTGTTCTGTTCTGTAATTCAGTTCCTGTGTAGCCAAGTTTACATTCCGTGTATTACTGATATCTTATGATGTTTCTTTTTCTGTGTGACTTATTTCAGTTAGAATCATCGTACCTGAATCCACTCATTATGCTGCTACGGGCCTGATGACATAGATTTCATTGCTGAGTGATACTGCATTGTACGTAAGTACCACAAGTTCTTTATCCATTTTTCACTTTCTGTGATATTGAACTTGTACGGTAAATGAGGTTCTTGTAAACAGAGGCGTCCCAAACTTTGGGGTGGCTGTGTCTTTTTGATTTTAATTTCCCTAAGCTATAGGACCATAAGTGGAAGTGCCCTAGGCTCTGTTGCTTTGTTTTTTAGATGTTTCAGGAAACACCATACACTTCTCCCGAGTGGCTGTTGGCAATTTACATCCCGCCCATCAGCATAACAAGGCTCCCAGTTCTCCATGGCCTGTCCTGCCTTTCTGGATTTTACACTTTTTTCAGATGGCCCTTTTCACCGGGGGGAAGTGAGACTTCATTGTAGTGCAGATTTCCTTTGCAAGCTTGCTTGGTTGGCCAAAAAGGGCGAATGCGTTTTTTCCTGAATATATTCCGGAAAAAACGCATAAGCCCTTTTCGGCCAAGTGCATCATTGTGGACGTTCTGCCTCTTTTCCTATGCTTTCAATGCAATTCCTGTCTACCTCCTGAAATCGGTTTCCTGCAATTCTGCCCCGCTTTCAAGTCCTCTTGGCAGCCTTACTTCAGTATATTTTTGGACGATAGCTGTCATTTATAACTCTGCAGGTTTGTGAATTACAGTGCCCCTGAACTCCTTTCTTCAACTCGCTTTCTTGTGACCTGGCCGCAACACCGCAGGATGGCTTCAGGCCCTAATCTGGTTCCGGCACGGCACGCTGAGCCTTTGGTTATTTCCTCTTCCTGGTGGGAAATGAGAGTTAAATTTGCCCGTCCAGACACCTCCAGCTAGTCTCTGATTGGTTCTCGCTATTCCTGTTCATCTTCCGCAGAAATTGCAAACTGGGCCAAACAGGAGGTTAAAGGCGCTGACTCTCCAAGTGGGGAGAGTGTTAGTAAAGCGTCTGGAATGTTGCACCCGAGTACCAGGGGAGGAAAACTGAGACATATATGAACACGTCTCCCGTTCACACGGTTGATCATACTCTGGGTTCCACATGCATGTTTTAGCTGAAGGAAGAATACCTTAAACCTGGGTAGTTGAAACCCATGGAATGGGTACCATGCAATATGACTTCAAAGGGTCTTCATTTGCTCACCGAACCTCTCCAATCCTATCACTGCTGCATTTATGCCCCATGTACACATGCTTGATTCTCTTTCGGAGACATAGCAATCCATAGGTTTTAAGATACTTACTAGTCACGTACATTCTTAGGCATTTAATATGCGGTGTTGAGTCCATTTCGTTGAGCAAGGAGTAGCTCTTGTCTATTCCATATTTGGCTTAAGGAACTTTATCTGTGCTCATTTCAATCTCTGGTTTTATGCAGCACCCCAACTCACCTTTACCCTTAAGCAAGCATAAGTTGGTTTTCTAAATTTGAGACCCTGTTCTGTTCTGTAATTCAGTTCCTGTGTAGCCAAGTTTACATTCCGTGTATTACTGATATCTTATGATGTTTCTTTTTCTGTGTGACTTATTTCAGTTAGAATCATCGTACCTGAATCCACTCATTATGCTGCTACGGGCCTGATGACATAGATTTCATTGCTGAGTGATACTGCATTGTTCGTAAGTACCACAAGTTCTTTATCCATTTTTCACTTTCTGTGATATTGAACTTGTACGGTAAAGGAGGTTCTTGTAAACAGAGGCGTCCCAAACTTTGGGGTGGCTGTGTCTTTTTGATTTTAATTTCCCTAACCTATAGGACCATAAGTGGAAGTGCCCTAGGCTCTGTTGCTTTGTTTTTTAGATGTTTCAGGAAACACCATACACTTCTCCCGAGTGTCTGTTGGCAATTTACATCCCGCCCATCAGCATAACAAGGCTCCCAGTTCTCCATGGCCTGTCCTGATTTCTGGATTATACACTTTTTTCAGATGGCCCTTTTGACCGGGGGGAAGTGAGACTTCATTGTAGTGCAGATTGCCTTTGCAAGCTTGCTTGTTTGGCCAAAAAGGGCATATGCGTTTTATCCTGAATATATTCAGGAAAAAACGCATATGCCCTTTTTGGCCAAGTGCATCATTGTGGACATTCTGCCTCGTTTCCTATGCTTTCAATGCAATTCCAGTCTACCTCCTGAAATCGGTTTCCTGCAATTCTGCCCCGCTTTCAAGTCCTCTTGGCAGCCTTACTTCAGTATATTTTTGGACGATAGCTGTCATTTATAACTCTGCAGGTTTGTGAATTACACTGCCCCTGAGCTCCTTTCTTCAACTCGCTTTCTTGTGACCTGGCCACAACACCGCAGGATGGCTTCAGGCCCTAATCTAGTTCCGGCACGGCACGCTGAGCCTTTGGTTAATTCCTCTCCCTGGTGGGAAATGAGAGTTAAATTTGCCCGTCCAGACACCTCCAGCTAGTCTCTCATTGGTTCTCGCTATTCCTGTTCATCTTCCGCAGAAATTGCAAACTGGGCCAAACAGGAGGTTAAAGGGACTGACTCTCCAAGTCGGGAGAGTGTTAGTAAAGCGTCTGGAATGTTGCACCCGAGTACCAGGGTATGAAAACTGAGACATATTTGAACACGTCTCCCGATCACATGGTTGATCATACTCTAGGTTCCACATGAATGTTTTAGCTGAAGGAAGAATACCTTAAACCTGGGTAGTTGAAACCCATGGAATGGGTACCATGCAATATGACTTCAAAGGGTCTTCATTTGCTCACCGAACCTCTCCAATCCTATCACTGCTGCGTTTATGCCACTGTACACATGCTTGATTCTCTTTCGGAGACATAGCAATCCATAGGTTTTAAGATACTTACTAGTCACGTACATTCTTAGGCATTTAATATGCGGTGTTGAGTCCATTTCGTTGAGCAAGGAGTAGCTCTTGTCTATTCCATATTTGGCTTAAGGAACTTTATCTGTGCTCATTTCAATCTCTGGTTTTATGCAGCACCCAAACTCACCTTTACCCTTAAGCAAGCATAAGTTGGTTTTCTAAATTTAAGACCCTGTTCTGTTCTGTAATTCAGTTCCTGTGTAGGCAAGTTTACATTCCGTGTATTACTGATATCTTATGATGTTTCTTTTTCTGTGTGACTTATTTCAGTTAGAATCATCGTACCTGAATCCACTCATTATGCTGCTACGGGCCTGATGACATAGATTTCATTGCTGAGTGGTACTGCATTGTACGTAAGTACCACAAGTTCTTTATCCATTTTTCACTTTCTGTGATATTGAACTTGTACGGTAAACGAGGTTCTTGTAAACAGAGGCGTCCCAAACTTTGGGGTGGCTGTGTCTTTTTGATTTTAATTTCCCTAAGCTATAGGACCATAAGTGGAAGTGCCCTAGGCTCTGTTGCTTTGTTTTTTAGATGTTTCAGGAAACACCATACACTTCTCCCGAGTGTCTGTTGGCAATTTACATCCCGCCCATCAGCATAACAAGGCTCCCAGTTCTCCATGGCCTGTCCTGCCTTTCTGGATTTTACACTTTTTTCAGATGGCCCTTTTGACCGGGGGGAAGTGAGACTTCATTGTAGTGCAGATTTCCTTTGCAAGCTTGCTTGGTTGGCCAAAAAGGGCGTATGCGTTTTTTCCTGAATATATTCAGGAAAAAACGCATACGCCCTTTTTGGCCAAGTGCATCATTGTGGACGTTCTGCCTCTTTTCCTATGCTTTCAATGCAATTCCAGTCTACCTCCTGAAATCGGTTTCCTGCAATTCTGCCCCGCTTTCAAGTCCTCTTGGCAGCCTTACTTCAGTATATTTTTGGACGATAGCTGTCATTTATAACTTTGCAGGTTTGTGAATTACAGTGCCCCTGAGCTCCTTTCTTCAACTCGCTTTCTTTTGAGCTGGCCGCAACACCGCAGGATGGCTTCAGGCCCTAATCTGGTTCTGGCACGGCATGCTGAGCCTTTGGTTAATTCCTCTTCCTGGTGGGAAATGAGAGTTAAATTTGCCCGTCCAGACACCTCCAGCTAGTCTCTCATTGGTTCTCCCTATTTCTGTTCATCTTCCGCAGAAATTGCAAACTGGGCCAAACAGGAGCTTAAAGGTGCTGACTCTCCAAGTGCGGAGAGTGTTAGTCAAGAGTCTGGAATGTTGCACCCGAGTACCAGGGGAGGAAAACTGAGACATATTTGAACATGTCTCCCGTTCACACGGTTGATCATACTCTGGGTTCCACATGCATGTTTTAGCTGAAGGAAGAATACCTTAAACCTGGAGAGTTGAGACCCGTGGAATGGGTACCATGCAATATGACTTCAAAGGGTCTTCATTTGCTCACTGAACCTCTCCAATCCTATCACTGCTGCGTTTATGCCCCTGTACACATGCTTGATTCTCTTTTGGAGACATAGCAATCCATAGGTTTTAAGATACTTACTAGTCAGGTACATTCTTAGGCGTTTAATATGGGGTGTTGAGTCCATTTCATTGAGCAAGGAGTAGCTCTTGCTATTCCATATTTGGCTTAAGGAACTTTATCTGTGCTCATTTCAATGTCTGGTTTTATGCAGCACCCCAACTCAACTTTCCCCTTAAGCAAGCATAAGTTGGTTTTCTAATTTTGAGACCCTTTTCTGTTTTGGAATTCAGTTCCTGTGTAGCCAAGTTTACATTCCATGTATTAGTGATAACTTATGATGTTTCTTTTTCTGTGTGACTTATTTCAGTTAGAATCATCATACCTGAATCCACTCATTATGCTGCTACGGGCCTGATGACATAGATTTCATTGTTGAGTGATACTGCATTGTACGTAAGTACCACAAGTTCTTTATCCATTTTTCACTTTCTGTGATATTGAACTTGTACGGTAAACGAGGTTCTTGTAAACAGAGGCGTCCCAAACTTTGGGGTGGCTGTGTCTTTTTGATTTTAATTTCCCTAAGCTATAGGACCATAAGTGGAAGTGCCCTAGGCTCTGTTGCTTTGTTTTTTAGATGTTTCAGGAAACACCATACACTTCTCCCGAGTGTCTGTTGGCCATTTACATCCCGCCCATCAGCATAACAAGGCTCCCAGTTCTCCATGGCCTGTCCTGCCTTTCTGGATTTTACACTTTTTTCAGATGGCCCTTTTGACCGGGGGGAAGTGAGACTTCATTGTAGTGCAGATTTCCTTTGCAACTTTGTTTGGTTGGCCAAAAAGGGCGTATGCGTTTTTTCCTGAATATATTCAGGAAAAAACGCGTACGCCCTTTTTGGCCAAGTGCATCATTGTGGACGTTCTGCCTCTTTTCCTATGCTTTCAATGCAATTCCAGTCTACCTCCTGAAATCGGTTTCCTGCAATTCTGCCCCGCTTTCAAGTCCTCTTGGCAGCCTTACTTCAGTATATTTTTGGACGATGGCTGTCATTTATAACTCTGCAGGTTTGTGAATTACAGTGCCCCTGAGCTCCTTTCTTCAACTCGCTTTCTTTTGAGCTGGCCGCAACACCGCAGGATGGCTTCAGGCCCTAATCTGGTTCTGGCACGGCACACTGAGCCTTTGGTTAATTCCTCTTCCTGGTGGGAAATGAGGGTTAAATTTGCCCGTCCAGACACCTCCAGCTAGTCTCTCATTGGTTCTCGCTATTCCTGTTCATCTTCCGCAGAAATTGCAAACTGGGCCAAACAGGAGGTTAAAGGGATTGACTCTCCAAGTCGGGAGGGTGTTAGTAAAGCGTCTGGAATGTTGCACCCGAGTACCAAGGTATGGAAAGTGAGACATATTTGAACACATCTCCCGATCACATGGTTGATCATACTCTAGGTTCCACATGCATGTTTTAGCTGAAGGAAGAATACCTTAAACCTGGGTAGTTGAAACCCGTGGAATGGGTACCATGCAATATGACTTCAAAGGGTCTTCATTTGCTCACCGAACCTCTCCAATCCTATCACTGCTGCGTTTATGCCCCTGTACACATGCTTGATTCTCCTTCGGAGACATAGCAATCCATAGGTTTTAAGATACTTACTAGTCAGGTACATTCTTAGGCGTTTAATATGCGGTGTTGAGTCCATTTCGTTGAGCAAGGAGTAGCTCTTGTCTATTCCATATTTGGCTTAAGGAACTTTATCTGTGCTCATTTCAATCTCTGGTTTTATGCAGCACCCCAACTCACCTTTACCCTTAAGCAAGCATAAGTTGGTTTTCTAAATTTGAGACCCTGTTCTGTTCTGTAATTCAGTTCCTGTGTAGCCAAGTTTACATTCTGTGTATTACTGATATCTTATGATGTTTCTTTTTCTGTGTGACTTATTTCAGTTAGAATCATCATACCTGAATCCACTCATTGTGCTGCTAAGGGCCTGATGACATAGATTTCATTGCTGAGTGATATTGCTTTGTAAGTAAATACCACAACTTCTTTATCCATTTTTCACTTTCTGCGATGTTGAACTTGTACTGTAAACGAGGTTCTTGTAAACAGAGGCGTCCCAAACTTTGGGGTGGCTGTGTCTTTTTGATTTTAATTTCCCTAAGCTATAGGACCATAATTGGAAGTGCCCTAGGCTCTGTTGCTTTGTTTTTTAGATGTTTCAGGAAACACCATACACTTCTCCCGAGTGTCTGTTGGCAATTTACATCCGCCCCATCAGCATAACAAGGCTCCCAGTTCTCCATGGCCTGTCCTGCCTTTCTGGATTTTACACTTTTTTCAGATGGCCCTTTTGACCGGGGGGATGTGAGACTTCATTGTAGTGCAGATTTCCTTTGCAAGCTTGCTTGGTTGGCCAAAAAGGGCGTATGCGTTTTTTCCTGAATATATTCAGGAAAAAACGCATACGCCCTTTTTGGCCAAGTGCATCATTGTGGACGTTCTGCCTCTTTTCCTATGCTTTCAATGCAATTCCAGTCTACCTCCTGAAATCGGTTTCCTGCAATTCTGCCCCGCTTTCAAGTCCTCTTGGCAGCCTTACTTCAGTATATTTTTGGACGATAGCTGTCATTTATAACTCTGCAGGTTTGTGAATTACAGTGCCCCTGAGCTCCTTTCTTCAACTCGCTTTCTTTTGAGCTGGCCGCAACACCGCAGGATGGCTTCAGGCCCTAATCTGGTTCCGGCACGGCATGCTGAGCCTTTGGTTAATTCCTCTTCCTGGTGGGAAATGAGAGTTAAATTTGCCCGTCCAGACACCTCCAGCTAGTCTCTCATTGGTTCTCACTATTCCTGTTCATCTTCCGCAGAAATTGCAAACTGGGCCAAACAGGAGGTTAAAGGGACTGACTCTCCAAGTCGGGAGGGTGTTAGTAAAGCGTCTGGAATGTTGTACCCGAGTACCAGGGTACGAAAACTGAGACATATTTGAACACGTCTCCCGATCACATGGTTGATCATACTCTAGGTTCCACATGCATGTTTTAGCTGAAGGAAGAATACCTTAAACCTGGGTAGTTGAAACCCGTGGAATGGGTACCATGCAATATGACTTCAAAGGGTCTTCATTTGCTCACCGAACCTCTCCAATCCTATCACTGCTGCGTTTATGCCCCTGTACACATGCTTGATTCTCTTTCGGAGACATAGCAATCCATAGGTTTTAAGATACTGACTAGTCAGGTACATTCTTAGGCATTTAATATGCGGTGTTGAGTCCATTTCGTTGAGCAAGGAGTAGCTCTTGTCTATTCCATATTTGGCTTAAGGAACTTTATCTGTGCTCATTTCAATCTCTGGTTTTATGCAGCACCCCAACTCACCTTTACCCTTAAGAAAGCATAAGTTTGTTTTCTAAATTTGAGACCCTGTTCTGTTCTGTAATTCAGTTCCTGTGTAGCCAAGTTTACATTCCGTGTATTACTGATATCTTATGATGTTTCTTTTTCTGTGTGACTTATTTCAGTTAGAATCATCATACCTGAATCCACTCATTGTGCTGCTAAGGGCCTGATGACATAGATTTCATTGCTGAGTGATATTGCTTTGTAAGTAAATACCACAACTTCTTTATCCATTTTTCACTTTCTGCGATGTTGAACTTGTACTGTAAACGAGGTTCTTGTAAACAGAGGCGTCCCAAACTTTGGGGTGGCTGTGTCTTTTTGATTTTAATTTCCCTAATCTATAGGACCATAAGTGGAAGTGCCCTAGGCTCTGTTGCTTTGTTTTTTAGATGTTTCAGGAAACACCATACACTTCTCCCGAGTGTCTGTTGGCAATTTACATCCCGCCCATCAGCATAACAAGGCTCCCAGTTCTCCATGGCCTGTCCTGCCTTTCTGGATTTTACACTTTTTTCAGATGGCCCTTTTGACCGGGGGGAAGTGAGACTTCATTGTAGTGCAGATTTCCTTTGCAAGCTTGCTTGGTTGGCCAAAAAGGGCGTATGCGTTTTTTCCTGAATATATTCAGGAAAAAACCCATACGCCCTTTTTGGCCAAGTGCATCATTGTGGACGTTCTGCCTCTTTTCCTATGCTTTCAATGCAATTCCAGTCTACCTCCTGAAATCGGTTTCCTGCAATTCTGCCCCGCTTTCAAGTCCTCTTGGCAGCCTTACTTCAGTATATTTTTGGACGATAGCTGTCATTTATAACTCTGCAGGTTTGTGAATTACAGTGCCCCTGAGCTCCTTTCTTCAACTCGCTTTCTTTTGAGCTGGCCGCAACACCGCAGGATGGCTTCAGGCCCTAATCTGGTTCCGGCACGGCACGCTGAGCCTTTGGTTAATTCCTCTTCCTGGTGGGAAATGAGAGTTAAATTTGCCCGTCCAGACACCTCCAGTTAGTCTCTCATTGGTTCTCGCTATTCCTGTTCATCTTCCGCAGAAATTGCAAACTGGGCCAAACAGGAGGTTAAAGGGACTGACTCTCCAACTCGGGAGGATGTTAGTAAAGCGTCTGGAATGTTGCACCCGAGTACCAGGGTACGAAAACTGAGACATATTTGAACACGTCTCCCGATCACATGGTTGATCATACTCTAGGTTCCACATGCATGTTTTAGCTGAAGGAAGAATACCTTAAACCTGGGTAGTTGAAACCCGTGGAATCGGTACCATGCAATATGACTTCAAAGGGTCTTCATTTGCTCACCGAACCTCTCCAATCCTATCACTGCTGCGTTTATGCCCCTGTACACATGCTTGATTCTCCTTCGGAGACATAGCAATCCATAGGTTTTAAGATACTTACTAGTCAGGTACATTCTTAGGCATTTAATATGCGGTGTTGAGTCCATTTCGTTGAGCAAGGAGTAGCTCTTGTCTATTCCATATTTGGCTTAAGGAACTTTATCTGTGCTCATTTCAATCTCTGGTTTTTTGCAGCACCCCAACTCACCTTTACCCTTAAGCAAGCATAAGTTGGTTTTCTAAATTTGAGACCCTGTTCTGTTCTGTAATTCAGTTCCTGTGTAGCCAAGTTTACATTCTGTGTATTACTGAAATCTTATGATGTTTCTTTTTCTGTGTGACTTATTTCAGTTAGAATCATCATACCTGAATCCACTCATTGTGCTGCTAAGGGCCTGATGACATAGATTTCATTGCTGAGTGATATTGCTTTGTAAGTAAATACCACAACTTCTTTATCCATTTTTCACTTTCTGCGATGTTGAACTTGTACTGTAAACGAGGTTCTTGTAAACAGAGGCGTCCCAATGTTTGGGGTGGCTGTGTCTTTTTGATTTTAATTTCCCTAAGCTATAGGACCATAAGTGGAAGTGCCCTAGGCTCTGTTGCTTTGTTTTTTAGATGTTTCAGGAAACACCATACACTTCTCCCGAGTGTCTGTTGGCAATTTACATCCCGCCCATCAGCATAACAAGGCTCCCAGTTCTCCATGGCCTGTCCTGCCTTTCTGGATTTTACACTTTTTTCAGATGGCCCTTTTGACCGGGGGGAAGTGAGACTTCATTGTAGTGCAGATTTCCTTTGCAAACTTGCTTCGTTGGCCAAAAAGGGCGTATGCGTTTTTTCCTGAATATATTCAGGAAAAAACGCATACGCCCTTTTTGGCCAAGTGCATCATTGTGGACGTTCTGCCTCTTTTCCTATGCTTTCAATGCAATTCCAGTCTACCTCCTGAAATCGGTTTCCTGCAATTCTGCCCCGCTTTCAAGTCCTCTTGGCAGCCTTACTTCAGTATATTTTTGGACGATAGCTGTCATTTATAACTCTGCAGGTTTGTGAATTACAGTGCCCCTGAGCTCCTTTCTTCAACTCGCTTTCTTTTCAGCTGGCCGCAACACCGCAGGATGGCTTCAGGCCCTAATCTGGTTCCGGCACGGCACGCTGAGCCTTTGGTTAATTCCTCTTCCTGGTGGGAAATGAGAGTTAAATTTGCCCGTCCAGACACCTCCAGCTAGTCTCTCATTGGTTCTCGCTATTCCTGTTCATCTTCCGCAGAAATTGCAAACTGGGCCAAACAGGAGGTTAAAGGGACTGACTCTCCAAGTCGGGAGGGTGTTAGTAAAGCGTCTGGAATATTGCACCCGAGTACCAGGGTACGAAAACTGAGACATATTTGAACACGTCTCCCGATCACATGGTTGATCATACTCTAGGTTCCACATGCATGTTTTACCTGAAGGAAGAATACCTTAAAACTGGGTAGTTGAAACCCGTGGAATGGGTACCATGCAATATGACTTCAAAGGGTCTTCATTTGCTCACCGAACCTCTCCAATCCTATCACTGCTGCGTTTATGCCCCTGTACACATGCTTGATTCTCTTTCGGAGACATAGCAATCCATAGGTTTTAAGATACTTACTAGTCAGGTACATTCTTATGTATTTAATATGCGGTGTTGAGTCCATATCGTTGAGCAAGGAGTAGCTCTTGTCTATTCCATATTTGGCTTAAGGAACTTTATCTGTGCTCATTTCAATCTCTGGTTTTATGCAGCACCCCAACTCACCTTTACCCTTAAGAAAGCATAAGTTTGTTTTCTAAATTTGAGACCCTGTTCTGTTCTGTAATTCAGTTCCTGTGTAGCCAAGTTTACATTCCGTGTATTACTGATATCTTATGATGTTTCTTTTTCTGTGTGACTTATTTCAGTTAGAATCATCATACCTGAATCCACTCATTGTGCTGCTAAGGGCCTGATGACATAGATTTCATTGCTGAGTGATATTGCTTTGTAAGTAAATACCACAACTTCTTTATCCATTTTTCACTTTCTGCGATGTTGAACTTGTACTGTAAACGAGGTTCTTGTAAACAGAGGCGTCCCAAACTTTGGGGTGGCTGTGTCTTTTTGATTTTAATTTCCCTAAGCTATAGGACCATAAGTGGAAGTGCCCTAGGCTCTGTTGCTTTGTTTTTTAGATGTTTCAGGAAACACCATACACTTCTCCCGAGTGTCTGTTGGCAATTTACATCCCGCCCATCAGCATAACAAGGCTCCCAGTTCTCCATGGCCTGTCCTGCCTTTCTGGATTTTACACTTTTTTCAGATGGCCCTTTTGACCGGGGGGAAGTGAGACTTCATTGTAGTGCAGATTTCCTTTGCAAGCTTGCTTGGTTGGCCAAAACGGGCGTATGCGTTTTTTCCTGAATATATTCAGGAAAAAACCCATACGCCCTTTATGGCCAAGTGCATCATTGTGGACGTTCTGCCTCTTTTCCTATGCTTTCAATGCAATTCCAGTCTACCTCCTGAAATCGGTTTCCTGCAATTCTGCCCCGCTTTCAAGTCCTCTTGGCAGCCTTACTTCAGTATATTTTTGGACGATAGCTGTCATTTATAAGTCTGCAGGTTTGTGAATTACAGTGCCCCTGAGCTCCTTTCTTCAACTCGCTTTCTTTTGAGCTGGCCGCAACACCGCAGGATGGCTTCAGGCCCTAATCTGGTTCCGGCACGGCACGCTGAGCCTTTGGTTAATTTCTCTTCCTGGTGGGAAATGAGAGTTAAATTTGCCCGTCCAGACACCTCCAGCTAGTCTCTCATTGGTTCTCGCTATTCCTGTTCATCTTCCGCAGAAATTGCAAACTGGGCCAAACAGGAGGTAAAAGGGACTGACTCTCCAAGTCGGGAGGGTGTTAGTAAAGCGTCTGGAATGTTGCACCCGAGTACCAGGGTACGAAAACTGAGACATATTTGAACACGTCTCCCGATCACATGGTTGATCATACTCTAGGTTCCACATGCATGTTTTAGCTGAAGGAACAATACCTTAAACCTGGGTAGTTGAAACCCGTGGAATGGGTACCATGCAATATGACTTCAAAGGGTCTTCATTTGCTCACCGAACCTCTCCAATCCTATCACTGCTGCGTTTATGCCCCTGTACACATGCTTGATTCTCTTTCGGAGACATAGCAATCCATAGGTTTTAAGATACTTACTAGTCAGGTACATTCTTAGGCGTTTAATATGGGGTGTTGAGTCCATTTCGTTGAGCAAGGAGTAGCTCTTGTCTATTCCATATTTGGCTTAAGGAACTTTATCTGTGCTCATTTCAATCTCTGGTTTTATGCAGCACCCCAACTCACCTTTACCCTTAAGCAAGCATAAGTTGGTTTTCTAAATTTGAGACCCTGTTCTGTTCTGTAATTCAGTTCCTGTGTAGCCAAGTTTACATTCCGTGTATTACTGATATCTTATGATGTTTCTTTTTCTGTGTGACTTATTTCAGTTAGAATCATCATACCTGAATCCACTCATTGTGCTGCTAAGGGCCTGATGACATAGATTTCATTGCTGAGTGATATTGCTTTGTAAGTAAATACCACAACTTCTTTATCCATTTTTCACTTTCTGCGATGTTGAACTTGTACGGTAAACGAGGTTCTTGTAAACAGAGGCGTCCCAAACTTTGGGGTGGCTGTGTCTTTTTGATTTTAATTTCCCTAAGCTATAGGACCATAAGTGGAAGTGCCCTAGGCTCTGTTGCTTTGTTTTTTAGATGTTTCAGGAAACACCATACACTTCTCCCGAGTGTCTGTTGGCAATTTACATCCCGCCCATCAGCATAACAAGGCTCCCAGTTCTCCATGGCCTGTCCTGCCTTTCTGGATTTTACACTTTTTTCAGATGGCCCTTTTGACCGGGGGGAAGTGAGACTTCATTGTAGTGCAGATTTCCTTTGCAAGCTTGCTAGGTTGGCCAAAAAGGGCGTAGGAGTTTTTTCCTGAATATGTTCAGGAAAAAACGCCTACGCCCTTTTTGTCCAAGTGCATCATTGTGGACGTTCTGCCTCTTTTCCTATGCTTTCAATGCAATTCCAGTCTACCTCCTGAAATCGGTTTCCTGCAATTCTGCCCCACTTTCAAGTCCTCTTGGCAGCCTTACTTCAGTATATTTTTGGATGATAGCTGTCATTTATAACTCTGCAGGTTTGTGAATTACAGTGCCCCTGAGCTCCTTTCTTCAACTCGCTTTCTTTTGAGCTGGCCGCGACACCGCAGGATGGCTTCAGGCCCTAATCTGGTTCCGGCACGGCACGCTGAGCCTTTGGTTAATTCCTCTTCCTGGTGGGAAATGAGAGTTAAATTTGCCCGTCCAGACACCTCCAGCTAGTCTCTCATTGGTTCTCGCTATTCCTGTTCATCTTCCGCAGAATTTGCAAACTGGGCCAAACAGGAGGTTAAAGGGACTGACTCTCCAAGTCGGGAGGGTGTTAGTAAAGCGTCTGGAATGTTGCACCCGAGTTCCAGGGTATGAAAACTGAGACATATTTGAACACGTCTCCCGATCACATGGTTGATCATACTCTAGGTTCCACATGCATGTTTTAGCTGAAGGAAGAATACCTTAAACCTGGGTAGTTGAAACCCGTGGAATGGGTACCATGCAATATGACTTCAAAGGGTCTTCATTTGCTCACCGAACCTCTCCAATCCTATCACTGCTGCGTTTATGCCCCTGTACACATGCTTGATTCTCTTTCGGAGACATAGCAATCCATAGGTTTTAAGATACTTACTAGTCAGGTACATTCTTAGGCGTTTAATATGGGGTGTTGAGTCCATTTCGTTGAGCAAGGAGTAGCTCTTGTCTATTCCATATTTGGCTTAAGGAACTTTATCTGTGCTCATTTCAATCTCTGGTTTTATGCAGCACCCCAACTCACCTTTACCCTTAAGCAAGCATAAGTTGGTTTTCTAAATTTGAGACCCTGTTCTGTTCTGTAATTCAGTTCCTGTGTAGCCAAGTTTACATTCCGTGTATTACTGATATCTTATGATGTTTATTTTTCTGTGTGACTTATTTCAGTTAGAATCATCATACCTGAATCCACTCATTGTGCTGCTAAGGGCCTGATGACATAGATTTCATTGCTGAGTGATATTGCTTTGTAAGTAAATACCACAACTTCTTTATCCATTTTTCACTTTCTGCGATGTTGAACTTGTACTGTAAACGAGGTTCTTGTAAACAGAGGCGTCCCAATGTTTGGGGTGGCTGTGTCTTTTTGATTTTAATTTCCCTAAGCTATAGGACCATAAGTGGAAGTGCCCTAGGCTCTGTTGCTTTGTTTTTTAGATGTTTCAGGAAACACCATACACTTCTCCCGAGTGTCTGTTGGCAATTTACATCCCGCCCATCAGCATAACAAGACTCCCAGTTCTCCATGGCCTGTCCTGCCTTTCTGGATTTTACACTTTTTTCAGATGGCCCTTTTGACCGGGGGGAAGTGAGACTTCATTGTAGTGCAGATTTCCTTTGCAAGCGTGCTTGGTTGGCCAAAAAGGGCGTATGCGTTTTTTCCTGAATATATTCAGGAAAAAACGCATACGCCCTTTTTGGCCAAGTGCATCATTGTGGACGTTCTGCCTCTTTTCCTATGCTTTCAATGCAATTCCAGTCTACCTCCTGAAATCGGTTTCCTGCAATTCTGCCCCGCTTTCAAGTCCTCTTGGCAGCCTTACTTCAGTATATTTTTGGACGATAGCTGTCATTTATAAGTCTGCAGGTTTGTGAATTACAGTGCCCCTGAGCTCCTTTCTTCAACTCGCTTTCTTTTGAGCTGGCCGCAACACCGCAGGATGGCTTCAGGCCCTAATCTGGTTCCGGCACGGCACGCTGAGCCTTTGGTTAATTCCTCTTCCTGGTGGGAAATGAGAGTTAAATTTGCCCGTCCAGACACCTCCAGCTAGTCTCTCATTGGTTCTCGCTATTCCTGTTCATCTTCCGCAGAATTTGCAAACTGGGCCAAACAGGAGGTTAAAGGGACTGACTCTCCAAGTCGGGAGGATGTTAGTAAAGCGTCTGGAATGTTGCACCCGAGTTCCAGGGTACGAAAACTGAGACATATTTGAACACATTTCCCGATCACATGGTTGATCATACTCTAGGTTCCACATGCATGTTTTAGCTGAAGGAAGAATACCTTAAACCTGGGTAGTTGAAACCCTTGGAATGGGTACCATGCAATATGACTTCAAAGGGTCTTCATTTGCTCACCGAACCTCTCCAATCCTATCATTGCTGCGTTTATGCCCCTGTACACATGCTTGATTCTCTTTCGGAGACATAGCAATCCATAGGTTTTAAGATACTTACTAGTCAGGTACATTCTTAGGCGTTTAATATGGGGTGTTGAGTCCATTTCGTTGAGCAAGGAGTAGCTCTTGTCTATTCCATATTTGGCTTAAGGAACTTTATCTGTGCTCATTTCAATCTCTGGTTTTATGCAGCACCCCAACTCACCTTTACCCTTAAGCAAGCATAAGTTGGTTTTCTAAATTTGAGACCCTGTTCTGTTCTGTAATTCAGTTCCTGTGTAGCCAAGTTTACATTCCGTGTATTACTGATATCTTATGATGTTTCTTTTTCTGTGTGACTTATTTCAGTTAGAATCATCATACCTGAATCCACTCATTGTGCTGCTAAGGGCCTGATGACATAGATTTCATTGCTGAGTGATATTGCTTTGTAAGTAAATACCACAACTTCTTTATCCATTTTTCACTTTCTGCGATGTTGAACTTGTACTGTAAACGAGGTTCTTGTAAACAGAGGCGTCCCAATGTTTGGGGTGGCTGTGTCTTTTTGATTTTAATTTCCCTAAGCTATAGGACCATAAGTGGAAGTGCCCTAGGCTCTGTTGCTTTGTTTTTTAGATGTTTCAGGAAACACCATACACTTCTCCCGAGTGTCTGTTGGCAATTTACATCCCGCCCATCAGCATAACAAGGCTCCCAGTTCTCCATGGCCTGTCCTGCCTTTCTGGATTTTACACTTTTTTCAGATGGCCCTTTTGACCGGGGGGAAGTGAGACTTCATTGTAGTGCAGATTTCCTTTGCAAGCTTGCTTGGTTGGCCAAAAAGGGCGTATGCGTTTTTTCCTGAATATATTCAGGAAAAAACGCATACGCCCTTTTTGGCCAAGTGCATCATTGTGGACGTTCTGCCTCTTTTCCTATGCTTTCAATGCAATTCCAGTCTACCTCCTGAAATCGGTTTCCTGCAATTCTGCCCCGCTTTCAAGTCCTCTTGGCAGCCTTACTTCAGTATATTTTTGGACGATAGCTGTCA
Organism: Pseudorca crassidens; assembly: GCF_039906515.1. Taxonomy (NCBI): domain Eukaryota; kingdom Metazoa; phylum Chordata; class Mammalia; order Artiodactyla; family Delphinidae; genus Pseudorca; species Pseudorca crassidens. Next base: position 176,639,693 of record NC_090298.1, read on the forward strand.
TTTATAACTCTGCAGGTTTGTGAATTACAGTGCCCCTGAGCTCCTTTCTTCAACTCGCTTTCTTTTGAGCTGGCCGCAACACCGCAGGATGGCTTCAGGCCCTAATCTGGTTCCGGCACGGCACGCTGAGCCTTTGGTTAATTCCTCTTCCTGGTGGGAAATGAGAGTTAAATTTGCCCGTCCAGACACCTCCAGCTAGTCTCTCATTGGTTCTCGCTATTCCTGTTCATCTTCCGCAGAAATTGCAAACTGGGCCAAACAGGAGGTTAAAGGGACTGACTCTCCAAGTCGGGAGGGTGTTAGTAAAGCGTCTGGAATGTTGCACCCGAGTACCAGGGTACGAAAACTGAGACATATTTGAACACGTCTCCCGATCACATGGTTGATCATACTCTAGGTTCCACATGCATGTTTTAGCTGAAGGAACAATACCTTAAACCTGGGTAGTTGAAACCCGTGGAATGGGTACCATGCAATATGACTTCAAAGGGTCTTCATTTGCTCACCGAACCTCTCCAATCCTATCACTGCTGCGTTTATGCCCCTGTACACATGATTGATTCTCTTTCGGAGACATAGCAATCCATAGGTTTTAAGATACTTACTAGTCAGGTACATTCTTAGGCATTTAATATGCGGTGTTGAGTCCATTTCGTTGAGCAAGAGGTAGCTCTTGTCTATTCCATATTTGGCTTAAGGAACTTTATCTGTGCTCATTTCAATCTCTGGTTTTATGCAGCACCCCAACTCACCTTTACCCTTAAGCAAGCATAAGTTGGTTTTCTAAATTTGAGACCCTGTTCTGTTCTGTAATTCAGTTCCTGTGTAGCCAAGTTTACATTCCGTGTATTACTGATATCTTATGATGTTTCTTTTTCTGTGTGACTTATTTCAGTTAGAATCATCATACCTGAATCCACTCATTGTGCTGCTAAGGGCCTGATGACATAGATTTCATTGCTGAGTGATATTGCTTTGTAAGTAAATACCACAACTTCTTTATCCATTTTTCACTTTCTGCGATGTTCAACTTGTACTGTAAACGAGGTTCTTGTAAACAGAGGCGTCCCAAACTTTGGGGTGGCTGTGTCTTTTTTATTTTAATTTCCCTAAGCTATAGGACCATAAGTGGAAGTGCCCTAGGCTCTGTTGCTTTGTTTTTTAGATGTTTCAGGAAACACCATACACTTCTCCCGAGTGTCTGTTGGCAATTTACATCCCGCCCATCAGCATAACAAGGCTCCCAGTTCTCCATGGCCTGTCCTGCCTTTCTGGATTTTACACTTTTTTCAGATGGCCCTTTTGACCGGGGGCAAGTGAGACTTCATTGTAGTGCAGATTTCCTTTGCAAGCTTGCTTGGTTGGCCAAAACGGGCGTATGCGTTTCTTCCTGAATATATTCAGGAAAAAACGCATACGCCCTTTATGGCCAAGTGCATCATTGTGGACGTTCTGCCTCTTTTCCTATGCTTTCAATGCAATTCCAGTCTACCTCCTGAAATCGGTTTCCTGCAATTCTGCCCCACTTTCAATTCCTCTTGGCAGCCTTACTTCAGTATATTTTTGGACGATAGCTGTCATTTATAAGTCTGCAGGTTTGTGAATTACAGTGCCCCTGAGCTCCTTTCTTCAACTCGCTTTCTTTTGAGCTGGCCGCAACACCGCAGGATGGCTTCAGGCCCTAATCTGGTTCCGGCACGGCACGCTGAGCCTTTGGTTAATTCCTCTTCCTGGTGGGAAATGAGAGTTAAATTTGCCCGTCCAGACACCTCCAGCTAGTCTCTCATTGGTTCTCGCTATTCCTGTTCATCTTCCGCAGAAATTGCAAACTGGGCCAAACAGGAGGTTAAAGGGACTGACTCTCCAAGTCGGGAGGGTGTTAGTAAAGCGTCTGGAATGTTGCACCCGAGTACCAGGGTACGAAAACTGAGACATATTTGAACACGTCTCCCGATCACATGGTTGATCATACTCTAGGTTCCACATGCATGTTTTAGCTGAAGGAACAATACCTTAAACCTGGGTAGTTGAAACCCGTGGAATGGGTACCATGCAATATGACTTCAAAGGGTCTTCATTTGCTCACCGAACCTCTCCAATCCTATCACTGCTGCGTTTATGCCCCTGTACACATGCTTGATTCTCTTTCGGAGACATAGCAATCCATAGGTTTTAAGATACTTACTAGTCAGGTACATTCTTAGGCGTTTAATATGGGGTGTTGAGTCCATTTCGTTGAGCAAGGAGTAGCTCTTGTCTATTCCATATTTGGCTTAAGGAACTTTATCTGTGCTCATTTCAATCTCTGGTTTTATGCAGCACCCCAGCTCACCTTTCCCTTAAGCAAGCATAAGTTGGTTTTCTAAATTTGAGACCCTGTTCTGTTCTGTAATTCAGTTCCTGTGTAGCCAAGTTTACATTCCGTGTATTACTGATATCTTATGATGTTTCTTTTTCTGTGTGACTTATTTCAGTTAGAATCATCATACCTGAATCCACTCATTGTGCTGCTAAGGGCCTGATGACATAGATTTCATTGCTGAGTGATATTGCTTTGTAAGTAAATACCACAACTTCTTTATCCATTTTTCACTTTCTGCGATGTTGAACTTGTACTGTAAACGAGGTTCTTGTAAACAGAGGCGTCCCAAACTTTGGGGTGGCTGTGTCTTTTTGATTTTAATTTCCCTAAGCTATAGGACCATAAGTGGAAGTGCCCTAGGCTCTGTTGCTTTGTTTTTTAGATGTTTCAGGAAACACCATACACTTCTCCCGAGTGTCTGTTGGCAATTTACATCCCGCCCATCAGCATAACAAGGCTCCCAGTTCTCCATGGCCTGTCCTGCCTTTCTGGATTTTACACTTTTTTCAGATGGCCCTTTTGACCGGGGGGAAGTGAGACTTCATTGTAGTGCAGATTTCCTTTGCAAGCTTGCTTGGTTGGCCAAAACGGGCGTATGCGTTTCTTCCTGAATATATTCAGGAAAAAACACATACGCCCTTTATGGCCAAGTGCATCATTGTGGACGTTCTGCCTCTTTTCCTATGCTTTCAATGCAATTCCAGTCTACCTCCTGAAATCGGTTTCCTGCAATTCTGCCCCGCTTTCAAGTCCTCTTGGCAGCCTTACTTCAGTATATTTTTGGACGATAGCTGTCATTTATAAGTCTGCAGGTTTGTGAATTACAGTGCCCCTGAGCTCCTTTCTTCAACTCGCTTTCTTTTGAGCTGGCCGCAACACCGCAGGATGGCTTCAGGCCCTAATCTGGTTCCGGCACGGCACGCTGAGCCTTTGGTTAATTCCTCTTCCTGGTGGGAAATGAGAGTTAAATTTGCCCGTCCAGACACCTCCAGCTAGTCTCTCATTGGTTCTCGCTATTCCTGTTCATCTTCCGCAGAAATTGCAAACTGGGCCAAACAGGAGGTTAAAGGGACTGACTCTCCAAGTCGGGAGGGTGTTAGTAAAGCGTCTGGAATGTTGCACCCGAGTACCAGGGTACGAAAACTGAGACATATTTGAACACGTCTCCCGATCACATGGTTGATCATACTCTAGGTTCCACATGCATGTTTTAGCTGAAGGAAGAATACCTTAAACCTGGGTAGTTGAAACCCGTGGAATGGGTACCATGCAGTATGACTTCAAAGGGTCTTCATTTGCTCACCGAACCTCTCCAATCTTATCACTGCTGCGTTTATGCCCCTGTACACATGCTTGATTCTCTTTCGGAGACATAGCAATCCATAGGTTTTAAGATACTTACTAGTCAGGTACATTCTTAGGCATTTAATATTGGGTGTTGAGTCCATTTCGTTGAGCAAGGAGTAGCTCTTGTCTATTCCATATTTGGCTTAAGGAACTTTATCTGTGCTCATTTCAATCTCTGGTTTTATGCAGCACCCCAACTCACCTTTCCCCTTAAGCAAGCATAAGTTGGTTTTCTAAATTTGAGACCCTGTTCTGTTCTGTAATTCAGTTCCTGTGTAGCCAAGTTTACATTCCGTGTATTACTGATATCTTATGATGTTTCTTTTTCTGTGTGACTTATTTCAGTTAGAATCATCATACCTGAATCCACTCATTGTGCTGCTAAGGGCCTGATGACATAGATTTCATTGCTGAGTGATATTGCTTTGTAAGTAAATACCACAACTTCTTTATCCATTTTTCACTTTCTGCGATGTTGAACTTGTACTGTAAACGAGGTTCTTGTAAACAGAGGCGTCCCAATGTTTGGGGTGGCTGTGTCTTTTTGATTTTAATTTCCCTAAGCTATAGGACCATAAGTGGAAGTGCCCTAGGCTCTGTTGCTTTGTTTTTTAGATGTTTCAGGAAACACCATACACTTCTCCCGAGTGTCTGTTGGCAATTTACATCCCGCCCATCAGCATAACAAGGCTCCCAGTTCTCCATGGCCTGTCCTGCCTTTCTGGATTTTACACTTTTTTCAGATGGCCCTTTTGACCGGGGGGAAGTGAGACTTCATTGTAGTGCAGATTTCCTTTGCAAGCTTGCTTGGTTGGCCAAAAAGGGCGTATGCGTTTTTTCCTGAATATATTCAGGAAAAAACGCATACGCCCTTTTTGGCCAAGTGCATCATTGTGGACGTTCTGCCTCTTTTCCTATGCTTTCAATGCAATTCCAGTCTACCTCCTGAAATCGGTTTCCTGCAATTCTGCCCCGCTTTCAAGTCCTCTTGGCAGCCTTACTTCAGTATATTTTTGGACGATAGCTGTCATTTATAACTCTGCAGGTTTGTGAATTACAGTGCCCCTGAGCTCCTTTCTTCAACTCGCTTTCTTTTGAGCTGGCCGCAACACCGCAGGATGGCTTCAGGCCCTAATCTGGTTCCGGCACGGCACGCTGAGCCTTTGGTTAATTCCTCTTCCTGGTGGGAAATGAGAGTTAAATTTGCCCGTCCAGACACCTCCAGCTAGTCTCTCATTGGTTCTCGCTATTCCTGTTCATCTTCCGCAGAAATTGCAAACTGGGCCAAACAGGAGGTTAAAGGGACTGACTCTCCAAGTCGGGAGGGTGTTAGTAAAGCGTCTGGAATGTTGCACCCGAGTACCAGGGTACGAAAACTGAGACATATTTGAACACGTCTCCCGATCACATGGTTGATCATACTCTAGGTTCCACATGCATGTTTTAGCTGAAGGAACAATACCTTAAACCTGGGTAGTTGAAACCCGTGGAATGGGTACCATGCAATATGACTTCAAAGGGTCTTCATTTGCTCACCGAACCTCTCCAATCCTATCACTGCTGCGTTTATGCCCCTGTACACATGCTTGATTCTCTTTCGGAGACATAGCAATCCATAGGTTTTAAGATACTTACTAGTCAGGTACATTCTTAGGCATTTAATATGCGGTGTTGAGTCCATTTCGTTGAGCAAGAGGTAGCTCTTGTCTATTCCATATTTGGCTTAAGGAACTTTATCTGTGCTCATTTCAATCTCTGGTTTTATGCAGCACCCCAACTCACCTTTACCCTTAAGCAAGCATAAGTTGGTTTTCTAAATTTGAGACCCTGTTCTGTTCTGTAATTCAGTTCCTGTGTAGCCAAGTTTACATTCCGTGTATTACTGATATCTTATGATGTTTCTTTTTCTGTGTGACTTATTTCAGTTAGAATCATCATACCTGAATCCACTCATTGTGCTGCTAAGGGCCTGATGACATAGATTTCATTGCTGAGTGATATTGCTTTGTAAGTAAATACCACAACTTCTTTATCCATTTTTCACTTTCTGCGATGTTGAACTTGTACTGTAAACGAGGTTCTTGTAAACAGAGGCGTCCCAAACTTTGGGGTGGCTGTGTCTTTTTGATTTTAATTTCCCTAAGCTATAGGACCATAAGTGGAAGTGCCCTAGGCTCTGTTGCTTTGTTTTTTAGATGTTTCAGGAAACACCATACACTTCTCCCGAGTGTCTGTTGGCAATTTACATCCCGCCCATCAGCATAACAAGGCTCCCAGTTCTCCATGGCCTGTCCTGCCTTTCTGGATTTTACACTTTTTTCAGATGGCCCTTTTGACCGGGGGGAAGTGAGACTTCATTGTAGTGCAGATTTCCTTTGCAAGCTTGCTTGGTTGGCCAAAAAGGGCGTATGCGTTTTTTCCTGAATATATTCAGGAAAAAACGCATACGCCCTTTTTGGTCAAGTGCATCATTGTGGACGTTCTGCCTCTTTTCCTATGCTTTCAATGCAATTCCAGTCTACCTCCTGAAATCGGTTTCCTGCAATTCTGCCCCGCTTTCAAGTCCTCTTGGAAACCTTACTTCAGTATATTTTTGGACGATAGCTGTCATTTATAACTCTGCAGGTTTGTGAATTACAGTGCCCCTGAGCTCCTTTCTTCAACTCGCTTTCTTGTGAGCTGGCTGCAACACCGCAGGATGGCTTCAGGCCCTAATCTGGTTCCGGCACGGCACGCTGAGCCTTTGGTTAATTCCTCTTCCTGGTGGGAAATGAGAGTTAAATTTGCCCGTCCAGACACCTCCAGCTAGTCTCTCATTGGTTCTCGCTATTCCTGTTCATCTTCCACAGAAATTGCAAACTGGGCCAAACAGGAGGTTAAAGGGACTGACTCTCCAAGTCAGGAGGGTGTTAGTAAAGCGTCTGGAATGTTGCACCCGAGTACCAGGGTACGAAAACTGAGTCATATTTGAACACGTCTCCCGATCACATGGTTGATCATACTCTGTGTTCCACATGCATGTTTTAGCTGAAGGAAGAATACCTTAAACCTGGGTAGTTGAAACCCGTGGAATGGGTACCATGCAGTATGACTTCAAAGGGTCTTCATTTGCTCACCGAACCTCTCCAATCCTATCACTGCTGCGTTTATGCCCCTGTACACATGCTTGATTCTCTTTCGGAGACATAGCAATCCATAGGTTTTAAGATACTTACTAGTCAGGTACATTCTTAGGCATTTAATATGCGGTGTTGAGTCCATTTCGTTGAGCAAGAAATAGCTCTTGTCTATTCCATATTTGGCTTAAGGAACTTTATCTGTGCTCAATTCAATCTCTGCTTTTATGCAGCACCCCAACTCACCTTTACCCTTAAGCAAGCATAAGTTGGTTTTCTAAATTTGAGACCCTGTTCTGTTCTGTAATTCAGTTCCTGTGTAGCCAAGTTTACATTCCGTGTATTACTGATATCTTATGATGTTTCTTTTTCTGTGTGACTTATTTCAGTTAGAATCATCATACCTGAATCCACTCATTGTGCTGCTAAGGGCCTGATGACATAGATTTCATTGCTGAGTGATATTGCTTTGTAAGTAAATACCACAACTTCTTTATCCATTTTTCACTTTCTGCGATGTTGAACTTGTACTGTAAACGAGGTTCTTGTAAACAGAGGCGTCCCAATGTTTGGGGTGGCTGTGTCTTTTTGATTTTAATTTCCCTAAGCTATAGGACCATAAGTGGAAGTGCCCTAGGCTCTGTTGCTTTGTTTTTTAGATGTTTCAGGAAACACCATACACTTCTCCCGAGTGTCTGTTGGCAATTTACATCCCGCCCATCAGCATAACAAGGCTCCCAGTTCTCCATGGCCTGTCCTGCCTTTCTGGATTTTACACTTTTTTCAGATGGCCCTTTTGACCGGGGGGAAGTGAGACTTCATTGTAGTGCAGATTTCCTTTGCAAGCTTGCTTGGTTGGCCAAAAAGGGCGTATGCGTTTTTTCCTGAATATATTCAGGAAAAAACGCATACGCCCTTTTTGGCCAAGTGCATCATTGTGGACGTTCTGCCTCTTTTCCTATGCTTTCAATGCAATTCCAGTCTACCTCCTGAAATCGGTTTCCTGCAATTCTGCCCCGCTTTCAAGTCCTCTTGGCAGCCTTACTTCAGTATATTTTTGGACGATAGCTGTCATTTATAACTCTGCAGGTTTGTGAATTACAGTGCCCCTGAGCTCCTTTCTTCAACTCGCTTTCTTTTGAGCTGGCCGCAACACCGCAGGATGGCTTCAGGCCCTAATCTGGTTCCGGCACGGCACGCTGAGCCTTTGGTTAATTCCTCTTCCTGGTGGGAAATGAGAGTTAAATTTGCCCGTCCAGACACCTCCAGCTAGTCTCTCATTGGTTCTCGCTATTCCTGTTCATCTTCCGCAGAAATTGCAAACTGGGCCAAACAGGAGGTTAAAGGGACTGACTCTCCAAGTCGGGAGGGTGTTAGTAAAGCGTCTGGAATGTTGCACCCGAGTACCAGGGTACGAAAACTGAGACATATTTGAACACGTCTCCCGATCACATGGTTGATCATACTCTAGGTTCCACATGCATGTTTTAGCTGAAGGAAGAATACCTTAAACCTGGGTAGTTGAAACCCGTGGAATGGGTACCATGCAGTATGACTTCAAAGGGTCTTCATTTGCTCACCGAACCTCTCCAATCCTATCACTGCTGCGTTTATGCCCCTGTACACATGCTTGATTCTCTTTCGGAGACATAGCAATCCATAGGTTTTAAGATACTTACTAGTCAGGTACATTCTTAGGCATTTAATATGCGGTGTTGAGTCCATTTCGTTGAGCAAGGAGTAGCTCTTGTCTATTCCATATTTGGCTTAAGGAACTTTATCTGTGCTCATTTCAATCTCTGGTTTTATGCAGCACCCCAACTCACCTTTACCCTTAAGCAAGCATAAGTTGGTTTTCTAAATTTGAGACCCTGTTCTGTTCTGTAATTCAGTTCCTGTGTAGCCAAGTTTACATTCCGTGTATTACTGATATCTTATGATGTTTCTTTTTCTGTGTGACTTATTTCAGTTAGAATCATCATACCTGAATCCACTCATTGTGCTGCTAAGGGCCTGATGACATAGATTTCATTGCTGAGTGATATTGCTTTGTAAGTAAATACCACAACTTCTTTATCCATTTTTCACTTTCTGCGATGTTGAACTTGTACTGTAAACGAGGTTCTTGTAAACAGAGGCGTCCCAAACTTTGGGGTGGCTGTGTCTTTTTGATTTTAATTTCCCTAAGCTATAGGACCATAAGTGGAAGTGCCCTAGGCTCTGTTGCTTTGTTTTTTAGATGTTTCAGGAAACACCATACACTTCTCCCGAGTGTCTGTTGGCAATTTACATCCCGCCCATCAGCATAACAAGGCTCCCAGTTCTCCATGGCCTGTCCTGCCTTTCTGGATTTTACACTTTTTTCAGATGGCCCTTTTGACCGGGGGGAAGTGAGACTTCATTGTAGTGCAGATTTCCTTTGCAAGCTTGCTTGGTTGGCCAAAAAGGGCGTATGCGTTTTTTCCTGAATATATTCAGGAAAAAACGCATACGCCCTTTTTGGCCAAGTGCATCATTGTGGACGTTCTGCCTCTTTTCCTATGCTTTCAATGCAATTCCAGTCTACCTCCTGAAATCGGTTTCCTGCAATTCTGCCCCGCTTTCAAGTCCTCTTGGCAGCCTTACTTCAGTATATTTTTGGACGATAGCTGTCATTTATAACTCTGCAGGTTTGTGAATTACAGTGCCCCTGAGCTCCTTTCTTCAACTCGCTTTCTTTTGAGCTGGCCGCAACACCGCAGGATGGCTTCAGGCCCTAATCTGGTTCCGGCACGGCACGCTGAGCCTTTGGTTAATTCCTCTTCCTGGTGGGAAATGAGAGTTAAATTTGCCCGTCCAGACACCTCCAGCTAGTCTCTCATTGGTTCTCGCTATTCCTGTTCATCTTCCGCAGAAATTGCAAACTGGGCCAAACAGGAGGTTAAAGGGACTGACTCTCCAAGTCGGGAGGGTGTTAGTAAAGCGTCTGGAATGTTGCACCCGAGTACCAGGGTACAAAAACTGAGACATATTTGAACACGTCTCCCGATCACATGGTTGATCATACTCTAGGTTCCACATGCATGTTTTAGCTGAAGGAAGAATACCTTAAACCTGGGTAGTTGAAACCCGTGGAATGGGTACCATGCAATATGACTTCAAAGGGTCTTCATTTGCTCACCGAACCTCTCCAATCCTATCACTGCTGCGTTTATGCCCCTGTACACATGCTTGATTCTCTTTCGGAGACATAGCAATCCATAGGTTTTAAGATACTTACTAGTCAGGTACATTCTTAGGCATTTAATATGCGGTGTTGAGTCCATTTCGTTGAGCAAGAGGTAGCTCTTGTCTATTCCATATTTGGCTTAAGGAACTTTATCTGTGCTCATTTCAATCTCTGGTTTTATGCAGCACCCCAACTCACCTTTACCCTTAAGAAAGCATAAGTTGGTTTTCTAAATTTGAGACCCTGTTCTGTTCTGTAATTCAGTTCCTGTGTAGCCAAGTTTACATTCCGTGTATTACTGATATCTTATGATGTTTCTTTTTCTGTGTGACTTATTTCAGTTAGAATCATCATACCTGAATCCACTCATTGTGCTGCTAAGGGCCTGATGACATAGATTTCATTGCTGAGTGATATTGCTTTGTAAGTAAATACCACAACTTCTTTATCCATTTTTCACTTTCTGCGATGTTGAACTTGTACTGTAAACGAGGTTCTTGTAAACAGAGGCGTCGCAAACTTTGGGGTGGCTGTGTCTTTTTGATTTTAATTTCCCTAAGCTATAGGACCATAAGTGGAAGTGCCCTAGGCTCTGTTGCTTTGTTTTTTAGATGTTTCAGGAAACACCATACACTTCTCCCGAGTGTCTGTTGGCAATTTACATCCCGCCCATCAGCATAACAAGGCTCCCAGTTCTCCATGGCCTGTCCTGCCTTTCTGGATTTTACACTTTTTTCAGATGGCCCTTTTGACCGGGGGGAAGTGAGACTTCATTGTAGTGCAGATTTCCTTTGCAAGCTTGCTTGGTTGGCCAAAAAGGGCGTATGCGTTTTTTCCTGAATATATTCAGGAAAAAACGCATACGCCCTTTTTGGCCAAGTGCATCATTGTGGACGTTCTGCCTCTTTTCCTATGCTTTCAATGCAATTCCAGTCTACCTCCTGAAATCGGTTTCCTGCAATTCTGCCCCGCTTTCAAGTCCTCTTGGCAGCCTTACTTCAGTATATTTTTGGACGATAGCTGTCATTTATAACTCTGCAGGTTTGTGAATTACAGTGCCCCTGAGCTCCTTTCTTCAACTCGCTTTCTTTTGAGCTGGCCGCAACACCGCAGGATGGCTTCAGGCCCTAATCTGGTTCCGGCACGGCACGCTGAGCCTTTGGTTAATTCCTCTTCCTGGTGGGAAATGAGAGTTAAATTTGCCCGTCCAGACACCTCCAGCTAGTCTCTCATTGGTTCTCGCTATTCCTGTTCATCTTCCGCAGAAATTGCAAACTGGGCCAAACAGGAGGTTAAAGGGACTGACTCTCCAAGTCGGGAGGGTGTTAGTAAAGCGTCTGGAATGTTGCACCCGAGTACCAGGGTACGAAAACTGAGACATATTTGAACACGTCTCCCGATCACATGGTTGATCATACTCTAGGTTCCACATGCATGTTTTAGCTGAAGGAAGAATACCTTAAACCTGGGTAGTTGAAACCCGTGGAATGGGTACCATGCAATATGACTTCAAAGGGTCTTCATTTGCTCACCGAACCTCTCCAATCCTATCACTGCTGCGTTTATGCCCCTGGACACATGCTTGATTCTCTTTCGGAGACATAGCAATCCATAGGTTTTAAGATACTTACTAGTCAGGTACATTCTTAGGCATTTAATATGCGGTGTTGAGTCCATTTCATTGAGCAAGAGGTAGCTCTTGTCTATTCCATATTTGGCTTAAGGAACTTTATCTGTGCTCATTTCAATCTCTGGTTTTATGCAGCACCCCAACTCACCTTTACCCTTAAGCAAGCATAAGTTGGTTTTCTAAATTTGAGACCCTGTTCTGTTCTGTAATTCAGTTCCTGTGTAGCCAAGTTTACATTCCGTGTATTACTGATATCTTATGATGTTTCTTTTTCTGTGTGACTTATTTCAGTTAGAATCATCATACCTGAATCCACTCATTGTGCTGCTAAGGGCCTGATGACATAGATTTCATTGCTGAGTGATATTGCTTTGTAAGTAAATACCACAACTTCTTTATCCATTTTTCACTTTCTGCGATGTTGAACTTGTACTGTAAACGAGGTTCTTGTAAACAGAGGCGTCGCAAACTTTGGGGTGGCTGTGTCTTTTTGATTTTAATTTCCCTAAGCTATAGGACCATAAGTGGAAGTGCCCTAGGCTCTGTTGCTTTGTTTTTTAGATGTTTCAGGAAACACCATACACTTCTCCTGAGTGTCTGTTGGCAATTTACATCCCGCCCATCAGCATAACAAGGCTCCCAGTTCTCCATGACCTGTCCTGCCTTTCTGGATTTTACACTTTTTTCAGATGGCCCTTTTGACCGGGGGGAAGTGAGACTTCATTGTAGTGCAGATTTCCTTTGCAAGCTTGCTTGGTTGGCCAAAAAGGGCGTATGCGTTTTTTCCTGAATATATTCAGGAAAAAACGCATACGCCCTTTTTGGCCAAGTGCATCATTGTGGACGTTCTGCCTCTTTTCCTATGCTTTCAATGCAATTCCAGTCTACCTCCTGAAATCGGTTTCCTGCAATTCTGCCCCGCTTTCAAGTCCTCTTGGAAACCTTACTTCAGTATATTTTTGGACGATAGCTGTCATTTATAACTCTGCAGGTTTGTGAATTACAGTGCCCCTGAGCTCCTTTCTTCAACTCGCTTTCTTGTGAGCTGGCTGCAACACCGCAGGATGGCTTCAGGCCCTAATCTGGTTCCGGCACGGCACGCTGAGCCTTTGGTTAATTCCTCTTCCTGGTGGGAAATGAGAGTTAAATTTGCCCGTCCAGACACCTCCAGCTAGTCTCTCATTGGTTCTCGCTATTCCTGTTCATCTTCCGCAGAAATTGCAAACTGGGCCAAACAGGAGGTTAAAGGGACTGACTCTCCAAGTCGGGAGGGTGTTAGTAAAGCGTCTGGAATGTTGCACCCGAGTACCAGGGTACGAAAACTGAGACATATTTGAACACGTCTCCCGATCACATGGTTGATCATACTCTAGGTTCCACATGCATGTTTTAGCTGAAGGAAGAATACCTTAAACCTGGGTAGTTGAAACCCGTGGAATGGGTACCATGCAGTATGACTTCAAAGGGTCTTCATTTGCTCACCGAACCTCTCCAATCCTATCACTGCTGCGTTTATGCCCCTGTACACATGCTTGATTCTCTTTCGGAGACATAGCAATCCATAGGTTTTAAGATACTTACTAGTCAGGTACATTCTTAGGCATTTAATATGCGGTGTTGAGTCCATTTCGTTGAGCAAGGAGTAGCTCTTGTCTATTCCATATTTGGCTTAAGGAACTTTATCTGTGCTCATTTCAATCTCTGGTTTTATGCAGCACCCCAACTCACCTTTACCCTTAAGCAAGCATAAGTTGGTTTTCTAAATTTGAGACCCTGTTCTGTTCTGTAATTCAGTTCCTGTGTAGCCAAGTTTACATTCCGTGTATTACTGATATCTTATGATGTTTCTTTTTCTGTGTGACTTATTTCAGTTAGAATCATCATACCTGAATCCACTCATTGTGCTGCTAAGGGCCTGATGACATAGATTTCATTGCTGAGTGATATTGCTTTGTAAGTAAATACCACAACTTCTTTATCCATTTTTCACTTTCTGCGATGTTGAACTTGTACTGTAAACGAGGTTCTTGTAAACAGAGGCGTCCCAAACTTTGGGGTGGCTGTGTCTTTTTGATTTTAATTTCCCTAAGCTATAGGACCATAAGTGGAAGTGCCCTAGGCTCTGTTGCTTTGTTTTTTAGATGTTTCAGGAAACACCATACACTTCTCCCGAGTGTCTGTTGGCAATTTACATCCCGCCCATCAGCATAACAAGGCTCCCAGTTCTCCATGGCCTGTCCTGCCTTTCTGGATTTTACACTTTTTTCAGATGGCCCTTTTGACCGGGGGGAAGTGAGACTTCATTGTAGTGCAGATTTCCTTTGCAAGCTTGCTTGGTTGGCCAAAAAGGGCGTATGCGTTTTTTCCTGAATATATTCAGGAAAAAACGCATACGCCCTTTTTGGCCAAGTGCATCATTGTGGACGTTCTGCCTCTTTTCCTATGCTTTCAATGCAATTCCAGTCTACCTCCTGAAATCGGTTTCCTGCAATTCTGCCCCGCTTTCAAGTCCTCTTGGCAGCCTTACTTCAGTATATTTTTGGACGATAGCTGTCATTTATAACTCTGCAGGTTTGTGAATTACAGTGCCCCTGAGCTCCTTTCTTCAACTCGCTTTCTTTTGAGCTGGCCGCAACACCGCAGGATGGCTTCAGGCCCTAATCTGGTTCCGGCACGGCACGCTGAGCCTTTGGTTAATTCCTCTTCCTGGTGGGAAATGAGAGTTAAATTTGCCCGTCCAGACACCTCCAGCTAGTCTCTCATTGGTTCTCGCTATTCCTGTTCATCTTCCGCAGAAATTGCAAACTGGGCCAAACAGGAGGTTAAAGGGACTGACTCTCCAAGTCGGGAGGGTGTTAGTAAAGCGTCTGGAATGTTGCACCCGAGTACCAGGGTACAAAAACTGAGACATATTTGAACACGTCTCCCGATCACATGGTTGATCATACTCTAGGTTCCACATGCATGTTTTAGCTGAAGGAAGAATACCTTAAACCTGGGTAGTTGAAACCCGTGGAATGGGTACCATGCAATATGACTTCAAAGGGTCTTCATTTGCTCACCGAACCTCTCCAATCCTATCACTGCTGCGTTTATGCCCCTGTACACATGCTTGATTCTCTTTCGGAGACATAGCAATCCATAGGTTTTAAGATACTTACTAGTCAGGTACATTCTTAGGCATTTAATATGCGGTGTTGAGTCCATTTCGTTGAGCAAGAGGTAGCTCTTGTCTATTCCATATTTGGCTTAAGGAACTTTATCTGTGCTCATTTCAATCTCTGGTTTTATGCAGCACCCCAACTCACCTTTACCCTTAAGAAAGCATAAGTTGGTTTTCTAAATTTGAGACCATGTTCTGTTCTGTAATTCAGTTCCTGTGTAGCCAAGTTTACATTCCGTGTATTACTGATATCTTATGATGTTTCTTTTTCTGTGTGACTTATTTCAGTTAGAATCATCATACCTGAATCCACTCATTGTGCTGCTAAGGGCCTGATGACATAGATTTCATTGCTGAGTGATATTGCTTTGTAAGTAAATACCACAACTTCTTTATCCATTTTTCACTTTCTGCGATGTTGAACTTGTACTGTAAACGAGGTTCTTGTAAACAGAGGCGTCCCAAACTTTGGGGTGGCTGTGTCTTTTTGATTTTAATTTCCCTAAGCTATAGGACCATAAGTGGAAGTGCCCTAGGCTCTGTTGCTTTGTTTTTTAGATGTTTCAGGAAACACCATACACTTCTCCCGAGTGTCTGTTGGCAATTTACATCCCGCCCATCAGCATAACAAGGCTCCCAGTTCTCCATGACCTGTCCTGCCTTTCTGGATTTTACACTTTTTTCAGATGGCCCTTTTGACCGGGGGGAAGTGAGACTTCATTGTAGTGCAGATTTCCTTTGCAAGCTTGCTTGGTTGGCCAAAAAGGGCGTATGCGTTTTTTCCTGAATATATTCAGGAAAAAACGCATACGCCCTTTTTGGTCAAGTGCATCATTGTGGACGTTCTGCCTCTTTTCCTATGCTTTCAATGCAATTCCAGTCTACCTCCTGAAATCGGTTTCTTGCAATTCTGCCCCGCTTTCAAGTCCTCTTGGAAACCTTACTTCAGTATATTTTTGGACGATAGCTGTCATTTATAACTCTGCAGGTTTGTGAATTACAGTGCCCCTGAGCTCCTTTCTTCAACTCGCTTTCTTTTGAGCTGGCCGCAACACCGCAGGATGGCTTCAGGCCCTAATCTGGTTCCGGCACGGCACGCTGAGCCTTTGGTTAATTCCTCTTCCTGGTGGGAAATGAGAGTTAAATTTGCCCGTCCAGACACCTCCAGCTAGTCTCTCATTGGTTCTCGCTATTCCTGTTCATCTTCCGCAGAAATTGCAAACTGGGCCAAACAGGAGGTTAAAGGGACTGACTCTCCAAGTCGGGAGGGTGTTAGTAAAGCGTCTGGAATGTTGCACCCGAGTACCAGGGTACGAAAACTGAGACATATTTGAACACGTCTCCCGATCACATGGTTGATCATACTCTAGGTTCCACATGCATGTTTTAGCTGAAGGAAGAATACCTTAAACCTGGGTAGTTGAAACCCGTGGAATGGGTACCATGCAGTATGACTTCAAAGGGTCTTCATTTGCTCACCGAACCTCTCCAATCCTATCACTGCTGCGTTTATGCCCCTGTACACATGCTTGATTCTCTTTCGGAGACATAGCAATCCATAGGTTTTAAGATACTTACTAGTCAGGTACATTCTTAGGCATTTAATATGCGGTGTTGAGTCCATTTCGTTGAGCAAGGAGTAGCTCTTGTCTATTCCATATTTGGCTTAAGGAACTTTATCTGTGCTCATTTCAATCTCTGGTTTTATGCAGCACCCCAACTCACCTTTACCCTTAAGCAAGCATAAGTTGGTTTTCTAAATTTGAGACCCTGTTCTGTTCTGTAATTCAGTTCCTGTGTAGCCAAGTTTACATTCCGTGTATTACTGATATCTTATGATGTTTCTTTTTCTGTGTGACTTATTTCAGTTAGAATCATCATACCTGAATCCACTCATTGTGCTGCTAAGGGCCTGATGACATAGATTTCATTGCTGAGTGATATTGCTTTGTAAGTAAATACCACAACTTCTTTATCCATTTTTCACTTTCTGCGATGTTGAACTTGTACTGTAAACGAGGTTCTTGTAAACAGAGGCGTCCCAAACTTTGAGGTGGCTGTGTCTTTTTGATTTTAATTTCCCTAAGCTATAGGACCATAAGTGGAAGTGCCCTAGGCTCTGTTGCTTTGTTTTTTAGATGTTTCAGGAAACACCATACACTTCTCCCGAGTGTCTGTTGGCAATTTACATCCCGCCCATCAGCATAACAAGGCTCCCAGTTCTCCATGGCCTGTCCTGCCTTTCTGGATTTTACACTTTTTTCAGATGGCCCTTTTGACCGGGGGGAAGTGAGACTTCATTGTAGTGCAGATTTCCTTTGCAAGCTTGCTTGGTTGGCCAAAAAGGGCGTATGCGTTTTTTCCTGAATATATTCAGGAAAAAACGCATACGCCCTTTTTGGCCAAGTGCATCATTGTGGACGTTCTGCCTCTTTTCCTATGCTTTCAATGCAATTCCAGTCTACCTCCTGAAATCGGTTTCCTGCAATTCTGCCCCGCTTTCAAGTCCTCTTGGCAGCCTTACTTCAGTATATTTTTGGACGATAGCTGTCATTTATAACTCTGCAGGTTTGTGAATTACAGTGCCCCTGAGCTCCTTTCTTCAACTCGCTTTCTTTTGAGCTGGCCGCAACACCGCAGGATGGCTTCAGGCCCTAATCTGGTTCCGGCACGGCACGCTGAGCCTTTGGTTAATTCCTCTTCCTGGTGGGAAATGAGAGTTAAATTTGCCCGTCCAGACACCTCCAGCTAGTCTCTCATTGGTTCTCGCTATTCCTGTTCATCTTCCGCAGAAATTGCAAACTGGGCCAAACAGGAGGTTAAAGGGACTGACTCTCCAAGTCGGGAGGGTGTTAGTAAAGCGTCTGGAATGTTGCACCCGAGTACCAGGGTACGAAAACTGAGACATATTTGAACACGTCTCCCGATCACATGGTTGATCATACTCTAGGTTCCACATGCATGTTTTAGCTGAAGGAAGAATACCTTAAACCTGGGTAGTTGAAACCCGTGGAATGGGTACCATGCAATATGACTTCAAAGGGTCTTCATTTGCTCACCGAACCTCTCCAATCCTATCACTGCTGCGTTTATGCCCCTGTACACATGCTTGATTCTCTTTCGGAGACATAGCAATCCATAGGTTTTAAGATACTTACTAGTCAGGTACATTCTTAGGCATTTAATATGCGGTGTTGAGTCCATTTCGTTGAGCAAGAGGTAGCTCTTGTCTATTCCATATTTGGCTTAAGGAACTTTATCTGTGCTCATTTCAATCTCTGGTTTTATGCAGCACCCCAACTCACCTTTACCCTTAAGCAAGCATAAGTTGGTTTTCTAAATTTGAGACCCTGTTCTGTTCTGTAATTCAGTTCCTGTGTAGCCAAGTTTACATTCCGTGTATTACTGATATCTTATGATGTTTCTTTTTCTGTGTGACTTATTTCAGTTAGAATCATCATACCTGAATCCACTCATTGTGCTGCTAAGGGCCTGATGACATAGATTTCATTGCTGAGTGATATTGCTTTGTAAGTAAATACCACAACTTCTTTATCCATTTTTCACTTTCTGCGATGTTGAACTTGTACTGTAAACGAGGTTCTTGTAAACAGAGGCGTCGCAAACTTTGGGGTGGCTGTGTCTTTTTGATTTTAATTTCCCTAAGCTATAGGACCATAAGTGGAAGTGCCCTAGGCTCTGTTGCTTTGTTTTTTAGATGTTTCAGGAAACACCATACACTTCTCCCGAGTGTCTGTTGGCAATTTACATCCCGCCCATCAGCATAACAAGGCTCCCAGTTCTCCATGACCTGTCCTGCCTTTCTGGATTTTACACTTTTTTCAGATGGCCCTTTTGACCGGGGGGAAGTGAGACTTCATTGTAGTGCAGATTTCCTTTGCAAGCTTGCTTGGTTGGCCAAAAAGGGCGTATGCGTTTTTTCCTGAATATATTCAGGAAAAAACGCATACACCCTTTTTGGTCAAGTGCATCATTGTGGACGTTCTGCCTCTTTTCCTATGCTTTCAATGCAATTCCAGTCTACCTCCTGAAATCGGTTTCCTGCAATTCTGCCCCGCTTTCAAGTCCTCTTGGAAACCTTACTTCAGTATATTTTTGGACGATAGCTGTCATTTATAACTCTGCAGGTTTGTGAATTACAGTGCCCCTGAGCTCCTTTCTTCAACTCGCTTTCTTTTGAGCTGGCCGCAAGACCGCAGGATGGCTTCAGGCCCTAATCTGGTTCCGGCACGGCACACTGAGCCTTTGGTTAATTCCTCTTCCTGGTGGGAAATGAGAGTTAAATTTGCCCGTCCAGACACCTCCAGCTAGTCTCTCATTGGTTCTCGCTATTCCTGTTCATCTTCCGCAGAAATTGCAAACTGGGCCAAACAGGAGGTTAAAGGGACTGACTCTCCAAGTCGGGAGGGTGTTAGTAAAGCGTCTGGAATGTTGCACCCGAGTACCAGGGTACGAAAACTGAGACATATTTGAACACGTCTCCCGATCACATGGTTGATCATACTCTAGGTTCCACATGCATGTTTTAGCTGAAGGAAGAATACCTTAAACCTGGGTAGTTGAAACCCGTGGAATGGGTACCATGCAATATGACTTCAAAGGGTCTTCATTTGCTCACCGAACCTCTCCAATCCTATCACTGCTGCGTTTATGCCCCTGTACACATGCTTGATTCTCTTTCAGAGACATAGCAATCCATAGGTTTTAAGATACTTACTAGTCAGGTACATTCTTAGGCATTTAATATGCGGTGTTGAGTCCATTTCGTTGAGCAAGAGGTAGCTCTTGTCTATTCCATATTTGGCTTAAGGAACTTTATCTGTGCTCATTTCAATCTCTGGTTTTATGCAGCACCCCAACTCACCTTTACCCTTAAGAAAACATAAGTTGGTTTTCTAAATTTGAGACCCTGTTCTGTTCTGTAATTCAGTTCCTGTGTAGCCAAGTTTACATTCCGTGTATTACTGATATCTTATGATGTTTCTTTTTCTGTGTGACTTATTTCAGTTAGAATCATCATACCTGAATCCACTCATTGTGCTGCTAAGGGCCTGATGACATAGATTTCATTGCTGAGTGATATTGCTTTGTAAGTAAATACCACAACTTCTTTATCCATTTTTCACTTTCTGCAATGTTGAACTTGTACTGTAAACGAGGTTCTTGTAAACAGAGGCGTCCCAAACTTTGGGGTGGCTGTGTCTTTTTGATTTTCATTTCCCTAAGCTATAGGACCATAAGTGGAAGTGCCCTAGGCTCTGTTGCTTTGTTTTTTAGATGTTTCAGGAAACACCATACACTTCTCCCGAGTGTCTGTTGGCAATTTACATCCCGCCCATCAGCATAACAAGGCTCCCAGTTCTCCATGGCCTGTCCTGCCTTTCTGGATTTTACACTTTTTTCAGATGGCCCTTTTGACCGGGGGGAAGTGAGACTTCATTGTAGTGCAGATTTCCTTTGCAAGCTTGCTTGGTTGGCCAAAAAGGGCGTATGCGTTTTTTCCTGAATATATTCAGGAAAAAACGCATACGCCCTTTTTGGCCAAGTGCATCATTGTGGACGTTCTGCCTCTTTTCCTATGCTTTCAATGCAATTCCAGTCTACCTCCTGAAATCGGTTTCCTGCAATTCTGCCCCGCTTTCAAGTCCTCTTGGCAGCCTTACTTCAGTATATTTTTGGACGATAGCTGTCATTTATAACTCTGCAGGTTTGTGAATTACAGTGCCCCTGAGCTCCTTTCTTCAACTCGCTTTCTTGTGAGCTGGCCGCAACACCGCAGGATGGTTTCAGGCCCTAATCTGGTTCCGGCACGGCACGCTGAGCCTTTGGTTAATTCCTCTTCCTGGTGGGAAATGAGAGTTAAATTTGCCCGTCCAGACACCTCCAGCTAGTCTCTCATTGGTTCTCGCTATTCCTGTTCATCTTCCGCAGAAATTGCAAACTGGGCCAAACAGGAGGTTAAAGGGACTGACTCTCCAAGTCGGGAGGGTGTTAGTAAAGCGTCTGGAATGTTGCACCCGAGTACCAGGGTACGAAAACTGAGACATATTTGAACACGTCTCCCGATCACATGGTTGATCATACTCTAGGTTCCACATGCATGTTTTAGCTGAAGGAAGAATACCTTAAACCTGGGTAGTTGAAACCCGTGGAATGGGTACCATGCAATATGACTTCAAAGGGTCTTCATTTGCTCACCGAACCTCTCCAATCCTATCACTGCTGCGTTTATGCCCCTGTACACATGCTTGATTCTCTTTCAGAGACATAGCAATCCATAGGTTTTAAGATACTTACTAGTCAGGTACATTCTTAGGCGTTTAATATGCGGTGTTGAGTCCATTTCGTTGAGCAAGGAGTAGCTCTTGTCTATTCCATATTTGGCTTAAGGAACTTTATCTGTGCTCATTTCAATCTCTGGTTTTATGCAGCACCCCAACTCACCTTTCCCCTTAAGCAAGCATAAGTTGGTTTTCTAAATTTGAGACCCTGTTCTGTTCTGTAATTCAGTTCCTGTGTAGCCAAGTTTACATTCCGTGTATTACTGATATCTTATGATGTTTCTTTTTCTGTGTGACTTATTTCAGTTAGAATCATCATACCTGAATCCACTCATTGTGCTGCTAAGGGCCTGATGACATAGATTTCATTGCTGAGTGATATTGCTTTGTAAGTAAATACCACAACTTCTTTATCCATTTTTCACTTTCTGCGATGTTGAACTTGTACTGTAAACAAGGTTCTTGTAAACAGAGGCGTCCCAAACTTTGGGGTGGCTGTGTCTTTTTGATTTTAATTTCCCTAAGCTATAGGACCATAAGTGGAAGTGCCCTAGGCTCTGTTGCTTTGTTTTTTAGATGTTTCAGGAAACACCATACACTTCTCCCGAGTGTCTGTTGGCAATTTACATCCCGCCCATCAGCATAACAAGGCTCCCAGTTCTCCATGGCCTGTCCTGTCTTTCTGGATTTTACACTTTTTTCAGATGGCCCTTTTGACCGGGGGGAAGTGAGACTTCATTGTAGTGCAGATTTCCTCTGCAAGCTTGCTTGGTTGGCCAAAAAGGGCGTATGCGTTTTTTCCTGAATATATTCAGGAAAAAACGCATACGCCCTTTTTGGCCAAGTGCATCATTGTGGACGTTCTGCCTCTTTTCCTATGCTTTCAATGCAATTCCAGTCTACCTCCTGAAATCGGTTTCCTGCAATTCTGCCCCGCTTTCAAGTCCTCTTGGCAGCCTTACTTCAGTATATTTTTGGACGATAGCTGTCATTTATAACTCTGCAGGTTTGTGAATTACAGTGCCCCTGATCTCCTTTCTTCAACTCGCTTTCTTGTGAGCTGGCCGCAACACCGCAGGATGGCTTCAGGCCCTAATCTGGTTCCGGCACGGCACGCTGAGCCTTTGGTTAATTCCTCTTCCTGGTGGGAAATGAGAGTTAAATTTGCCCGTCCAGACACCTCCAGCTAGTCTCTCATTGGTTCTCGCTATTCCTGTTCATCTTCCGCAGAAATTGCAAACTGGGCCAAACAGGAGGTTAAAGGGACTGACTCTCCAAGTCGGGAGGGTGTTAGTAAAGCGTCTGGAATGTTGCACCCGAGTACCAGGGTACGAAAACTGAGACGTATTTGAACACGTCTCCCGATCACATGGTTGATCATACTCTAGGTTCCACATGCATGTTTTAGCTGAAGGAAGAATACCTTAAACCTGGGTAGTTGAAACCCGTGGAATGGGTACCATGCAATATGACTTCAAAGGGTCTTCATTTGCTCACCGAACCTCTCCAATCCTATCACTGCTGCGTTTATGCCCCTGTACACATGCTTGATTCTCTTTCAGAGACATAGCAATCCATAGGTTTTAAGATACTTACTAGTCAGGTACATTCTTAGGCGTTTAATATGCGGTGTTGAGTCCATTTCGTTGAGCAAGAAGTAGCTCTTGTCTATTCCATATTTGGCTTAAGGAACTTTATCTGTGCTCATTTCAATCTCTGGTTTTATGCAGCACCCCAACTCACCTTTCCCCTTAAGCAAGCATAAGTTGGTTTTCTAAATTTGAGACCCTGTTCTGTTCTGTAATTCAGTTCCTGTGTAGCCAAGTTTACATTCCGTGTATTACTGATATCTTATGATGTTTCTTTTTCTGTGTGACTTATTTCAGTTAGAATCATCATACCTGAATCCACTCATTGTGCTGCTAAGGGCCTGATGACATAGATTTCATTGCTGAGTGATATTGCTTTGTAAGTAAATACCACAACTTCTTTATCCATTTTTCACTTTCTGCGATGTTGAACTTGTACTGTAAACGAGGTTCTTGTAAACAGAGGCGTCCCAAACTTTGGGGTGGCTGTGTCTTTTTGATTTTAATTTCCCTAAGCTATAGGACCATAAGTGGAAGTGCCCTAGGCTCTGTTGCTTTGTTTTTTAGATGTTTCAGGAAACACCATACACTTCTCCCGAGTGTCTGTTGGCAATTTACATCCCGCCCATCAGCATAACAAGGCTCCCAGTTCTCCATGGCCTGTCCTGCCTTTCTGGATTTTACACTTTTTTCAGATGGCCCTTTTGACCGGGGGGAAGTGAGACTTCATTGTAGTGCAGATTTCCTCTGCAAGCTTGCTTGGTTGGCCAAAAAGGGCGTATGCGTTTTTTCCTGAATATATTCAGGAAAAAACGCATACGCCCTTTTTGGCCAAGTGCATCATTGTGGACGTTCTGCCTCTTTTCCTATGCTTTCAATGCAATTCCAGTCTACCTCCTGAAATCGGTTTCCTGCAATTCTGCCCCGCTTTCAAGTCCTCTTGGCAGCCTTACTTCAGTATATTTTTGGACGATAGCTGTCATTTATAAGTCTGCAGGTTTGTGAATTACAGTGCCCCTGAGCTCCTTTCTTCAACTCGCTTTCTTTTGAGCTGGCCGCAACACCGCAGGATGGCTTCAGTCCCTAATCTGGTTCCGGCACGGCACGCTGAGCCTTTGGTTAATTCCTCTTCCTGGTGGGAAATGAGAGTTAAATTTGCCCGTCCAGACACCTCCAGCTAGTCTCTCATTGGTTCTCGCTATTCCTGTTCATCTTCCGCAGAAATTGCAAACTGGGCCAAACAGGAGGTTAAAGGGACTGACTCTCCAAGTCGGGAGGGTGTTAGTAAAGCGTCTGGAATGTTGCACCCGAGTACCAGGGTACGAAAAATGAGACATATTTGAACACGTCTCCCGATCACATGGTTGATCATACTCTAGGTTCCACATGCATGTTTTAGCTGAAGGAAGAATACCTTAAACCTGGGTAGTTGAAACCCGTGGAATGGGTACCATGCAATATGACTTCAAAGGGTCTTCATTTGCTCACCGAACCTCTCCAATCCTATCACTGCTGCGTTTATGCCCCTGTACACATGCTTGATTCTCTTTCGGAGACATAGCAATCCATAGGTTTTAAGATACTTACTAGTCAGGTACATTCTTAGGCATTTAATATGCGGTGTTGAGTCCATTTCGTTGAGCAAGAGGTAGCTCTTGTCTATTCCATATTTGGCTTAAGGAACTTTATCTGTGCTCATTTCAATCTCTGGTTTTATGCAGCACCCCAACTCACCTTTACCCTTAAGCAAGCATAAGTTGGTTTTCTAAATTTGAGACCCTGTTCTGTTCTGTAATTCAGTTCCTGTGTAGCCAAGTTTACATTCCGTGTATTACTGATATCTTATGATGTTTCTTTTTCTGTGTGACTTATTTCAGTTAGAATCATCATACCTGAATCCACTCATTGTGCTGCTAAGGGCCTGATGACATAGATTTCATTGCTGAGTGATATTGCTTTGTAAGTAAATACCACAACTTCTTTATCCATTTTTCACTTTCTGCGATGTTGAACTTGTACTGTAAACAAGGTTCTTGTAAACAGAGGCGTCCCAAACTTTGGGGTGGCTGTGTCTTTTTGATTTTAATTTCCCTAAGCTATAGGACCATAAGTGGAAGTGCCCTAGGCTCTGTTGCTTTGTTTTTTAGATGTTTCAGGAAACACCATACACTTCTCCCGAGTGTCTGTTGGCAATTTACATCCCGCCCATCAGCATAACAAGGCTCCCAGTTCTCCATGACCTGTCCTGCCTTTCTGGATTTTACACTTTTTTCAGATGGCCCTTTTGACTGGGGGGAAGTGAGACTTCATTGTAGTGCAGATTTCCTTTGCAAGCTTGCTTGGTTGGCCAAAAAGGGCGTATGCGTTTTTTCCTGAATATATTCAGGAAAAAACGCATACGCCCTTTTTGGTCAAGTGCATCATTGTGGACGTTCTGCCTCTTTTCCTATGCTTTCAATGCAATTCCAGTCTACCTCCTGAAATCGGTTTCCTGCAATTCTGCCCCGCTTTCAAGTCCTCTTGGAAACCTTACTTCAGTATATTTTTGGACGATAGCTGTCATTTATAACTCTGCAGGTTTGTGAATTACAGTGCCCCTGAGCTCCTTTCTTCAACTCGCTTTCTTGTGAGCTGGCCGCAACACCGCAGGATGGCTTCAGGCCCTAATCTGGTTCCGGCACGGCACGCTGAGCCTTTGGTTAATTCCTCTTCCTGGTGGGAAATGAGAGTTAAATTTGCCCGTCCAGACACCTCCAGCTAGTCTCTCATTGGTTCTCGCTATTCCTGTTCATCTTCCACAGAAATTGCAAACTGGGCCAAACAGGAGGTTAAAGGGACTGACTCTCCAAGTCAGGAGGGTGTTAGTAAAGCGTCTGGAATGTTGCACCCGAGTACTAGGGTACGAAAACTGAGTCATATTTGAACACGTCTCCCGATCACATGGTTGATCATACTCTGTGTTCCACATGCATGTTTTAGCTGAAGGAAGAATACCTTAAACCTGGGTAGTTGAAACCCGTGGAATGGGTACCATGCAGTATGACTTCAAAGGGTCTTCATTTGCTCACCGAACCTCTCCAATCCTATCACTGCTGTGTTTATGCCCCTGTACACATGCTTGATTCTCTTTCGGAGACATAGCAATCCATAGGTTTTAAGATACTTACTAGTCAGGTACATTCTTAGGCATTTAATATGCGGTGTTGAGTCCATTTCGTTGAGCAAGGAGTAGCTCTTGTCTATTCCATATTTGGCTTAAGGAACTTTATCTGTGCTCATTTCAATCTCTGGTTTTATGCAGCACCCCAACTCACCTTTACCCTTAAGCAAGCATAAGTTGGTTTTCTAAATTTGAGACCCTGTTCTGTTCTGTAATTCAGTTCCTGTGTAGCCAAGTTTACATTCCATGTATTACTGATATCTTATGATGTTTCTTTTTCTGTGTGACTTATTTCAGTTAGAATCATCATACCTGAATCCACTCATTGTGCTGCTAAGGGCCTGATGACATAGATTTCATTGCTGAGTGATATTGCTTTGTAAGTAAATACCACAACTTCTTTATCCATTTTTCACTTTCTGCGATGTTGAACTTGTACTGTAAACGAGGTTCTTGTAAACAGAGGCGTCCCAAACTTTGAGGTGGCTGTGTCTTTTTGATTTTAATTTCCCTAAGCTATAGGACCATAAGTGGAAGTGTCCTAGGCTCTGTTGCTTTGTTTTTTAGATGTTTCAGGAAACACCATACACTTCTCCCGAGTGTCTGTTGGCAATTTACATCCCGCCCATCAGCATAACAAGGCTCCCAGTTCTCCATGGCCTGTCCTGCCTTTCTGGATTTTACACTTTTTTCAGATGGCCCTTTTGACCGGGGGGAAGTGAGACTTCATTGTAGTGCAGATTTCCTTTGCAAGCTTGCTTGGTTGGCCAAAAAGGGCGTATGCGTTTTTTCCTGAATATATTCAGGAAAAAACGCATACGCCCTTTTTGGCCAAGTGCATCATTGTGGACGTTCTGCCTCTTTTCCTATGCTTTCAATGCAATTCCAGTCTACCTCCTGAAATCGGTTTCCTGCAATTCTGCCCCGCTTTCAAGTCCTCTTGGCAGCCTTACTTCAGTATATTTTTGGACGATAGCTGTCATTTATAACTCTGCAGGTTTGTGAATTACAGTGCCCCTGAGCTCCTTTCTTCAACTCGCTTTCTTTTGAGCTGGCCGCAACACCGCAGGATGGCTTCAGGCCCTAATCTGGTTCCGGCACGGCACGCTGAGCCTTTGGTTAATTCCTCTTCCTGGTGGGAAATGAGAGTTAAATTTGCCCGTCCAGACACCTCCAGCTAGTCTCTCATTGGTTCTCGCTATTCCTGTTCATCTTCCGCAGAAATTGCAAACTGGGCCAAACAGGAGGTTAAAGGGACTGACTCTCCAAGTCGGGAGGGTGTTAGTAAAGCGTCTGGAATGTTGCACCCGAGTACCAGGGTACGAAAACTGAGACATATTTGAACACATCTCCCGATCACATGGTTGATCATACTCTAGGTTCCACATGCATGTTTTAGCTGAAGGAAGAATACCTTAAACCTGGGTAGTTGAAACCCGTGGAATGGGTACCATGCAATATGACTTCAAAGGGTCTTCATTTGCTCACCGAACCTCTCCAATCCTATCACTGCTGCGTTTATGCCCCTGTACACATGCTTGATTCTCTTTCAGAGACATAGCAATCCATAGGTTTTAAGATACTTACTAGTCAGGTACATTCTTAGGCATTTAATATGCGGTGTTGAGTCCATTTCGTTGAGCAAGATGTAGCTCTTGTCTATTCCATATTTGGCTTAAGGAACTTTATCTGTGCTCATTTCAATCTCTGGTTTTATGCAGCACCCCAACTCACCTTTACCCTTAAGAAAACATAAGTTGGTTTTCTAAATTTGAGACCCTGTTCTGTTCTGTAATTCAGTTCCTGTGTAGCCAAGTTTACATTCCGTGTATTACTGATATCTTATGATGTTTCTTTTTCTGTGTGACTTATTTCAGTTAGAATCATCATACCTGAATCCACTCATTGTGCTGCTAAGGGCCTGATGACATAGATTTCATTGCTGAGTGATATTGCTTTGTAAGTAAATACCACAACTTCTTTATCCATTTTTCACTTTCTGCGATGTTGAACTTGTACTGTAAACGAGGTTCTTGTAAGCAGAGGCGTCCCAAACTTTGGGGTGGCTGTGTCTTTTTGATTTTAATTTCCCTAAGCTATAGGACCATAAGTGGAAGTGCCCTAGGCTCTGTTGCTTTGTTTTTTAGATGTTTCAGGAAACACCATACACTTCTCCCGAGTGTCTGTTGGCAATTTACATCCCGCCCATCAGCATAACAAGGCTCCCAGTTCTCCATGGCCTGTCCTGCCTTTCTGGATTTTACACTTTTTTCAGATGGCCCTTTTGACCGGGGGGAAGTGAGACTTCATTGTAGTGCAGATTTCCTTTGCAAGCTTGCTTGGTTGGCCAAAAAGGGCGTATGCGTTTTTTCCTGAATATATTCAGGAAAAAACGCATACGCCCTTTTTGGCCAAGTGCATCATTGTGGACGTTCTGCCTCTTTTCCTATGCTTTCAATGCAATTCCAGTCTACCTCCTGAAATCGGTTTCCTGCAATTCTGCCCCGCTTTCAAGTCCTCTTGGCAGCCTTACTTCAGTATATTTTTGGACGATAGCTGTCATTTATAACTCTGCAGGTTTGTGAATTACAGTGCCCCTGAGCTCCTTTCTTCAACTCGCTTTCTTGTGAGCTGGCCGCAACACCGCAGGATGGCTTCAGGCCCTAATCTGGTTCCGGCACGGCACGCTGAGCCTTTGGTTAATTCCTCTTCCTGGTGGGAAATGAGAGTTAAATTTGCCCGTCCAGACACCTCCAGCTAGTCTCTCATTGGTTCTCGCTATTCCTGTTCATCTTCCGCAGAAATTGCAAACTGGGCCAAACAGGAGGTTAAAGGGACTGACTCTCCAAGTCGGGAGGGTGTTAGTAAAGCGTCTGGAATGTTGCACCCGAGTACCAGGGTACGAAAACTGAGACATATTTGAACACGTCTCCCGATCACATGGTTGATCATACTCTAGGTTCCACATGCATGTTTTAGCTGAAGGAAGAATACCTTAAACCTGGGTAGTTGAAACCCGTGGAATGGGTACCATGCAATATGACTTCAAAGGGTCTTCATTTGCTCACCGAACCTCTCCAATCCTATCACTGCTGCGTTTATGCCCCTGTACACATGCTTGATTCTCTTTCAGAGACATAGCAATCCATAGGTTTTAAGATACTTACTAGTCAGGTACATTCTTAGGCGTTTAATATGCGGTGTTGAGTCCATTTCATTGAGCAAGGAGTAGCTCTTGTCTATTCCATATTTGGCTTAAGGAACTTTATCTGTGCTCATTTCAATCTCTGGTTTTATGCAGCACCCCAACTCACCTTTCCCCTTAAGCAAGCATAAGTTGGTTTTCTAAATTTGAGACCCTGTTCTGTTCTGTAATTCAGTTCCTGTGTAGCCAAGTTTACATTCCGTGTATTACTGATATCTTATGATGTTTCTTTTTCTGTGTGACTTATTTCAGTTAGAATCATCATACCTGAATCCACTCATTGTGCGGCTAAGGGCCTGATGACATAGATTTCATTGCTGAGTGATATTGCTTTGTAAGTAAATACCACAACTTCTTTATCCATTTTTCACTTTCTGCGATGTTGAACTTGTACTGTAAACGAGGTTCTTGTAAACAGAGGCGTCCCAAACTTTGGGGTGGCTGTGTCTTTTTGATTTTAATTTCCCTAAGCTATAGGACCATAAGTGGAAGTGCCCTAGGCTCTGTTGCTTTGTTTTTTAGATGTTTCAGGAAACACCATACACTTCTCCCGAGTGTCTGTTGGCAATTTACATCCCGCCCATCAGCATAACAAGGCTCCCAGTTCTCCATGGCCTGTCCTGCCTTTCTGGATTTTACACTTTTTTCAGATGGCCCTTTTGACCGGGGGGAAGTGAGACTTCATTGTAGTGCAGATTTCCTCTGCAAGCTTGCTTGGTTGGCCAAAAAGGGCGTATGCGTTTTTTCCTGAATATATTCAGGAAAAAACGCATACGCCCTTTTTGGCCAAGTGCATCATTGTGGACGTTCTGCCTCTTTTCCTATGCTTTCAATGCAATTCCAGTCTACCTCCTGAAATCGGTTTCCTGCAATTCTGCCCCGCTTTCAAGTCCTCTTGGCAGCCTTACTTCAGTATATTTTTGGACGATAGCTGTCATTTATAACTCTGCAGGTTTGTGAATTACAGTGCCCCTGAGCTCCTTTCTTCAACTCGCTTTCTTTTGAGCTGGCCGCAACACCGCAGGATGGCTTCAGGCCCTAATCTGGTTCCGGCACGGCACGCTGAGCCTTTGGTTAATTCCTCTTCCTGGTGGGAAATGAGAGTTAAATTTGCCCGTCCAGACACCTCCAGCTAGTCTCTCATTGGTTCTCGCTATTCCTGTTCATCTTCCGCAGAAATTGCAAACTGGGCCAAACAGGAGGTTAAAGGGACTGACTCTCCAAGTCGGGAGGGTGTTAGTAAAGCGTCTGGAATGTTGCACCCGAGTACCAGGGTACGAAAACTGAGACATATTTGAACACGTCTCCCGATCACATGGTTGATCATACTCTAGGTTCCACATGCATGTTTTAGCTGAAGGAAGAATACCTTAAACCTGGGTAGTTGAAACCCGTGGAATGGGTACCATGCAATATGACTTCAAAGGGTCTTCATTTGCTCACCGAACCTCTCCAATCCTATCACTGCTGCGTTTATGCCCCTGTACACATGCTTGATTCTCTTTCGGAGACATAGCAATCCATAGGTTTTAAGATACTTACTAGTCAGGTACATTCTTAGGCGTTTAATATGCGGTGTTGAGTCCATTTCGTTGGGCAAGGAGTAGCTCTTGTCTATTCCATATTTGGCTTAAGGAACTTTATCTGTGTTCATTTCAATCTCTGGTTTTATGCAGCACCCCAACTCACCTTTACCCTTAAGCAAGCATAAGTTGGTTTTCTAAATTTGAGACCCTGTTCTGTTCTGTAATTCAGTTCCTGTGTAGCCAAGTTTACATTCCGTGTATTACTGATATCTTATGATGTTTCTTTTTCTGTGTGACTTATTTCAGTTAGAATCATCATACCTGAATCCACTCATTGTGCTGCTAAGGGCCTGATGACATAGATTTCATTGCTGAGTGATATTGCTTTGTAAGTAAATACCACAACTTCTTTATCCATTTTTCACTTTCTGCGATGTTGAACTTGTACTGTAAACAAGGTTCTTGTAAACAGAGGCGTCCCAAACTTTGGGGTGGCTGTGTCTTTTTGATTTTAATTTCCCTAAGCTATAGGACCATAAGTGGAAGTGCCCTAGGCTCTGTTGCTTTGTTTTTTAGATGTTTCAGGAAACACCATACACTTCTCCCGAGTGTCTGTTGGCAATTTACATCCCGCCCATCAGCATAACAAGGCTCCCAGTTCTCCATGGCCTGTCCTGTCTTTCTGGATTTTACACTTTTTTCAGATGGCCCTTTTGACCGGGGGGAAGTGAGACTTCATTGTAGTGCAGATTTCCTCTGCAAGCTTGCTTGGTTGGCCAAAAAGGGCGTATGCGTTTTTTCCTGAATATATTCAGGAAAAAACGCATACGCCCTTTTTGGCCAAGTGCATCATTGTGGACGTTCTGCCTCTTTTCCTATGCTTTCAATGCAATTCCAGTCTACCTCCTGAAATCGGTTTCCTGCAATTCTGCCCCGCTTTCAAGTCCTCTTGGCAGCCTTACTTCAGTATATTTTTGGACGATAGCTGTCATTTATAACTCTGCAGGTTTGTGAATTACAGTGCCCCTGAGCTCCTTTCTTCAACTCGCTTTCTTTTGAGCTGGCCGCAACACCGCAGGATGGCTTCAGGCCCTAATCTGGTTCCGGCACGGCACGCTGAGCCTTTGGTTAATTCCTCTTCCTGGTGGGAAATGAGAGTTAAATTTGCCCGTCCAGACACCTCCAGCTAGTCTCTCATTGGTTCTCGCTATTCCTGTTCATCTTCCGCAGAAATTGCAAACTGGGCCAAACAGGAGGTTAAAGGGACTGACTCTCCAAGTCGGGAGGGTGTTAGTAAAGCGTCTGGAATGTTGCACCCGAGT
Organism: Pseudorca crassidens; assembly: GCF_039906515.1. Lineage (NCBI taxonomy): Eukaryota > Metazoa > Chordata > Mammalia > Artiodactyla > Delphinidae > Pseudorca > Pseudorca crassidens. The sequence goes on from NC_090298.1 coordinate 176,671,623, forward strand.
ACCAGGGTACGAAAACTGAGACATATTTGAACACGTCTCCCGATCACATGGTTGATCATACTCTAGGTTCCACATGCATGTTTTAGCTGAAGGAAGAATACCTTAAACCTGGGTAGTTGAAATCCGTGGAATGGGTACCATGCAATATGACTTCAAAGGGTTTTCATTTGCTCACCGAACCTCTCCAATCCTATCACTGCTGCATTTATGCCCCTGTACACATGCTTGATTCTCTTTCGGAGACATAGCAATCCATAGGTTTTAAGATACTTACTAGTCAGGTACATTCTTAGGCGTTTAATATGCGGTGTTGAGTCCATTTCCTTGAGCAAGGAGTAGCTCTTGTCTATTCCATATTTGGCTTAAGGAACTTTATCTGTGCTCATTTCAATCTCTGGTTTTATGCAGCACCCCAACTCACCTTTACCCTTAAGCAAGCATAAGTTGGTTTTCTAAATTTGAGACCCTGTTCTGTTCTGTAATTCAGTTCCTGTGTAGCCAAGTTTACATTCCGTGTATTACTGATATCTTATGATGTTTCTTTTTCTGTGTGACTTATTTCAGTTAGAATCATCATACCTGAATCCACTCATTGTGCTGCTAAGGGCCTGATGACATAGATTTCATTGCTGAGTGATATTGCTTTGTAAGTAAATACCACAACTTCTTTATCCATTTTTCACTTTCTGCGATGTTGAACTTGTACTGTAAACGAGGTTCTTGTAAACAGAGGCATCCCAAACTTTGGGGTGGCTGTGTCTTTTTGATTTTAATTTCCCTAAGCTATAGGACCATAAGTGGAAGTGCCCTAGGCTCTGTTGCTTTGTTTTTTAGATGTTTCAGGAAACACCATACACTTCTCCCGAGTGTCTGTTGGCAATTTACATCCCGCCCATCAGCATAACAAGGCTCCCAGTTCTCCATGGCCTGTCCTGCCTTTCTGGATTTTACACTTTTTTCAGATGGCCCTTTTGACCGGGGGGAAGTGAGACTTCATTGTAGTGCAGATTTCCTCTGCAAGCTTGCTTGGTTGGCCAAAAAGGGCGTATGGGTTTTTCCTGAATATATTCAGGAAAAAACGCATACGCCCTTTTTGGCCAAGTGCATCATTGTGGACGTTCTGCCTCTTTTCCTATGCTTTCAATGCAATTCCAGTCTACCTCCTGAAATCGGTTTCCTGCAATTCTGCCCCGCTTTCAAGTCCTCTTGGCAGCCTTACTTCAGTATATTTTTGGACGATAGCTGTCATTTATAACTCTGCAGGTTTGTGAATTACAGTGCCCCTGAGCTCCTTTCTTCAACTCGCTTTCTTTTGAGCTGGCCGCAACACCGCAGGATGGCTTCAGGCCCTAATCTGGTTCCGGCACGGCACGCTGAGCCTTTGGTTAATTCCTCTTCCTGGTGGGAAATGAGAGTTAAATTTGCCCGTCCAGACACCTCCAGCTAGTCTCTCATTGGTTCTCGCTATTCCTGTTCATCTTCCGCAGAAATTGCAAACTGGGCCAAACAGGAGGTTAAAGGGACTGACTCTCCAAGTCGGGAGGGTGTTAGTAAAGCGTCTGGAATGTTGCACCCGAGTACCAGGGTACGAAAACTGAGACATATTTGAACACGTCTCCCGATCACATGGTTGATCATACTCTAGGTTCCACATGCATGTTTTAGCTGAAGGAAGAATACCTTAAACCTGGGTAGTTGAAACCCGTGGAATGGGTACCATGCAATATGACTTCAAAGGGTCTTCATTTGCTCACCGAACCTCTCCAATCCTATCACTGCTGCGTTTATGCCCCTGTACACATGCTTGATTCTCTTTCGGAGACATAGCAATCCATAGGTTTTAAGATACTTACTAGTCAGGTACATTCTTAGGCATTTAATATGCGGTGTTGAGTCCATTTCGTTGAGCAAGGAGTAGCTCTTGTCTATTCCATATTTGGCTTAAGGAACTTTATCTGTGTTCATTTCAATCTCTGGTTTTATGCAGCACCCCAACTCTCCTTTACCCTTAAGCAAGCATAAGTTGGTTTTCTAAATTTGAGACCCTGTTCTGTTCTGTAATTCAGTTCCTGTGTAGCCAAGTTTACATTCCGTGTATTACTGATATCTTATGATGTTTCTTTTTCTGTGTGACTTATTTCAGTTAGAATCATCATACCTGAATCCACTCATTGTGCTGCTAAGGGCCTGATGACATAGATTTCATTGCTGAGTGATATTGCTTTGTAAGTAAATACCACAACTTCTTTATCCATTTTTCACTTTCTGCGATGTTGAACTTGTACTGTAAACGAGGTTCTTGTAAACAGAGGCGTCCCAAACTTTGAGGTGGCTGTGTCTTTTTGATTTTAATTTCCCTAAGCTATAGGACCATAAGTGGAAGTGCCCTAGGCTCTGTTGCTTTGTTTTTTAGATGTTTCAGGAAACACCATACACTTCTCCCGAGTGTCTGTTGGCAATTTACATCCCGCCCATCAGCATAACAAGGCTCCCAGTTCTCCATGGCCTGTCCTGCCTTTCTGGATTTTACACTTTTTTCAGATGGCCCTTTTGACCGGGGGGAAGTGAGACTTCATTGTAGTGCAGATTTCCTCTGCAAGCTTGCTTGGTTGGCCAAAAAGGGCGTATGGGTTTTTCCTGAATATATTCAGGAAAAAACGCATACGCCCTTTTTGGCCAAGTGCATCATTGTGGACGTTCTGCCTCTTTTCCTATGCTTTCAATGCAATTCCAGTCTACCTCCTGAAATCGGTTTCCTGCAATTCTGCCCCGCTTTCAAGTCCTCTTGGCAGCCTTACTTCAGTATATTTTTGGACGATAGCTGTCATTTATAACTCTGCAGGTTTGTGAATTACAGTGCCCCTGAGCTCCTTTCTTCAACTCGCTTTCTTTTGAGCTGGCCGCAACACCGCAGGATGGCTTCAGGCCCTAATCTGGTTCCGGCACGGCACGCTGAGCCTTTGGTTAATTCCTCTTCCTGGTGGGAAATGAGAGTTAAATTTGCCCGTCCAGACACCTCCAGCTAGTCTCTCATTGGTTCTCGCTATTCCTGTTCATCTTCCGCAGAAATTGCAAACTGGGCCAAACAGGAGGTTAAAGGGACTGACTCTCCAAGTCGGGAGGGTGTTAGTAAAGCGTCTGGAATGTTGCACCCGAGTACCAGGGTACGAAAACTGAGACATATTTGAACACGTCTCCCGATCACATGGTTGATCATACTCTAGGTTCCACATGCATGTTTTAGCTGAAGGAAGAATACCTTAAACCTGGGTAGTTGAAACCCGTGGAATGGGTACCATGCAATATGACTTCAAAGGGTCTTCATTTGCTCACCGAACCTCTCCAATCCTATCACTGCTGCGTTTATGCCCCTGTACACATGCTTGATTCTCTTTCGGAGACATAGCAATCCATAGGTTTTAAGATACTTACTAGTCAGGTACATTCTTAGGCATTTAATATGCGGTGTTGAGTCCATTTCGTTGAGCAAGGAGTAGCTCTTGTCTATTCCATATTTGGCTTAAGGAACTTTATCTGTGTTCATTTCAATCTCTGGTTTTATGCAGCACCCCAACTCTCCTTTACCCTTAAGCAAGCATAAGTTGGTTTTCTAAATTTGAGACCCTGTTCTGTTCTGTAATTCAGTTCCTGTGTAGCCAAGTTTACATTCCGTGTATTACTGATATCTTATGATGTTTCTTTTTCTGTGTGACTTATTTCAGTTAGAATCATCATACCTGAATCCACTCATTGTGCTGCTAAGGGCCTGATGACATAGATTTCATTGCTGAGTGATATTGCTTTGTAAGTAAATACCACAACTTCTTTATCCATTTTTCACTTTCTGCGATGTTGAACTTGTACTGTAAACGAGGTTCTTGTAAACAGAGGCGTCCCAAACTTTGAGGTGGCTGTGTCTTTTTGATTTTAATTTCCCTAAGCTATAGGACCATAAGTGGAAGTGCCCTAGGCTCTGTTGCTTTGTTTTTTAGATGTTTCAGGAAACACCATACACTTCTCCCGAGTGTCTGTTGGCAATTTACATCCCGCCCATCAGCATAACAAGGCTCCCAGTTCTCCATGGCCTGTCCTGCCTTTCTGGATTTTACACTTTTTTCAGATGGCCCTTTTGACCGGGGGGAAGTGAGACTTCATTGTAGTGCAGATTTCCTCTGCAAGCTTGCTTGGTTGGCCAAAAAGGGCGTATGGGTTTTTCCTGAATATATTCAGGAAAAAACGCATACGCCCTTTTTGGCCAAGTGCATCATTGTGGACGTTCTGCCTCTTTTCCTATGCTTTCAATGCAATTCCAGTCTACCTCCTGAAATCGGTTTCCTGCAATTCTGCCCCGCTTTCAAGTCCTCTTGGCAGCCTTACTTCAGTATATTTTTGGACGATAGCTGTCATTTATAACTCTGCAGGTTTGTGAATTACAGTGCCCCTGAGCTCCTTTCTTCAACTCGCTTTCTTTTGAGCTGGCCGCAACACCGCAGGATGGCTTCAGGCCCTAATCTGGTTCCGGCACGGCACGCTGAGCCTTTGGTTAATTCCTCTTCCTGGTGGGAAATGAGAGTTAAATTTGCCCGTCCAGACACCTCCAGCTAGTCTCTCATTGGTTCTCGCTATTCCTGTTCATCTTCCGCAGAAATTGCAAACTGGGCCAAACAGGAGGTTAAAGGGACTGACTCTCCAAGTCGGGAGGGTGTTAGTAAAGCGTCTGGAATGTTGCACCCGAGTACCAGGGTACGAAAACTGAGACATATTTGAACACGTCTCCCGATCACATGGTTGATCATACTCTAGGTTCCACATGCATGTTTTAGCTGAAGGAAGAATACCTTAAACCTGGGTAGTTGAAACCCGTGGAATGGGTACCATGCAATATGACTTCAAAGGGTCTTCATTTGCTCACCGAACCTCTCCAATCCTATCACTGCTGCGTTTATGCCCCTGTACACATGCTTGATTCTCTTTCGGAGACATAGCAATCCATAGGTTTTAAGATACTTACTAGTCAGGTACATTCTTAGGCATTTAATATGCGGTGTTGAGTCCATTTCGTTGAGCAAGGAGTAGCTCTTGTCTATTCCATATTTGGCTTAAGGAACTTTATCTGTGTTCATTTCAATCTCTGGTTTTATGCAGCACCCCAACTCTCCTTTACCCTTAAGCAAGCATAAGTTGGTTTTCTAAATTTGAGACCCTGTTCTGTTCTGTAATTCAGTTCCTGTGTAGCCAAGTTTACATTCCGTGTATTACTGATATCTTATGATGTTTCTTTTTCTGTGTGACTTATTTCAGTTAGAATCATCATACCTGAATCCACTCATTGTGCTGCTAAGGGCCTGATGACATAGATTTCATTGCTGAGTGATATTGCTTTGTAAGTAAATACCACAACTTCTTTATCCATTTTTCACTTTCTGCGATGTTGAACTTGTACTGTAAACGAGGTTCTTGTAAACAGAGGCGTCCCAAACTTTGAGGTGGCTGTGTCTTTTTGATTTTAATTTCCCTAAGCTATAGGACCATAAGTGGAAGTGCCCTAGGCTCTGTTGCTTTGTTTTTTAGATGTTTCAGGAAACACCATACACTTCTCCCGAGTGTCTGTTGGCAATTTACATCCCGCCCATCAGCATAACAAGGCTCCCAGTTCTCCATGGCCTGTCCTGCCTTTCTGGATTTTACACTTTTTTCAGATGGCCCTTTTGACCGGGGGGAAGTGAGACTTCATTGTAGTGCAGATTTCCTTTGCAAGCTTGCTTGGTTGGCCAAAAAGGGCGTATGCGTTTTTTCCTGAATATATTCAGGAAAAAACGCATACGCCCTTTTTGGCCAAGTGCATCATTGTGGACGTTCTGCCTCTTTTCCTATGCTTTCAATGCAATTCCAGTCTACCTCCTGAAATCGGTTTCCTGCAATTCTGCCCCGCTTTCAAGTCCTCTTGGCAGCCTTACTTCAGTATATTTTTGGACGATAGCTGTCATTTATAACTCTGCAGGTTTGTGAATTACAGTGCCCCTGAGCTCCTTTCTTCAACTCGCTTTCTTTTGAGCTGGCCGCAACACCGCAGGATGGCTTCAGGCCCTAATCTGGTTCCGGCACGGCACGCTGAGCCTTTGGTTAATTCCTCTTCCTGGTGGGAAATGAGAGTTAAATTTGCCCGTCCAGACACCTCCAGCTAGTCTCTCATTGGTTCTCGCTATTCCTGTTCATCTTCCGCAGAAATTGCAAACTGGGCCAAACAGGAGGTTAAAGGGACTGACTCTCCAAGTCGGGAGGGTGTTAGTAAAGCGTCTGGAATGTTGCACCCGAGTACCAGGGTACGAAAACTGAGACATATTTGAACACGTCTCCCGATCACATGGTTGATCATACTCTAGGTTCCACATGCATGTTTTAGCTGAAGGAAGAATACCTTAAACCTGGGTAGTTGAAACCCGTGGAATGGGTACCATGCAATATGACTTCAAAGGGTCTTCATTTGCTCACCGAACCTCTCCAATCCTATCACTGCTGCGTTTATGCCCCTGTACACATGCTTGATTCTCTTTCGGAGACATAGCAATCCATAGGTTTTAAGATACTTACTAGTCAGGTACATTCTTAGGCATTTAATATGCGGTGTTGAGTCCATTTCGTTGAGCAAGAGGTAGCTCTTGTCTATTCCATATTTGGCTTAAGGAACTTTATCTGTGCTCATTTCAATCTCTGGTTTTATGCAGCACCCCAACTCACCTTTACCCTTAAGAAAGCATAAGTTGGTTTTCTAAATTTGAGACCCTGTTCTGTTCTGTAATTCAGTTCCTGTGTAGCCAAGTTTACATTCCGTGTATTACTGATATCTTATGATGTTTCTTTTTCTGTGTGACTTATTTCAGTTAGAATCATCATACCTGAATCCACTCATTGTGCTGCTAAGGGCCTGATGACATAGATTTCATTGCTGAGTGATATTGCTTTGTAAGTAAATACCACAACTTCTTTATCCATTTTTCACTTTCTGCGATGTTGAACTTGTACTGTAAACAAGGTTCTTGTAAACAGAGGCGTCCCAAACTTTGGGGTGGCTGTGTCTTTTTGATTTTAATTTCCCTAAGCTATAGGACCATAAGTGGAAGTGCCCTAGGCTCTGTTGCTTTGTTTTTTAGATGTTTCAGGAAACACCATACACTTCTCCCGAGTGTCTGTTGGCAATTTACATCCCGCCCATCAGCATAACAAGGCTCCCAGTTCTCCATGACCTGTCCTGCCTTTCTGGATTTTACACTTTTTTCAGATGGCCCTTTTGACCGGGGGGAAGTGAGACTTCATTGTAGTGCAGATTTCCTTTGCAAGCTTGCTTGGTTGGCCAAAAAGGGCGTATGCGTTTTTTCCTGAATATATTCAGGAAAAAACGCATACGCCCTTTTTGGTCAAGTGCATCATTGTGGACGTTCTGCCTCTTTTCCTATGCTTTCAATGCAATTCCAGTCTACCTCCTGAAATCGGTTTCCTGCAATTCTGCCCCGCTTTCAAGTCCTCTTGGAAACCTTACTTCAGTATATTTTTGGACGATAGCTGTCATTTATAACTCTGCAGGTTTGTGAATTACAGTGCCCCTGAGCTCCTTTCTTCAACTCGCTTTCTTGTGAGCTGGCTGCAACACCGCAGGATGGCTTCAGGCCCTAATCTGGTTCCGGCACGGCACGCTGAGCCTTTGGTTAATTCCTCTTCCTGGTGGGAAATGAGAGTTAAATTTGCCCGTCCAGACACCTCCAGCTAGTCTCTCATTGGTTCTCGCTATTCCTGTTCATCTTCCACAGAAATTGCAAACTGGGCCAAACAGGAGGTTAAAGGGACTGACTCTCCAAGTCAGGAGGGTGTTAGTAAAGCGTCTGGAATGTTGCACCCGAGTACCAGGGTACGAAAACTGAGTCATATTTGAACACGTCTCCCGATCACATGGTTGATCATACTCTGTGTTCCACATGCATGTTTTAGCTGAAGGAAGAATACCTTAAACCTGGGTAGTTGAAACCCGTGGAATGGGTACCATGCAGTATGACTTCAAAGGGTCTTCATTTGCTCACCGAACCTCTCCAATCCTATCACTGCTGCGTTTATGCCCCTGTACACATGCTTGATTCTCTTTCGGAGACATAGCAATCCATAGGTTTTAAGATACTTACTAGTCAGGTACATTCTTAGGCATTTAATATGCGGTGTTGAGTCCATTTCGTTGAGCAAGGAGTAGCTCTTGTCTATTCCATATTTGGCTTAAGGAACTTTATCTGTGCTCATTTCAATCTCTGGTTTTATGCAGCACCCCAACTCACCTTTACCCTTAAGCAAGCATAAGTTGGTTTTCTAAATTTGAGACCCTGTTCTGTTCTGTAATTCAGTTCCTGTGTAGCCAAGTTTACATTCCATGTATTACTGATATCTTATGATGTTTCTTTTTCTGTGTGACTTATTTCAGTTAGAATCATCATACCTGAATCCACTCATTGTGCTGCTAAGGGCCTGATGACATAGATTTCATTGCTGAGTGATATTGCTTTGTAAGTAAATACCACAACTTCTTTATCCATTTTTCACTTTCTGCGATGTTGAACTTGTACTGTAAACGAGGTTCTTGTAAACAGAGGCGTCCCAAACTTTGAGGTGGCTGTGTCTTTTTGATTTTAATTTCCCTAAGCTATAGGACCATAAGTGGAAGTGTCCTAGGCTCTGTTGCTTTGTTTTTTAGATGTTTCAGGAAACACCATACACTTCTCCCGAGTGTCTGTTGGCAATTTACATCCCGCCCATCAGCATAACAAGGCTCCCAGTTCTCCATGGCCTGTCCTGCCTTTCTGGATTTTACACTTTTTTCAGATGGCCCTTTTGACCGGGGGGAAGTGAGACTTCATTGTAGTGCAGATTTCCTTTGCAAGCTTGCTTGGTTGGCCAAAAAGGGCGTATGCGTTTTTTCCTGAATATATTCAGGAAAAAACGCATACGCCCTTTTTGGCCAAGTGCATCATTGTGGACGTTCTGCCTCTTTTCCTATGCTTTCAATGCAATTCCAGTCTACCTCCTGAAATCGGTTTCCTGCAATTCTGCCCCGCTTTCAAGTCCTCTTGGCAGCCTTACTTCAGTATATTTTTGGACGATAGCTGTCATTTATAACTCTGCAGGTTTGTGAATTACAGTGCCCCTGAGCTCCTTTCTTCAACTCGCTTTCTTTTGAGCTGGCCGCAACACCGCAGGATGGCTTCAGGCCCTAATCTGGTTCCGGCACGGCACGCTGAGCCTTTGGTTAATTCCTCTTCCTGGTGGGAAATGAGAGTTAAATTTGCCCGTCCAGACACCTCCAGCTAGTCTCTCATTGGTTCTCGTTATTCCTGTTCATCTTCCGCAGAAATTGCAAACTGGGCCAAACAGGAGGTTAAAGGGACTGACTCTCCAAGTCGGGAGGGTGTTAGTAAAGCGTCTGGAATGTTGCACCCGAGTACCAGGGTACGAAAACTGAGACATATTTGAACACATCTCCCGATCACATGGTTGATCATACTCTAGGTTCCACATGCATGTTTTAGCTGAAGGAAGAATACCTTAAACCTGGGTAGTTGAAACCCGTGGAATGGGTACCATGCAATATGACTTCAAAGGGTCTTCATTTGCTCACCGAACCTCTCCAATCCTATCACTGCTGCGTTTATGCCCCTGTACACATGCTTGATTCTCTTTCAGAGACATAGCAATCCATAGGTTTTAAGATACTTACTAGTCAGGTACATTCTTAGGCATTTAATATGCGGTGTTGAGTCCATTTCGTTGAGCAAGAGGTAGCTCTTGTCTATTCCATATTTGGCTTAAGGAACTTTATCTGTGCTCATTTCAATCTCTGGTTTTATGCAGCACCCCAACTCACCTTTACCCTTAAGAAAACATAAGTTGGTTTTCTAAATTTGAGACCCTGTTCTGTTCTGTAATTCAGTTCCTGTGTAGCCAAGTTTACATTCCGTGTATTACTGATATCTTATGATGTTTCTTTTTCTGTGTGACTTATTTCAGTTAGAATCATCATACCTGAATCCACTCATTGTGCTGCTAAGGGCCTGATGACATAGATTTCATTGCTGAGTGATATTGCTTTGTAAGTAAATACCACAACTTCTTTATCCATTTTTCACTTTCTGCGATGTTGAACTTGTACTGTAAACGAGGTTCTTGTAAGCAGAGGCGTCCCAAACTTTGGGGTGGCTGTGTCTTTTTGATTTTAATTTCCCTAAGCTATAGGACCATAAGTGGAAGTGCCCTAGGCTCTGTTGCTTTGTTTTTTAGATGTTTCAGGAAACACCATACACTTCTCCCGAGTGTCTGTTGGCAATTTACATCCCGCCCATCAGCATAACAAGGCTCCCAGTTCTCCATGGCCTGTCCTGCCTTTCTGGATTTTACACTTTTTTCAGATGGCCCTTTTGACCGGGGGGAAGTGAGACTTCATTGTAGTGCAGATTTCCTTTGCAAGCTTGCTTGGTTGGCCAAAAAGGGCGTATGCGTTTTTTCCTGAATATATTCAGGAAAAAACGCATACGCCCTTTTTGGCCAAGTGCATCATTGTGGACGTTCTGCCTCTTTTCCTATGCTTTCAATGCAATTCCAGTCTACCTCCTGAAATCGGTTTCCTGCAATTCTGCCCCGCTTTCAAGTCCTCTTGGCAGCCTTACTTCAGTATATTTTTGGACGATAGCTGTCATTTATAACTCTGCAGGTTTGTGAATTACAGTGCCCCTGAGCTCCTTTCTTCAACTCGCTTTCTTGTGAGCTGGCCGCAACACCGCAGGATGGCTTCAGGCCCTAATCTGGTTCCGGCACGGCACGCTGAGCCTTTGGTTAATTCCTCTTCCTGGTGGGAAATGAGAGTTAAATTTGCCCGTCCAGACACCTCCAGCTAGTCTCTCATTGGTTCTCGCTATTCCTGTTCATCTTCCGCAGAAATTGCAAACTGGGCCAAACAGGAGGTTAAAGGGACTGACTCTCCAAGTCGGGAGGGTGTTAGTAAAGCGTCTGGAATGTTGCACCCGAGTACCAGGGTACGAAAACTGAGACATATTTGAACACGTCTCCCGATCACATGGTTGATCATACTCTAGGTTCCACATGCATGTTTTAGCTGAAGGAAGAATACCTTAAACCTGGGTAGTTGAAACCCGTGGAATGGGTACCATGCAATATGACTTCAAAGGGTCTTCATTTGCTCACCGAACCTCTCCAATCCTATCACTGCTGCGTTTATGCCCCTGTACACATGCTTGATTCTCTTTCAGAGACATAGCAATCCATAGGTTTTAAGATACTTACTAGTCAGGTACATTCTTAGGCGTTTAATATGCGGTGTTGAGTCCATTTCATTGAGCAAGGAGTAGCTCTTGTCTATTCCATATTTGGCTTAAGGAACTTTATCTGTGCTCATTTCAATCTCTGGTTTTATGCAGCACCCCAACTCACCTTTCCCCTTAAGCAAGCATAAGTTGGTTTTCTAAATTTGAGACCCTGTTCTGTTCTGTAATTCAGTTCCTGTGTAGCCAAGTTTACATTCCGTGTATTACTGATATCTTATGATGTTTCTTTTTCTGTGTGACTTATTTCAGTTAGAATCATCATACCTGAATCCACTCATTGTGCGGCTAAGGGCCTGATGACATAGATTTCATTGCTGAGTGATATTGCTTTGTAAGTAAATACCACAACTTCTTTATCCATTTTTCACTTTCTGCGATGTTGAACTTGTACTGTAAACGAGGTTCTTGTAAACAGAGGCGTCCCAAACTTTGGGGTGGCTGTGTCTTTTTGATTTTAATTTCCCTAAGCTATAGGACCATAAGTGGAAGTGCCCTAGGCTCTGTTGCTTTGTTTTTTAGATGTTTCAGGAAACACCATACACTTCTCCCGAGTGTCTGTTGGCAATTTACATCCCGCCCATCAGCATAACAAGGCTCCCAGTTCTCCATGGCCTGTCCTGCCTTTCTGGATTTTACACTTTTTTCAGATGGCCCTTTTGACCGGGGGGAAGTGAGACTTCATTGTAGTGCAGATTTCCTCTGCAAGCTTGCTTGGTTGGCCAAAAAGGGCGTATGCGTTTTTTCCTGAATATATTCAGGAAAAAACGCATACGCCCTTTTTGGCCAAGTGCATCATTGTGGACGTTCTGCCTCTTTTCCTATGCTTTCAATGCAATTCCAGTCTACCTCCTGAAATCGGTTTCCTGCAATTCTGCCCCGCTTTCAAGTCCTCTTGGCAGCCTTACTTCAGTATATTTTTGGACGATAGCTGTCATTTATAACTCTGCAGGTTTGTGAATTACAGTGCCCCTGAGCTCCTTTCTTCAACTCGCTTTCTTTTGAGCTGGCCGCAACACCGCAGGATGGCTTCAGGCCCTAATCTGGTTCCGGCACGGCACGCTGAGCCTTTGGTTAATTCCTCTTCCTGGTGGGAAATGAGAGTTAAATTTGCCCGTCCAGACACCTCCAGCTAGTCTCTCATTGGTTCTCGCTATTCCTGTTCATCTTCCGCAGAAATTGCAAACTGGGCCAAACAGGAGGTTAAAGGGACTGACTCTCCAAGTCGGGAGGGTGTTAGTAAAGCGTCTGGAATGTTGCACCCGAGTACCAGGGTACGAAAACTGAGACATATTTGAACACGTCTCCCGATCACATGGTTGATCATACTCTAGGTTCCACATGCATGTTTTAGCTGAAGGAAGAATACCTTAAACCTGGGTAGTTGAAACCCGTGGAATGGGTACCATGCAATATGACTTCAAAGGGTCTTCATTTGCTCACCGAACCTCTCCAATCCTATCACTGCTGCGTTTATGCCCCTGTACACATGCTTGATTCTCTTTCGGAGACATAGCAATCCATAGGTTTTAAGATACTTACTAGTCAGGTACATTCTTAGGCGTTTAATATGCGGTGTTGAGTCCATTTCGTTGAGCAAGGAGTAGCTCTTGTCTATTCCATATTTGGCTTAAGGAACTTTATCTGTGCTCATTTCAATCTCTGGTTTTATGCAGCACCCCAACTCACCTTTCCCCTTAAGCAAGCATAAGTTGGTTTTCTAAATTTGAGACCCTGTTCTGTTCTGTAATTCAGTTCCTGTGTAGCCAAGTTTACATTCCGTGTATTACTGATATCTTATGATGTTTCTTTTTCTGTGTGACTTATTTCAGTTAGAATCATCATACCTGAATCCACTCATTGTGCTGCTAAGGGCCTGATGACATAGATTTCATTGCTGAGTGATATTGCTTTGTAAGTAAATACCACAACTTCTTTATCCATTTTTCACTTTCTGCGATGTTGAACTTGTACTGTAAACGAGGTTCTTGTAAACAGAGGCGTCCCAAACTTTGGGGTGGCTGTGTCTTTTTGATTTTAATTTCCCTAAGCTATAGGACCATAAGTGGAAGTGCCCTAGGCTCTGTTGCTTTGTTTTTTAGATGTTTCAGGAAACACCATACACTTCTCCCGAGTGTCTGTTGGCAATTTACATCCCGCCCATCAGCATAACAAGGCTCCCAGTTCTCCATGGCCTGTCCTGCCTTTCTGGATTTTACACTTTTTTCAGATGGCCCTTTTGACCGGGGGGAAGTGAGACTTCATTGTAGTGCAGATTTCCTCTGCAAGCTTGCTTGGTTGGCCAAAAAGGGCGTATGCGTTTTTTCCTGAATATATTCAGGAAAAAACGCATACGCCCTTTTTGGCCAAGTGCATCATTGTGGACGTTCTGCCTCTTTTCCTATGCTTTCAATGCAATTCCAGTCTACCTCCTGAAATCGGTTTCCTGCAATTCTGCCCCGCTTTCAAGTCCTCTTGGCAGCCTTACTTCAGTATATTTTTGGACGATAGCTGTCATTTATAAGTCTGCAGGTTTGTGAATTACAGTGCCCCTGAGCTCCTTTCTTCAACTCGCTTTCTTTTGAGCTGGCCGCAACACCGCAGGATGGCTTCAGTCCCTAATCTGGTTCCGGCACGGCACGCTGAGCCTTTGGTTAATTCCTCTTCCTGGTGGGAAATGAGAGTTAAATTTGCCCGTCCAGACACCTCCAGCTAGTCTCTCATTGGTTCTCGCTATTCCTGTTCATCTTCCGCAGAAATTGCAAACTGGGCCAAACAGGAGGTTAAAGGGACTGACTCTCCAAGTCGGGAGGGTGTTAGTAAAGCGTCTGGAATGTTGCACCCGAGTACCAGGGTACGAAAACTGAGACATATTTGAACACGTCTCCCGATCACATGGTTGATCATACTCTAGGTTCCACATGCATGTTTTAGCTGAAGGAAGAATACCTTAAACCTGGGTAGTTGAAACCCGTGGAATGGGTACCATGCAATATGACTTCAAAGGGTCTTCATTTGCTCACCGAACCTCTCCAATCCTATCACTGCTGCGTTTATGCCCCTGTACACATGCTTGATTCTCTTTCAGAGACATAGCAATCCATAGGTTTTAAGATACTTACTAGTCAGGTACATTCTTAGGCGTTTAATATGCGGTGTTGAGTCCATTTCGTTGAGCAAGGAGTAGCTCTTGTCTATTCCATATTTGGCTTAAGGAACTTTATCTGTGCTCATTTCAATCTCTGGTTTTATGCAGCACCCCAACTCACCTTTCCCCTTAAGCAAGCATAAGTTGGTTTTCTAAATTTGAGACCCTGTTCTGTTCTGTAATTCAGTTCCTGTGTAGCCAAGTTTACATTCCGTGTATTACTGATATCTTATGATGTTTCTTTTTCTGTGTGACTTATTTCAGTTAGAATCATCATACCTGAATCCACTCATTGTGCTGCTAAGGGCCTGATGACATAGATTTCATTGCTGAGTGATATTGCTTTGTAAGTAAATACCACAACTTCTTTATCCATTTTTCACTTTCTGCGATGTTGAACTTGTACTGTAAACGAGGTTCTTGTAAACAGAGGCGTCCCAAACTTTGGGGTGGCTGTGTCTTTTTGATTTTAATTTCCCTAAGCTATAGGACCATAAGTGGAAGTGCCCTAGGCTCTGTTGCTTTGTTTTTTAGATGTTTCAGGAAACACCATACACTTCTCCCGAGTGTCTGTTGGCAATTTACATCCCGCCCATCAGCATAACAAGGCTCCCAGTTCTCCATGGCCTGTCCTGCCTTTCTGGATTTTACACTTTTTTCAGATGGCCCTTTTGACCGGGGGGAAGTGAGACTTCATTGTAGTGCAGATTTCCTCTGCAAGCTTGCTTGGTTGGCCAAAAAGGGCGTATGCGTTTTTTCCTGAATATATTCAGGAAAAAACGCATACGCCCTTTTTGGCCAAGTGCATCATTGTGGACGTTCTGCCTCTTTTCCTATGCTTTCAATGCAATTCCAGTCTACCTCCTGAAATCGGTTTCCTGCAATTCTGCCCCGCTTTCAAGTCCTCTTGGCAGCCTTACTTCAGTATATTTTTGGACGATAGCTGTCATTTATAAGTCTGCAGGTTTGTGAATTACAGTGCCCCTGAGCTCCTTTCTTCAACTCGCTTTCTTTTGAGCTGGCCGCAACACCGCAGGATGGCTTCAGTCCCTAATCTGGTTCCGGCACGGCACGCTGAGCCTTTGGTTAATTCCTCTTCCTGGTGGGAAATGAGAGTTAAATTTGCCCGTCCAGACACCTCCAGCTAGTCTCTCATTGGTTCTCGCTATTCCTGTTCATCTTCCGCAGAAATTGCAAACTGGGCCAAACAGGAGGTTAAAGGGACTGACTCTCCAAGTCGGGAGGGTGTTAGTAAAGCGTCTGGAATGTTGCACCCGAGTACCAGGGTACGAAAAATGAGACATATTTGAACACGTCTCCCGATCACATGGTTGATCATACTCTAGGTTCCACATGCATGTTTTAGCTGAAGGAAGAATACCTTAAACCTGGGTAGTTGAAACCCGTGGAATGGGTACCATGCAATATGACTTCAAAGGGTCTTCATTTGCTCACCGAACCTCTCCAATCCTATCACTGCTGCGTTTATGCCCCTGTACACATGCTTGATTCTCTTTCGGAGACATAGCAATCCATAGGTTTTAAGATACTTACTAGTCAGGTACATTCTTAGGCATTTAATATGCGGTGTTGAGTCCATTTCGTTGAGCAAGAGGTAGCTCTTGTCTATTCCATATTTGGCTTAAGGAACTTTATCTGTGCTCATTTCAATCTCTGGTTTTATGCAGCACCCCAACTCACCTTTCCCCTTAAGCAAGCATAAGTTGGTTTTCTAAATTTGAGACCCTGTTCTGTTCTGTAATTCAGTTCCTGTGTAGCCAAGTTTACATTCCGTGTATTACTGATATCTTATGATGTTTCTTTTTCTGTGTGACTTATTTCAGTTAGAATCATCATACCTGAATCCACTCATTGTGCTGCTAAGGGCCTGATGACATAGATTTCATTGCTGAGTGATATTGCTTTGTAAGTAAATACCACAACTTCTTTATCCATTTTTCACTTTCTGCGATGTTGAACTTGTACTGTAAACGAGGTTCTTGTAAACAGAGGCGTCCCAAACTTTGGGGTGGCTGTGTCTTTTTGATTTTAATTTCCCTAAGCTATAGGACCATAAGTGGAAGTGCCCTAGGCTCTGTTGCTTTGTTTTTTAGATGTTTCAGGAAACACCATACACTTCTCCCGAGTGTCTGTTGGCAATTTACATCCCGCCCATCAGCATAACAAGGCTCCCAGTTCTCCATGACCTGTCCTGCCTTTCTGGATTTTACACTTTTTTCAGATGGCCCTTTTGACTGGGGGGAAGTGAGACTTCATTGTAGTGCAGATTTCCTTTGCAAGCTTGCTTGGTTGGCCAAAAAGGGCGTATGCGTTTTTTCCTGAATATATTCAGGAAAAAACGCATACGCCCTTTTTGGTCAAGTGCATCATTGTGGACGTTCTGCCTCTTTTCCTATGCTTTCAATGCAATTCCAGTCTACCTCCTGAAATCGGTTTCCTGCAATTCTGCCCCGCTTTCAAGTCCTCTTGGAAACCTTACTTCAGTATATTTTTGGACGATAGCTGTCATTTATAACTCTGCAGGTTTGTGAATTACAGTGCCCCTGAGCTCCTTTCTTCAACTCGCTTTCTTGTGAGCTGGCCGCAACACCGCAGGATGGCTTCAGGCCCTAATCTGGTTCCGGCACGGCACGCTGAGCCTTTGGTTAATTCCTCTTCCTGGTGGGAAATGAGAGTTAAATTTGCCCGTCCAGACACCTCCAGCTAGTCTCTCATTGGTTCTCGCTATTCCTGTTCATCTTCCACAGAAATTGCAAACTGGGCCAAACAGGAGGTTAAAGGGACTGACTCTCCAAGTCAGGAGGGTGTTAGTAAAGCGTCTGGAATGTTGCACCCGAGTACCAGGGTACGAAAACTGAGTCATATTTGAACACGTCTCCCGATCACATGGTTGATCATACTCTGTGTTCCACATGCATGTTTTAGCTGAAGGAAGAATACCTTAAACCTGGGTAGTTGAAACCCGTGGAATGGGTACCATGCAGTATGACTTCAAAGGGTCTTCATTTGCTCACCGAACCTCTCCAATCCTATCACTGCTGTGTTTATGCCCCTGTACACATGCTTGATTCTCTTTCGGAGACATAGCAATCCATAGGTTTTAAGATACTTACTAGTCAGGTACATTCTTAGGCATTTAATATGCGGTGTTGAGTCCATTTCGTTGAGCAAGGAGTAGCTCTTGTCTATTCCATATTTGGCTTAAGGAACTTTATCTGTGCTCATTTCAATCTCTGGTTTTATGCAGCACCCCAACTCACCTTTACCCTTAAGCAAGCATAAGTTGGTTTTCTAAATTTGAGACCCTGTTCTGTTCTGTAATTCAGTTCCTGTGTAGCCAAGTTTACATTCCATGTATTACTGATATCTTATGATGTTTCTTTTTCTGTGTGACTTATTTCAGTTAGAATCATCATACCTGAATCCACTCATTGTGCTGCTAAGGGCCTGATGACATAGATTTCATTGCTGAGTGATATTGCTTTGTAAGTAAATACCACAACTTCTTTATCCATTTTTCACTTTCTGCGATGTTGAACTTGTACTGTAAACGAGGTTCTTGTAAACAGAGGCGTCCCAAACTTTGAGGTGGCTGTGTCTTTTTGATTTTAATTTCCCTAAGCTATAGGACCATAAGTGGAAGTGTCCTAGGCTCTGTTGCTTTGTTTTTTAGATGTTTCAGGAAACACCATACACTTCTCCCGAGTGTCTGTTGGCAATTTACATCCCGCCCATCAGCATAACAAGGCTCCCAGTTCTCCATGGCCTGTCCTGCCTTTCTGGATTTTACACTTTTTTCAGATGGCCCTTTTGACCGGGGGGAAGTGAGACTTCATTGTAGTGCAGATTTCCTTTGCAAGCTTGCTTGGTTGGCCAAAAAGGGCGTATGCGTTTTTTCCTGAATATATTCAGGAAAAAACGCATACGCCCTTTTTGGCCAAGTGCATCATTGTGGACGTTCTGCCTCTTTTCCTATGCTTTCAATGCAATTCCAGTCTACCTCCTGAAATCGGTTTCCTGCAATTCTGCCCCGCTTTCAAGTCCTCTTGGCAGCCTTACTTCAGTATATTTTTGGACGATAGCTGTCATTTATAACTCTGCAGGTTTGTGAATTACAGTGCCCCTGAGCTCCTTTCTTCAACTCGCTTTCTTGTGAGCTGGCCGCAACACCGCAGGATGGCTTCAGGCCCTAATCTGGTTCCGGCACGGCACGCTGAGCCTTTGGTTAATTCCTCTTCCTGGTGGGAAATGAGAGTTAAATTTGCCCGTCCAGACACCTCCAGCTAGTCTCTCATTGGTTCTCGCTATTCCTGTTCATCTTCCGCAGAAATTGCAAACTGGGCCAAACAGGAGGTTAAAGGGACTGACTCTCCAAGTCGGGAGGGTGTTAGTAAAGCGTCTGGAATGTTGCACCCGAGTACCAGGGTACGAAAACTGAGACATATTTGAACACATCTCCCGATCACATGGTTGATCATACTCTAGGTTCCACATGCATGTTTTAGCTGAAGGAAGAATACCTTAAACCTGGGTAGTTGAAACCCGTGGAATGGGTACCATGCAATATGACTTCAAAGGGTCTTCATTTGCTCACCGAACCTCTCCAATCCTATCACTGCTGCGTTTATGCCCCTGTACACATGCTTGATTCTCTTTCAGAGACATAGCAATCCATAGGTTTTAAGATACTTACTAGTCAGGTACATTCTTAGGCATTTAATATGCGGTGTTGAGTCCATTTCGTTGAGCAAGAGGTAGCTCTTGTCTATTCCATATTTGGCTTAAGGAACTTTATCTGTGCTCATTTCAATCTCTGGTTTTATGCAGCACCCCAACTCACCTTTACCCTTAAGAAAACATAAGTTGGTTTTCTAAATTTGAGACCCTGTTCTGTTCTGTAATTCAGTTCCTGTGTAGCCAAGTTTACATTCCGTGTATTACTGATATCTTATGATGTTTCTTTTTCTGTGTGACTTATTTCAGTTAGAATCATCATACCTGAATCCACTCATTGTGCTGCTAAGGGCCTGATGACATAGATTTCATTGCTGAGTGATATTGCTTTGTAAGTAAATACCACAACTTCTTTATCCATTTTTCACTTTCTGCGATGTTGAACTTGTACTGTAAACGAGGTTCTTGTAAGCAGAGGCGTCCCAAACTTTGGGGTGGCTGTGTCTTTTTGATTTTAATTTCCCTAAGCTATAGGACCATAAGTGGAAGTGCCCTAGGCTCTGTTGCTTTGTTTTTTAGATGTTTCAGGAAACACCATACACTTCTCCCGAGTGTCTGTTGGCAATTTACATCCCGCCCATCAGCATAACAAGGCTCCCAGTTCTCCATGGCCTGTCCTGCCTTTCTGGATTTTACACTTTTTTCAGATGGCCCTTTTGACCGGGGGGAAGTGAGACTTCATTGTAGTGCAGATTTCCTTTGCAAGCTTGCTTGGTTGGCCAAAAAGGGCGTATGCGTTTTTTCCTGAATATATTCAGGAAAAAACGCATACGCCCTTTTTGGCCAAGTGCATCATTGTGGACGTTCTGCCTCTTTTCCTATGCTTTCAATGCAATTCCAGTCTACCTCCTGAAATCGGTTTCCTGCAATTCTGCCCCGCTTTCAAGTCCTCTTGGCAGCCTTACTTCAGTATATTTTTGGACGATAGCTGTCATTTATAACTCTGCAGGTTTGTGAATTACAGTGCCCCTGAGCTCCTTTCTTCAACTCGCTTTCTTGTGAGCTGGCCGCAACACCGCAGGATGGCTTCAGGCCCTAATCTGGTTCCGGCACGGCACGCTGAGCCTTTGGTTAATTCCTCTTCCTGGTGGGAAATGAGAGTTAAATTTGCCCGTCCAGACACCTCCAGCTAGTCTCTCATTGGTTCTCGCTATTCCTGTTCATCTTCCGCAGAAATTGCAAACTGGGCCAAACAGGAGGTTAAAGGGACTGACTCTCCAAGTCGGGAGGGTGTTAGTAAAGCGTCTGGAATGTTGCACCCGAGTACCAGGGTACGAAAACTGAGACATATTTGAACACGTCTCCCGATCACATGGTTGATCATACTCTAGGTTCCACATGCATGTTTTAGCTGAAGGAAGAATACCTTAAACCTGGGTAGTTGAAACCCGTGGAATGGGTACCATGCAATATGACTTCAAAGGGTCTTCATTTGCTCACCGAACCTCTCCAATCCTATCACTGCTGCGTTTATGCCCCTGTACACATGCTTGATTCTCTTTCAGAGACATAGCAATCCATAGGTTTTAAGATACTTACTAGTCAGGTACATTCTTAGGCGTTTAATATGCGGTGTTGAGTCCATTTCATTGAGCAAGGAGTAGCTCTTGTCTATTCCATATTTGGCTTAAGGAACTTTATCTGTGCTCATTTCAATCTCTGGTTTTATGCAGCACCCCAACTCACCTTTCCCCTTAAGCAAGCATAAGTTGGTTTTCTAAATTTGAGACCCTGTTCTGTTCTGTAATTCAGTTCCTGTGTAGCCAAGTTTACATTCCGTGTATTACTGATATCTTATGATGTTTCTTTTTCTGTGTGACTTATTTCAGTTAGAATCATCATACCTGAATCCACTCATTGTGCGGCTAAGGGCCTGATGACATAGATTTCATTGCTGAGTGATATTGCTTTGTAAGTAAATACCACAACTTCTTTATCCATTTTTCACTTTCTGCGATGTTGAACTTGTACTGTAAACGAGGTTCTTGTAAACAGAGGCGTCCCAAACTTTGGGGTGGCTGTGTCTTTTTGATTTTAATTTCCCTAAGCTATAGGACCATAAGTGGAAGTGCCCTAGGCTCTGTTGCTTTGTTTTTTAGATGTTTCAGGAAACACCATACACTTCTCCCGAGTGTCTGTTGGCAATTTACATCCCGCCCATCAGCATAACAAGGCTCCCAGTTCTCCATGGCCTGTCCTGCCTTTCTGGATTTTACACTTTTTTCAGATGGCCCTTTTGACCGGGGGGAAGTGAGACTTCATTGTAGTGCAGATTTCCTCTGCAAGCTTGCTTGGTTGGCCAAAAAGGGCGTATGCGTTTTTTCCTGAATATATTCAGGAAAAAACGCATACGCCCTTTTTGGCCAAGTGCATCATTGTGGACGTTCTGCCTCTTTTCCTATGCTTTCAATGCAATTCCAGTCTACCTCCTGAAATCGGTTTCCTGCAATTCTGCCCCGCTTTCAAGTCCTCTTGGCAGCCTTACTTCAGTATATTTTTGGACGATAGCTGTCATTTATAACTCTGCAGGTTTGTGAATTACAGTGCCCCTGAGCTCCTTTCTTCAACTCGCTTTCTTTTGAGCTGGCCGCAACACCGCAGGATGGCTTCAGGCCCTAATCTGGTTCCGGCACGGCACGCTGAGCCTTTGGTTAATTCCTCTTCCTGGTGGGAAATGAGAGTTAAATTTGCCCGTCCAGACACCTCCAGCTAGTCTCTCATTGGTTCTCGCTATTCCTGTTCATCTTCCGCAGAAATTGCAAACTGGGCCAAACAGGAGGTTAAAGGGACTGACTCTCCAAGTCGGGAGGGTGTTAGTAAAGCGTCTGGAATGTTGCACCCGAGTACCAGGGTACGAAAACTGAGACATATTTGAACACGTCTCCCGATCACATGGTTGATCATACTCTAGGTTCCACATGCATGTTTTAGCTGAAGGAAGAATACCTTAAACCTGGGTAGTTGAAACCCGTGGAATGGGTACCATGCAATATGACTTCAAAGGGTCTTCATTTGCTCACCGAACCTCTCCAATCCTATCACTGCTGCGTTTATGCCCCTGTACACATGCTTGATTCTCTTTCGGAGACATAGCAATCCATAGGTTTTAAGATACTTACTAGTCAGGTACATTCTTAGGCGTTTAATATGCGGTGTTGAGTCCATTTCGTTGGGCAAGGAGTAGCTCTTGTCTATTCCATATTTGGCTTAAGGAACTTTATCTGTGTTCATTTCAATCTCTGGTTTTATGCAGCACCCCAACTCACCTTTACCCTTAAGCAAGCATAAGTTGGTTTTCTAAATTTGAGACCCTGTTCTGTTCTGTAATTCAGTTCCTGTGTAGCCAAGTTTACATTCCGTGTATTACTGATATCTTATGATGTTTCTTTTTCTGTGTGACTTATTTCAGTTAGAATCATCATACCTGAATCCACTCATTGTGCTGCTAAGGGCCTGATGACATAGATTTCATTGCTGAGTGATATTGCTTTGTAAGTAAATACCACAACTTCTTTATCCATTTTTCACTTTCTGCGATGTTGAACTTGTACTGTAAACAAGGTTCTTGTAAACAGAGGCGTCCCAAACTTTGGGGTGGCTGTGTCTTTTTGATTTTAATTTCCCTAAGCTATAGGACCATAAGTGGAAGTGCCCTAGGCTCTGTTGCTTTGTTTTTTAGATGTTTCAGGAAACACCATACACTTCTCCCGAGTGTCTGTTGGCAATTTACATCCCGCCCATCAGCATAACAAGGCTCCCAGTTCTCCATGGCCTGTCCTGTCTTTCTGGATTTTACACTTTTTTCAGATGGCCCTTTTGACCGGGGGGAAGTGAGACTTCATTGTAGTGCAGATTTCCTTTGCAAGCTTGCTTGGTTGGCCAAAAAGGGCGTATGCGTTTTTTCCTGAATATATTCAGGAAAAAACGCATACGCCCTTTTTGGCCAAGTGCATCATTGTGGACGTTCTGCCTCTTTTCCTATGCTTTCAATGCAATTCCAGTCTACCTCCTGAAATCGGTTTCCTGCAATTCTGCCCCGCTTTCAAGTCCTCTTGGCAGCCTTACTTCAGTATATTTTTGGACGATAGCTGTCATTTATAACTCTGCAGGTTTGTGAATTACAGTGCCCCTGAGCTCCTTTCTTCAACTCGCTTTCTTTTGAGCTGGCCGCAACACCGCAGGATGGCTTCAGGCCCTAATCTGGTTCCGGCACGGCACGCTGAGCCTTTGGTTAATTCCTCTTCCTGGTGGGAAATGAGAGTTAAATTTGCCCGTCCAGACACCTCCAGCTAGTCTCTCATTGGTTCTCGCTATTCCTGTTCATCTTCCGCAGAAATTGCAAACTGGGCCAAACAGGAGGTTAAAGGGACTGACTCTCCAAGTCGGGAGGGTGTTAGTAAAGCGTCTGGAATGTTGCACCCGAGTACCAGGGTACGAAAACTGAGACATATTTGAACACGTCTCCCGATCACATGGTTGATCATACTCTAGGTTCCACATGCATGTTTTAGCTGAAGGAAGAATACCTTAAACCTGGGTAGTTGAAATCCGTGGAATGGGTACCATGCAATATGACTTCAAAGGGTTTTCATTTGCTCACCGAACCTCTCCAATCCTATCACTGCTGCATTTATGCCCCTGTACACATGCTTGATTCTCTTTCGGAGACATAGCAATCCATAGGTTTTAAGATACTTACTAGTCAGGTACATTCTTAGGCGTTTAATATGCGGTGTTGAGTCCATTTCCTTGAGCAAGGAGTAGCTCTTGTCTATTCCATATTTGGCTTAAGGAACTTTATCTGTGCTCATTTCAATCTCTGGTTTTATGCAGCACCCCAACTCACCTTTACCCTTAAGCAAGCATAAGTTGGTTTTCTAAATTTGAGACCCTGTTCTGTTCTGTAATTCAGTTCCTGTGTAGCCAAGTTTACATTCCGTGTATTACTGATATCTTATGATGTTTCTTTTTCTGTGTGACTTATTTCAGTTAGAATCATCATACCTGAATCCACTCATTGTGCTGCTAAGGGCCTGATGACATAGATTTCATTGCTGAGTGATATTGCTTTGTAAGTAAATACCACAACTTGTTTATCCATTTTTCACTTTCTGCGATGTTGAACTTGTACTGTAAACGAGGTTCTTGTAAACAGAGGCGTCCCAAACTTTGGGGTGGCTGTGTCTTTTTGATTTTAATTTCCCTAAGCTATAGGACCATAAGTGGAAGTGCCCTAGGCTCTGTTGCTTTGTTTTTTAGATGTTTCAGGAAACACCATACACTTCTCCCGAGTGTCTGTTGGCAATTTACATCCCGCCCATCAGCATAACAAGGCTCCCAGTTCTCCATGGCCTGTCCTGCCTTTCTGGATTTTACACTTTTTTCAGATGGCCCTTTTGACCGGGGGGAAGTGAGACTTCATTGTAGTGCAGATTTCCTCTGCAAGCTTGCTTGGTTGGCCAAAAAGGGCGTATGGGTTTTTCCTGAATATATTCAGGAAAAAACGCATACGCCCTTTTTGGCCAAGTGCATCATTGTGGACGTTCTGCCTCTTTTCCTATGCTTTCAATGCAATTCCAGTCTACCTCCTGAAATCGGTTTCCTGCAATTCTGCCCCGCTTTCAAGTCCTCTTGGCAGCCTTACTTCAGTATATTTTTGGACGATAGCTGTCATTTATAACTCTGCAGGTTTGTGAATTACAGTGCCCCTGAGCTCCTTTCTTCAACTCGCTTTCTTTTGAGCTGGCCGCAACACCGCAGGATGGCTTCAGGCCCTAATCTGGTTCCGGCACGGCACGCTGAGCCTTTGGTTAATTCCTCTTCCTGGTGGGAAATGAGAGTTAAATTTGCCCGTCCAGACACCTCCAGCTAGTCTCTCATTGGTTCTCGCTATTCCTGTTCATCTTCCGCAGAAATTGCAAACTGGGCCAAACAGGAGGTTAAAGGGACTGACTCTCCAAGTCGGGAGGGTGTTAGTAAAGCGTCTGGAATGTTGCACCCGAGTACCAGGGTACGAAAACTGAGACATATTTGAACACGTCTCCCGATCACATGGTTGATCATACTCTAGGTTCCACATGCATGTTTTAGCTGAAGGAAGAATACCTTAAACCTGGGTAGTTGAAACCCGTGGAATGGGTACCATGCAATATGACTTCAAAGGGTCTTCATTTGCTCACCGAACCTCTCCAATCCTATCACTGCTGCGTTTATGCCCCTGTACACATGCTTGATTCTCTTTCGGAGACATAGCAATCCATAGGTTTTAAGATACTTACTAGTCAGGTACATTCTTAGGCATTTAATATGCGGTGTTGAGTCCATTTCGTTGAGCAAGGAGTAGCTCTTGTCTATTCCATATTTGGCTTAAGGAACTTTATCTGTGTTCATTTCAATCTCTGGTTTTATGCAGCACCCCAACTCACCTTTACCCTTAAGCAAGCATAAGTTGGTTTTCTAAATTTGAGACCCTGTTCTGTTCTGTAATTCAGTTCCTGTGTAGCCAAGTTTACATTCCGTGTATTACTGATATCTTATGATGTTTCTTTTTCTGTGTGACTTATTTCAGTTAGAATCATCATACCTGAATCCACTCATTGTGCTGCTAAGGGCCTGATGACATAGATTTCATTGCTGAGTGATATTGCTTTGTAAGTAAATACCACAACTTCTTTATCCATTTTTCACTTTCTGCGATGTTGAACTTGTACT
This sequence comes from Pseudorca crassidens, assembly GCF_039906515.1. Classification (NCBI taxonomy): domain Eukaryota; kingdom Metazoa; phylum Chordata; class Mammalia; order Artiodactyla; family Delphinidae; genus Pseudorca; species Pseudorca crassidens. The sequence continues at coordinate 176,697,606 of NC_090298.1, forward strand.
GTAAACGAGGTTCTTGTAAACAGAGGCGTCCCAAACTTTGATGTGGCTGTGTCTTTTTTATTTTAATTTCCCTAAGCTATAGGACCATAAGTGGAAGTGCCCTAGGCTCTGTTGCTTTGTTTTTTAGATGTTTCAGGAAACACCATACACTTCTCCCGAGTGTCTGTTGGCAATTTACATCCCGCCCATCAGCATAACAAGGCTCCCAGTTCTCCATGGCCTGTCCTGCCTTTCTGGATTTTACACTTTTTTCAGATGGCCCTTTTGACCGGGGGGAAGTGAGACTTCATTGTAGTGCAGATTTCCTTTGCAAGCTTGCTTGGTTGGCCAAAAAGGGCGTATGCGTTTTTTCCTGAATATATTCAGGAAAAAACGCATACGCCCTTTTTGGCCAAGTGCATCATTGTGGACGTTCTGCCTCTTTTCCTATGCTTTCAATGCAATTCCAGTCTACCTCCTGAAATCGGTTTCCTGCAATTCTGCCCCGCTTTCAAGTCCTCTTGGCAGCCTTACTTCAGTATATTTTTGGACGATAGCTGTCATTTATAACTCTGCAGGTTTGTGAATTACAGTGCCCCTGAGCTCCTTTCTTCAACTCGCTTTCTTTTGAGCTGGCCGCAACACCGCAGGATGGCTTCAGGCCCTAATCTGGTTCCGGCACGGCACGCTGAGCCTTTGGTTAATTCCTCTTCCTGGTGGGAAATGAGAGTTAAATTTGCCCGTCCACACACCTCCAGCTAGTCTCTCATTGGTTCTCGCTATTCCTGTTCATCTTCCGCAGAAATTGCAAACTGGGCCAAACAGGAGGTTAAAGGGACTGACTCTCCAAGTCGGGAGGGTGTTAGTAAAGCGTCTGGAATGTTGCACCCGAGTACCAGGGTACAAAAACTGAGACATATTTGAACACGTCTCCCGATCACATGGTTGATCATACTCTAGGTTCCACATGCATGTTTTAGCTGAAGGAAGAATACCTTAAACCTGGGTAGTTGAAACCCGTGGAATGGGTACCATGCAATATGACTTCAAAGGGTCTTCATTTGCTCACCGAACCTCTCCAATCCTATCACTGCTGCGTTTATGCCCCTGTACACATGCTTGATTCTCTTTCGGAGACATAGCAATCCATAGGTTTTAAGATACTTACTAGTCAGGTACATTCTTAGGCATTTAATATGCGGTGTTGAGTCCATTTCGTTGAGCAAGAGGTAGCTCTTGTCTATTCCATATTTGGCTTAAGGAACTTTATCTGTGCTCATTTCAATCTCTGGTTTTATGCAGCACCCCAACTCACCTTTACCCTTAAGAAAGCATAAGTTGGTTTTCTAAATTTGAGACCCTGTTCTGTTCTGTAATTCAGTTCCTGTGTAGCCAAGTTTACATTCCGTGTATTACTGATATCTTATGATGTTTCTTTTTCTGTGTGACTTATTTCAGTTAGAATCATCATACCTGAATCCACTCATTGTGCTGCTAAGGGCCTGATGACATAGATTTCATTGCTGAGTGATATTGCTTTGTAAGTAAATACCACAACTTCTTTATCCATTTTTCACTTTCTGCGATGTTGAACTTGTACTGTAAACAAGGTTCTTGTAAACAGAGGCGTCCCAAACTTTGGGGTGGCTGTGTCTTTTTGATTTTAATTTCCCTAAGCTATAGGACCATAAGTGGAAGTGCCCTAGGCTCTGTTGCTTTGTTTTTTAGATGTTTCAGGAAACACCATACACTTCTCCCGAGTGTCTGTTGGCAATTTACATCCCGCCCATCAGCATAACAAGGCTCCCAGTTCTCCATGACCTGTCCTGCCTTTCTGGATTTTACACTTTTTTCAGATGGCCCTTTTGACCGGGGGGAAGTGAGACTTCATTGTAGTGCAGATTTCCTTTGCAAGCTTGCTTGGTTGGCCAAAAAGGGCGTATGCGTTTTTTCCTGAATATATTCAGGAAAAAACGCATACGCCCTTTTTGGTCAAGTGCATCATTGTGGACGTTCTGCCTCTTTTCCTATGCTTTCAATGCAATTCCAGTCTACCTCCTGAAATCGGTTTCCTGCAATTCTGCCCCGCTTTCAAGTCCTCTTGGAAACCTTACTTCAGTATATTTTTGGACGATAGCTGTCATTTATAACTCTGCAGGTTTGTGAATTACAGTGCCCCTGAGCTCCTTTCTTCAACTCGCTTTCTTGTGAGCTGGCTGCAACACCGCAGGATGGCTTCAGGCCCTAATCTGGTTCCGGCACGGCACGCTGAGCCTTTGGTTAATTCCTCTTCCTGGTGGGAAATGAGAGTTAAATTTGCCCGTCCAGACACCTCCAGCTAGTCTCTCATTGGTTCTCGCTATTCCTGTTCATCTTCCACAGAAATTGCAAACTGGGCCAAACAGGAGGTTAAAGGGACTGACTCTCCAAGTCAGGAGGGTGTTAGTAAAGCGTCTGGAATGTTGCACCCGAGTACCAGGGTACGAAAACTGAGTCATATTTGAACACGTCTCCCGATCACATGGTTGATCATACTCTGTGTTCCACATGCATGTTTTAGCTGAAGGAAGAATACCTTAAACCTGGGTAGTTGAAACCCGTGGAATGGGTACCATGCAGTATGACTTCAAAGGGTCTTCATTTGCTCACCGAACCTCTCCAATCCTATCACTGCTGCGTTTATGCCCCTGTACACATGCTTGATTCTCTTTCGGAGACATAGCAATCCATAGGTTTTAAGATACTTACTAGTCAGGTACATTCTTAGGCATTTAATATGCGGTGTTGAGTCCATTTCGTTGAGCAAGGAGTAGCTCTTGTCTATTCCATATTTGGCTTAAGGAACTTTATCTGTGCTCATTTCAATCTCTGGTTTTATGCAGCACCCCAACTCACCTTTACCCTTAAGCAAGCATAAGTTGGTTTTCTAAATTTGAGACCCTGTTCTGTTCTGTAATTCAGTTCCTGTGTAGCCAAGTTTACATTCCATGTATTACTGATATCTTATGATGTTTCTTTTTCTGTGTGACTTATTTCAGTTAGAATCATCATACCTGAATCCACTCATTGTGCTGCTAAGGGCCTGATGACATAGATTTCATTGCTGAGTGATATTGCTTTGTAAGTAAATACCACAACTTCTTTATCCATTTTTCACTTTCTGCGATGTTGAACTTGTACTGTAAACGAGGTTCTTGTAAACAGAGGCGTCCCAAACTTTGAGGTGGCTGTGTCTTTTTGATTTTAATTTCCCTAAGCTATAGGACCATAAGTGGAAGTGTCCTAGGCTCTGTTGCTTTGTTTTTTAGATGTTTCAGGAAACACCATACACTTCTCCCGAGTGTCTGTTGGCAATTTACATCCCGCCCATCAGCATAACAAGGCTCCCAGTTCTCCATGGCCTGTCCTGCCTTTCTGGATTTTACACTTTTTTCAGATGGCCCTTTTGACCGGGGGGAAGTGAGACTTCATTGTAGTGCAGATTTCCTTTGCAAGCTTGCTTGGTTGGCCAAAAAGGGCGTATGCGTTTTTTCCTGAATATATTCAGGAAAAAACGCATACGCCCTTTTTGGCCAAGTGCATCATTGTGGACGTTCTGCCTCTTTTCCTATGCTTTCAATGCAATTCCAGTCTACCTCCTGAAATCGGTTTCCTGCAATTCTGCCCCGCTTTCAAGTCCTCTTGGCAGCCTTACTTCAGTATATTTTTGGACGATAGCTGTCATTTATAACTCTGCAGGTTTGTGAATTACAGTGCCCCTGAGCTCCTTTCTTCAACTCGCTTTCTTTTGAGCTGGCCGCAACACCGCAGGATGGCTTCAGGCCCTAATCTGGTTCCGGCACGGCACGCTGAGCCTTTGGTTAATTCCTCTTCCTGGTGGGAAATGAGAGTTAAATTTGCCCGTCCAGACACCTCCAGCTAGTCTCTCATTGGTTCTCGCTATTCCTGTTCATCTTCCGCAGAAATTGCAAACTGGGCCAAACAGGAGGTTAAAGGGACTGACTCTCCAAGTCGGGAGGGTGTTAGTAAAGCGTCTGGAATGTTGCACCCGAGTACCAGGGTACGAAAACTGAGACATATTTGAACACATCTCCCGATCACATGGTTGATCATACTCTAGGTTCCACATGCATGTTTTAGCTGAAGGAAGAATACCTTAAACCTGGGTAGTTGAAACCCGTGGAATGGGTACCATGCAATATGACTTCAAAGGGTCTTCATTTGCTCACCGAACCTCTCCAATCCTATCACTGCTGCGTTTATGCCCCTGTACACATGCTTGATTCTCTTTCAGAGACATAGCAATCCATAGGTTTTAAGATACTTACTAGTCAGGTACATTCTTAGGCATTTAATATGCGGTGTTGAGTCCATTTCGTTGAGCAAGAGGTAGCTCTTGTCTATTCCATATTTGGCTTAAGGAACTTTATCTGTGCTCATTTCAATCTCTGGTTTTATGCAGCACCCCAACTCACCTTTACCCTTAAGAAAACATAAGTTGGTTTTCTAAATTTGAGACCCTGTTCTGTTCTGTAATTCAGTTCCTGTGTAGCCAAGTTTACATTCCGTGTATTACTGATATCTTATGATGTTTCTTTTTCTGTGTGACTTATTTCAGTTAGAATCATCATACCTGAATCCACTCATTGTGCTGCTAAGGGCCTGATGACATAGATTTCATTGCTGAGTGATATTGCTTTGTAAGTAAATACCACAACTTCTTTATCCATTTTTCACTTTCTGCGATGTTGAACTTGTACTGTAAACGAGGTTCTTGTAAGCAGAGGCGTCCCAAACTTTGGGGTGGCTGTGTCTTTTTGATTTTAATTTCCCTAAGCTATAGGACCATAAGTGGAAGTGCCCTAGGCTCTGTTGCTTTGTTTTTTAGATGTTTCAGGAAACACCATACACTTCTCCCGAGTGTCTGTTGGCAATTTACATCCCGCCCATCAGCATAACAAGGCTCCCAGTTCTCCATGGCCTGTCCTGCCTTTCTGGATTTTACACTTTTTTCAGATGGCCCTTTTGACCGGGGGGAAGTGAGACTTCATTGTAGTGCAGATTTCCTTTGCAAGCTTGCTTGGTTGGCCAAAAAGGGCGTATGCGTTTTTTCCTGAATATATTCAGGAAAAAACGCATACGCCCTTTTTGGCCAAGTGCATCATTGTGGACGTTCTGCCTCTTTTCCTATGCTTTCAATGCAATTCCAGTCTACCTCCTGAAATCGGTTTCCTGCAATTCTGCCCCGCTTTCAAGTCCTCTTGGCAGCCTTACTTCAGTATATTTTTGGACGATAGCTGTCATTTATAACTCTGCAGGTTTGTGAATTACAGTGCCCCTGAGCTCCTTTCTTCAACTCGCTTTCTTGTGAGCTGGCCGCAACACCGCAGGATGGCTTCAGGCCCTAATCTGGTTCCGGCACGGCACGCTGAGCCTTTGGTTAATTCCTCTTCCTGGTGGGAAATGAGAGTTAAATTTGCCCGTCCAGACACCTCCAGCTAGTCTCTCATTGGTTCTCGCTATTCCTGTTCATCTTCCGCAGAAATTGCAAACTGGGCCAAACAGGAGGTTAAAGGGACTGACTCTCCAAGTCGGGAGGGTGTTAGTAAAGCGTCTGGAATGTTGCACCCGAGTACCAGGGTACGAAAACTGAGACATATTTGAACACGTCTCCCGATCACATGGTTGATCATACTCTAGGTTCCACATGCATGTTTTAGCTGAAGGAAGAATACCTTAAACCTGGGTAGTTGAAACCCGTGGAATGGGTACCATGCAATATGACTTCAAAGGGTCTTCATTTGCTCACCGAACCTCTCCAATCCTATCACTGCTGCGTTTATGCCCCTGTACACATGCTTGATTCTCTTTCAGAGACATAGCAATCCATAGGTTTTAAGATACTTACTAGTCAGGTACATTCTTAGGCGTTTAATATGCGGTGTTGAGTCCATTTCATTGAGCAAGGAGTAGCTCTTGTCTATTCCATATTTGGCTTAAGGAACTTTATCTGTGCTCATTTCAATCTCTGGTTTTATGCAGCACCCCAACTCACCTTTCCCCTTAAGCAAGCATAAGTTGGTTTTCTAAATTTGAGACCCTGTTCTGTTCTGTAATTCAGTTCCTGTGTAGCCAAGTTTACATTCCGTGTATTACTGATATCTTATGATGTTTCTTTTTCTGTGTGACTTATTTCAGTTAGAATCATCATACCTGAATCCACTCATTGTGCGGCTAAGGGCCTGATGACATAGATTTCATTGCTGAGTGATATTGCTTTGTAAGTAAATACCACAACTTCTTTATCCATTTTTCACTTTCTGCGATGTTGAACTTGTACTGTAAACGAGGTTCTTGTAAACAGAGGCGTCCCAAACTTTGGGGTGGCTGTGTCTTTTTGATTTTAATTTCCCTAAGCTATAGGACCATAAGTGGAAGTGCCCTAGGCTCTGTTGCTTTGTTTTTTAGATGTTTCAGGAAACACCATACACTTCTCCCGAGTGTCTGTTGGCAATTTACATCCCGCCCATCAGCATAACAAGGCTCCCAGTTCTCCATGGCCTGTCCTGCCTTTCTGGATTTTACACTTTTTTCAGATGGCCCTTTTGACCGGGGGGAAGTGAGACTTCATTGTAGTGCAGATTTCCTCTGCAAGCTTGCTTGGTTGGCCAAAAAGGGCGTATGCGTTTTTTCCTGAATATATTCAGGAAAAAACGCATACGCCCTTTTTGGCCAAGTGCATCATTGTGGACGTTCTGCCTCTTTTCCTATGCTTTCAATGCAATTCCAGTCTACCTCCTGAAATCGGTTTCCTGCAATTCTGCCCCGCTTTCAAGTCCTCTTGGCAGCCTTACTTCAGTATATTTTTGGACGATAGCTGTCATTTATAACTCTGCAGGTTTGTGAATTACAGTGCCCCTGAGCTCCTTTCTTCAACTCGCTTTCTTTTGAGCTGGCCGCAACACCGCAGGATGGCTTCAGGCCCTAATCTGGTTCCGGCACGGCACGCTGAGCCTTTGGTTAATTCCTCTTCCTGGTGGGAAATGAGAGTTAAATTTGCCCGTCCAGACACCTCCAGCTAGTCTCTCATTGGTTCTCGCTATTCCTGTTCATCTTCCGCAGAAATTGCAAACTGGGCCAAACAGGAGGTTAAAGGGACTGACTCTCCAAGTCGGGAGGGTGTTAGTAAAGCGTCTGGAATGTTGCACCCGAGTACCAGGGTACGAAAACTGAGACATATTTGAACACGTCTCCCGATCACATGGTTGATCATACTCTAGGTTCCACATGCATGTTTTAGCTGAAGGAAGAATACCTTAAACCTGGGTAGTTGAAACCCGTGGAATGGGTACCATGCAATATGACTTCAAAGGGTCTTCATTTGCTCACCGAACCTCTCCAATCCTATCACTGCTGCGTTTATGCCCCTGTACACATGCTTGATTCTCTTTCGGAGACATAGCAATCCATAGGTTTTAAGATACTTACTAGTCAGGTACATTCTTAGGCGTTTAATATGCGGTGTTGAGTCCATTTCGTTGGGCAAGGAGTAGCTCTTGTCTATTCCATATTTGGCTTAAGGAACTTTATCTGTGTTCATTTCAATCTCTGGTTTTATGCAGCACCCCAACTCACCTTTACCCTTAAGCAAGCATAAGTTGGTTTTCTAAATTTGAGACCCTGTTCTGTTCTGTAATTCAGTTCCTGTGTAGCCAAGTTTACATTCCGTGTATTACTGATATCTTATGATGTTTCTTTTTCTGTGTGACTTATTTCAGTTAGAATCATCATACCTGAATCCACTCATTGTGCTGCTAAGGGCCTGATGACATAGATTTCATTGCTGAGTGATATTGCTTTGTAAGTAAATACCACAACTTCTTTATCCATTTTTCACTTTCTGCGATGTTGAACTTGTACTGTAAACAAGGTTCTTGTAAACAGAGGCGTCCCAAACTTTGGGGTGGCTGTGTCTTTTTGATTTTAATTTCCCTAAGCTATAGGACCATAAGTGGAAGTGCCCTAGGCTCTGTTGCTTTGTTTTTTAGATGTTTCAGGAAACACCATACACTTCTCCCGAGTGTCTGTTGGCAATTTACATCCCGCCCATCAGCATAACAAGGCTCCCAGTTCTCCATGGCCTGTCCTGCCTTTCTGGATTTTACACTTTTTTCAGATGGCCCTTTTGACCGGGGGGAAGTGAGACTTCATTGTAGTGCAGATTTCCTTTGCAAGTTTGCTTGGTTGGCCAAAAAGGGCGTATGCGTTTTTTCCTGAATATATTCAGGAAAAAACGCATACGCCCTTTTTGGCCAAGTGCATCATTGTGGACGTTCTGCCTCTTTTCCTATGCTTTCAATGCAATTCCAGTCTACCTCCTGAAATCAGTTTCCTGCAATTCTGCCCCGCTTTCAAGTCCTCTTGGCAGCCTTACTTCAGTATATTTTTGGACGATAGCTGTCATTTATAACTCTGCAGGTTTGTGAATTACAGTGCCCCTGAGCTCCTTTCTTCAACTCGCTTTTTTGTGACCTGGCCGCAACACCGCAGGATGGCTTCAGGCCCTAATCTGGTTCCGGCACGGCACGCTGAGCCTTTGGTTAATTCCTCTTCCTGGTGGGAAATGAGAGTTAAATTTGCCCGTCCAGACACCTCCAGCTAGTCTCTCATTGGTTCTCGCTATTCCTGTTCATCTTCAGCAGAAATTTCAAACTGGGCCAAACAGGAGGTTAAAGGGACTGACTCTCCAAGTCGGGAGAGTGTTAGTAAAGCGTCTGGAATGTTGCACCCGAGTACCAGGGTATGAAAACTGAGACATATTTGAACACGTCTCCCGATCACATGGTTGATCATACTCTAGGTTCCACATGCATGTTTTAGCTGAAGGAAGAATACCTTAAACCTGGGTAGTTGAAACCTGTGGAATGGGTACCATGCAATATGACTTCAAAGGGTCTTCATTTGCTCACCGAACCTCTCCAATCCTATCACTGCTGCATTTATGGCCCTGTACACACGCTTGATTCTCTTTCGGAGACATAGCAATCCCTAGGTTTTAAGATACTTACTAGTCAGGTACATTCTTAGGCGTTTAATATGCGGTGTTGAGTCCATTTCGTTGAGCAAGGAGTAGCTCTTGTCTATTCCATATTTGGCTTAAGGAACTTTATCTGTGCTCATTTCAATCTCTGGTTTTATGCAGCACCCCAACTCACCTTTACCCTTAAGCAAGCATAAGTTGGTTTTCTAAATTTGAGACCCTGTTCTGTTCTATAATTCAGTTCCTGTGTAGCCAAGTTTACATTCCGTGTATTACTGATCTCTTATGATGTTTCTTTTTCTGTGTGACTTATTTCAGTTAGAATCATCATACCTGAATCCACTCATTGTGCTGCTAAGGGCCTGATGACATAGATTTCATTGCTGAGTGATATTGCTTTGTAAGTAAATACCACAACTTCTTTATCCATTTTTCACTTTCTGCGATGTTGAACTTGTACTGTAAACGAGGTTCTTGTAAACAGAGGCGTCCCAAACTTTGAGGTGGCTGTGTCTTTTTGATTTTAATTTCCCTAAGCTATAGGACCATAAGTGGAAGTGCCCTAGGCTCTGTTGCTTTGTTTTTTAGATGTTTCAGGAAACACCATACACTTCTCCCGAGTGTCTGTTGGCAATTTACATCCCGCCCATCAGCATAACAAGGCTCCCAGTTCTCCATGGCCTGTCCTGCCTTTCTGGATTTTACACTTTTTTCAGATGGCCCTTTTGACCGGGGGGAAGTGAGACTTCATTGTAGTGCAGATTTCCTTTGCAAGCTTGCTTGGTTGGCCAAAAAGGGCGTATGCGTTTTTTCCTGAATATATTCAGGAAAAAACGCATACGCCCTTTTTGGCCAAGTGCATCATTGTGGACGTTCTGCCTCTTTTCCTATGCTTTCAATGCAATTCCAGTCTACCTCCTGAAATCGGTTTCCTGCAATTCTGCCCCGCTTTCAAGTCCTCTTGGCAGCCTTACTTCAGTATATTTTTGGACGATAGCTGTCATTTATAACTCTGCAGGTTTGTGAATTACTGTGCCCCGGAGCTCCTTTCTTCAACTCACTTTCTTTTGAGCTGGCCGCAACACCGCAGGATGGCTTCAGGCCCTAATCTGGTTCCGGCACGGCATGCTGAGCCTTTGGTTATTTCCTCTTCCTCGTGGGAAATGAGAGTTAAATTTGCCCGTCCAGACACCTCCAGCTAGTCTCTCATTGGTTCTCCCTATTTCTGTTCATCTTCCGCAGAAATTGCAAACTGGGCCAAACAGGAGCTTAAAGGTGCTGACTCTCCAAGTGCGGAGAGTGTTAGTAAAGCGTCTGGAATGTTGCACCCGAGTACCAGGGTACGAAAACTGAGACATATTTGAACACGTCTCCCGATCACATGGTTGATCATACTCTGTGTTCCACATGCATGTTTTAGCTGAAGGAAGAATACCTTAAACCTGGGTAGTTGAAACCCGTGGAATGGGTACCATGCAATATGACTTCAAAGGGTCTTCATTTGCTCACCGAACCTCTCCAATCCTATCACTGCTGCGTTTATGCCCCTGTACACACGCTTGATTCTCTTTCGGAGACATAGCAATCCCTAGGTTTTAAGATACTTACTAGTCAGGTACATTCTTAGGCGTTTAATATGGGGTGTTGAGTCCATTTCGTTGAGCAAGGAGTAGCTCTTGTCTATTCCATATTTGGCTTAAGGAACTTTATCTGTGCTCATTTCAATCTCTGGTTTTATGCAGCACCCCAACTCACCTTTCCCCTTAAGCAAGCATAAGTTGGTTTTCTAAATTTGAGACCCTGTTCTGTTTTGGAATTCAGTTCCTGTGTAGCCAAGTTTACATTCCGTGTATTAGTGATATCTTATGATGTTTCTTTTTCTGTGTGACTTATTTCAGTTAGAATCATCGTACCTGAATCCACTCATTATGCTGCTACGGGCCTGATGACATAGATTTCATTGCTGAGTGATACTGCTTTGCACGTAAGTACCACAAGTTCTTTATCCATTTTTCACTTTCTGTGATATTGAACTTGTACGGTAAATGAGGTTCTTGTAAACAGATGCGTCCCAAACTTTGGGGTGGCTGTGTCTTTTTGATTTTAATTTCCCTAAGCTATAGGACCATAAGTGGAAGTGCCCTAGGCTCTGTTGCTTTGTGTTTTAGATGTTTCAGGAAACACCATACACTTCTCCCGAGTGTCTGTTGGCAATTTACATCCCGCCCATCAGCATAACAAGGCTCCCAGTTCTCCATGGCCTGTCCTGCCTTTCTGGATTTTACACTTTTTTCAGATGGCCCTTTTGACCGGGGGGAAGTGAGACTTCATTGTAGTGCAGATTTCCTTTGCAAGCTTGCTTGGTTGGCCAAAAAGTGCGTATGCGTTTTTTCCTGAATATATTCAGGAAAAAACGCATACACCCTTTATGGCCAAGTGCATCATTGTGGACGTTCTGCCTCTTTTCCTATGCTTTCAATGCAATTCCAGTCTACCTCCTGAAATCGGTTTCCTGCAATTCTGCCCTGCTTTCAAGTCCTCTTGGCAGCCTTACTTCAGTATATTTTTGGACGATAGCTGTCATTTATAACTCTGCAGGTTTGTGAATTACAGTGTCCCTGAGCTCCTTTCTTCAACTCGCTTTCTTTTGAGCTGGCCGCAACACCGCAGGATGGCTTCAGGCCCTAATCTGGTTCTGGCACGGCACGCTGAGCCTTTGGTTATTTCCTATTCCTGGTGGGAAATGAGAGTTAAATTTGCCCGTCCAGACACCTCCAGCTAGTCTCTCATTGGTTCTCGCTATTCCTGTTCATATTCCGCAGAAATTGCAAACTGGGCCAAACATTAGGTTAAAGGCGCTGACTCTCCAAGTGGGGAGAGTGTTAGTAAAGCGTCTGGAATGTTGCAGCCGAGTACCAGGGTACGAAAACTGAGACATATTTGAACACGTTTCCCGATCACATGGTTGATCATACTCTGGGTTCCACATGCATGTTTTAGCTGAAGGAGGAATACCTTAAACCTGGGTAGTTGAAACCCGTGGAATGGGTACCATGCAATATGACTTCAAAGGGTCTTCATTTGCTCACCGAACCTCTCCAATCCTATCACTGCTGCATTTATGCCCCTGTACACATGCTTGATTCTCTTTCAGAGACATAGCAATCCCTAGGTTTTAAGATACTTACTAGTCAGGTACATTCTTACGCGTTTAATATGGGGTGTTGAGTCCATTTTGTTGAGCAAGGAGTAGCTCTTGTCTATTCCATATTTGGCTTAAGGAACTTTATCTGTGCTCATTTCAATCTCTGGTTTTATGCAGCACCCCAACTCACCTTTACCCTTAAGCAAGCATAAGTTGGTTTTCTAAATTTGAGACCCTGTTCTGTTCTGTAATTCAGTTCCTGTGTAGCCAAGTTTACATTCCGTGTATTACTGATATCTTATGATGTTTCTTTTTCTGTGTGACTTATTTCAGTTAGAATCATCATACCTGAATCCACTCATTGTGCTGCTAAGGGCCTGATGACATAGATTTCATTGCTGAGTGATATTGCTTTGTAAGTAAATACCACAACTTCTTTATCCATTTTTCACTTTCTGCGATGTTGAACTTGTACTGTAAACGAGGTTCTTGTAAACAGAGGCGTCCCAAACTTTGGGGTGGCTGTGTCTTTTTGATTTTAATTTCCCTAAGCTATAGGACCATAAGTGGAAGTGCCCTAGGCTCTGTTGCTTTGTTTTTTAGATGTTTCAGGAAACACCATACACTTCTCCCGAGTGTCTGTTGGCAATTTACATCCCGCCCATCAGCATAACAAGGCTCCCAGTTCTCCATGGCCTGTCCTGCCTTTCTGGATTTTACACTTTTTTCAGATGGCCCTTTTGACCGGGGGGAAGTGAGACTTCATTGTAGTGCAGATTTCCTTTGCAAGCTTGCTTGGTTGGCCAAAAAGGGCGTATGCGTTTTTTCCTGAATATATTCAGGAAAAAACGCATACGCCCTTTTTGGCCAAGTGCATCATTGTGGACGTTCTGCCTCTTTTCCTATGCTTTCAATGCAATTCCAGTCTACCTCCTGAAATCGGTTTCCTGCAATTCTGCCCCGCTTTCAAGTCCTCTTGGCAGCCTTACTTCAGTATATTTTTGGACGATAGCTGTCATTTATAACTCTGCAGGTTTGTGAATTACAGTGCCCCTGAGCTCCTTTCTTCAACTCGCTTTCTTTTGAGCTGGCCGCAACACCGCAGGATGGCTTCAGGCCCTAATCTGGTTCCGGCACGGCACGCTGAGCCTTTGGTTAATTCCTCTTCCTGGTGGGAAATGAGAGTTAAATTTGCCCGTCCAGACACCTCCAGCTAGTCTCTCATTGGTTCTCGCTATTCCTGTTCATCTTCCGCAGAAATTGCAAACTGGGCCAAACAGGAGGTTAAAGGGACTGACTCTCCAAGTCGGGAGGGTGTTAGTAAAGCGTCTGGAATGTTGCACCCGAGTACCAGGGTACGAAAACTGAGACATATTTGAACACGTCTCCCGATCACATGGTTGATCAGACTCTAGGTTCCACATGCATGTTTTAGCTGAAGGAAGAATACCTTAAACCTGGGTAGTTGAAACCCGTGGAATGGGTACCATGCAATATGACTTCAAAGGGTCTTCATTTGCTCACCGAACCTCTCCAATCCTATCACTGCTGCGTTTATGCCCCTGGACACATGCTTGATTCTCTTTCGGAGACATAGCAATCCATAGGTTTTAAGATACTTACTAGTCAGGTACATTCTTAGGCATTTAATATGCGGTGTTGAGTCCATTTCGTTGAGCAAGAGGTAGCTCTTGTCTATTCCATATTTGGCTTAAGGAACTTTATCTGTGCTCATTTCAATCTCTGGTTTTATGCAGCACCCCAACTCACCTTTCCCCTTAAGCAAGCATAAGTTGGTTTTCTAAATTTGAGACCCTGTTCTGTTCTGTAATTCAGTTCCTGTGTAGCCAAGTTTACATTCCGTGTATTACTGATCTCTTATGATGTTTCTTTTTCTGTGTGACTTATTTCAGTTAGAATCATCATACCTGAATCCACTCATTGTGCTGCTAAGGGCCTGATGACATAGATTTCATTGCTGAGTGATATTGCTTTGTAAGTAAATACCACAACTTCTTTATCCATTTTTCACTTTCTGCGATGTTGAACTTGTACTGTAAACGAGGTTCTTGTAAACAGAGGCGTCCCAAACTTTGGGGTGGCTGTGTCTTTTTGATTTTAATTTCCCTAAGCTATAGGACCATAAGTGGAAGTGCCCTAGGCTCTGTTGCTTTGTTTTTTAGATGTTTCAGGAAACACCATACACTTCTCCCGAGTGTCTGTTGGCAATTTACATCCCGCCCATCAGCATAACAAGGCTCCCAGTTCTCCATGGCCTGTCCTGCCTTTCTGGATTTTACACTTTTTTCAGATGGCCCTTTTGACCGGGGGGAAGTGAGACTTCATTGTAGTGCAGATTTCCTTTGCAAGCTTGCTTGGTTGGCCAAAAAGGGCGTATGCGTTTTTTCCTGAATATATTCAGGAAAAAACGCATATGCCTTTTTGGCCAAGTGCATCATTGTGGACGTTCTGCCTCTTTTCCTATGCTTTCAATGCAATTCCAGTCTACCTCCTGAAATCAGTTTCCTGCAATTCTGCCCCGCTTTCAAGTCCTCTTGGCAGCCTTACTTCAGTATATTTTTGGACGATAGCTGTCATTTATAACTCTGCAGGTTTGTGAATTACAGTGCCCCTGAGCTCCTTTCTTCAACTCGCTTTCTTTTGAGCTGGCCGCAACACCGCAGGATGGCTTCAGGCCCTAATCTGGTTCCGGCACGGCACGCTGAGCCTTTGGTTAATTCCTCTTCCTGGTGGGAAATGAGAGTTAAATTTGCCCGTCCAGACACCTCCAGCTAGTCTCTCATTGGTTCTCGCTATTCCTGTTCATCTTCCGCAGAAATTGCAAACTGGGCCAAACAGGAGGTTAAAGGGACTGACTCTCCAAGTCGGGAGGGTGTTAGTAAAGCGTGTGGAATGTTGCACCCGAGTACCAGGGTACGAAAACTGAGACATATTTGAACACGTCTCCCGATCACATGGTTGATCAGACTCTAAGTTCCACATGCATGTTTTAGCTGAAGGAAGAATACCTTAAACCTGGGTAGTTGAAACCCGTGGAATGGGTACCATGCAATATGACTTCAAAGGGTCTTCATTTGCTCACCGAACCTCTCCAATCCTATCACTGCTGTGTTTATGCCCCTGTACACATGCTTGATTCTCTTTCGGAGACATAGCAATCCATAGGTTTTAAGATACTTACTAGTCAGGTACATTCTTAGGCGTTTAATATGCGGTGTTGAGTCCATTTCGTTGAGCAAGGAGTAGCTCTTGTCTATTCCATATTTGGCTTAAGGAACTTTATCTGTGCTCATTTCAATCTCTGGTTTTATGCAGGACCCCAACTCACCTTTACCCTTAAGCAAGCATAAGTTGGTGTTCTAAATTTGAGACCCTGTTCTGTTCTGTAATTCAGTTCCTGTGTAGCCAAGTTTACATTCCGTGTATTACTGATATCTTATGATGTTTCTTTTTCTGTGTGACTTATTTCAGTTAGAATCATCGTACCTGAATCCACTCATTATGCTGCTACGGGCCTGATGACATAGATTTCATTGCTGAGTGATACTGCATTGTACGTAAGTACCACAAGTTCTTTATCCATTTTTCACTTTCTGTGATATTGAACTTGTACGGTAAATGAGGTTCTTGTAAACAGAGGCGTCCCAAACTTTGGGGTGGCTGTGTCTTTTTGATTTTAATTTCCCTAAGCTATAGGACCATAAGTGGAAGTGCCCTAGACTCTGTTGCTTTGTTTTTTAGATGTTTCAGGAAACACCATACATTTCTCGCGAGTGGCTGTTGGCAATTTACATCCCGCCCATCAGCATAACAAGGCTCCCAGTTCTCCATGGCCTGTCCTGCCTTTCTGGATTTTACACTTTTTTCAGATGGCCCTTTTGACCGGGGGGAAGTGAGACTTCATTGTAGTGCAGATTTCCTTTGCAAGCTTGCTTGGTTGGCCAAAAAGTGCGAATGCGTTTTTTCCTGAATATATTCCGGAAAAAACGCATACGCCCTTTTCGGCCAAGTGCATCATTGTGGACGTTCTGCCTCTTTTCCTATGCTTTCAATGCAATTCCAGTCTACCTCCTGAAATCGGTTTCCTGCAATTCTGCCCCGCTTTCAAGTCTTCTTGGCAGCCTTACTTCAGTATATTTTTGGACGATAGCTGTCATTTATAACTCTGCAGGTTTGTGAATTACAGTGCCCCTGAACTCCTTTCTTCAACTCGCTTTCTTGTGACCTGGCCGCAACACCGCAGGATGGCTTCAGGCCCTAATCTGGTTCCGGCACGGCACGCTGAGCCTTTGGTTATTTCCTCTTCCTCGTGGGAAATGAGAGTTAAATTTGCCCGTCCAGACACCTCCAGCTAGTCTCTGATTGGTTCTCGCTATTCCTGTTCATCTTCCGCAGAAATTGCAAACTGGGCCAAACAGGAGGTTAAAGGCGCTGACTCTCCAAGTGGGGAGAGTGTTAGTAAAGCGTCTGGAATGTTGCACCCGAGTACCAGGGGAGGAAAACTGAGACATATATGAACACGTCTCCCGTTCACACGGTTGATCATACTCTGGGTTCCACATGCATGTTTTAGCTGAAGGAAGAATACCTTAAACCTGGAGAGTTGAGACCCGTGTAATGGGAACCATGCAATATGACTTCAAAGGGTCTTCATTTGCTCACCGAACCTCTCCAATCCTATCACTGCTGCGTTTATGCCCCTGTACACACGCTTGATTCTCTTTTGGAGACATAGCAATCCATAGGTTTTAAGATACTTAGTAGTCAGGTACATTCTTAGGCGTTTAATATGCGGTGTTGAGTCCATTTCGTTGAGCAATGAGTAGCTCTTGTCTATTCCATATTTGGCTTAAGGAACTTTATCTGTGCTCATTTCAATCTCTGGTTTTATGCAGCACCCCAACTCACCTTTACCCTTAAGCAAGCATAAGTAGGTTTTCTAAATTTGAGACCCTGTTCTGTTTTGGAATTCAGTTCCTGTGTAGCCAAGTTTACATTCCAAGTATTAGTGATATCTTATGATGTTTCTTTTTCTGTGTGACTTATTTCAGTTAGAATCATCGTACCTGAATCCACTCATTATGCTGCTACGGGCCTGATGACATAGATTTCATTGCTGAGTGATACTGCATTGTACGTAAGTACCACAAGATCTTTATCCATTTTTCACTTTCTGTGATATTGAACTTGTACGGTAAATGAGGTTCTTGTAAACAGAGGCGTCCCAAACTTTGGGGTGGCTGTGTCTTTTTGATTTTAATTTCCCTAAGCTATAGGACCATAAGTGGAAGTGCCCTAAACTCTGTTGCTTTGTTTTTTAGATGTTTCAGGAAACACCATACACTTCTCCCGAGTGGCTGTTGGCAATTTACATCCCGCCCATCAGCATAACAAGGCTCCCAGTTCTCCATGGCCTGTCCTGCCTTTCTGGATTTTACACTTTTTTCAGATGGCCCTTTTGACCGGGGGGAAGTGAGACTTCATTGTAGTGCAGATTTCCTTTGCAAGCTTGCTTGGTTGGCCAAAAAGGGCGAATGCGTTTTTTCCTGAATATATTCCGGAAAAAACGCATACGCCCTTTTCGGCCAAGTGCATCATTGTGGACGTTCTGCCTTTTTTCCTATGCTTTCAATGCAATTCCAGTCTACCTCCTGAAATCGGTTTCCTGCAATTCTGCCCCGCTTTCAAGTCCTCTTGGCAGCCTTACTTCAGTATATTTTTGGACGATAGCTGTCATTTATAACTCTGCAGGTTTGTGAATTACAGTGCCCCTGAACTCCTTTCTTCAACTCGCTTTCTTGTGACCTGGCCGCAACACCGCAGGATGGCTTCAGGCCCTAATCTGGTTCCGGCACGGCACGCTGAGCCTTTGGTTATTTCCTCTTCCTGGTGGGAAATGAGAGTTAAATTTGCCCGTCCAGACACCTCCAGCTAGTCTCTGATTGGTTCTCGCTATTCCTGTTCATCTTCCGCAGAAATTGCAAACTGGGCCAAACAGGAGGTTAAAGGCGCTGACTCTCCAAGTGGGGAGAGTGTTAGTAAAGCGTCTGGAATGTTGCACCCGAGTACCAGGGGAGGAAAACTGAGACATATATGAACACGTCTCCCGTTCACACGGTTGATCATACTCTGGGTTCCACATGCATGTTTTAGCTGAAGGAAGAATCCCTTAAACCTGGAGAGTTGAGACCCGTGTAATGGGAACCATGCAATATGACTTCAAAGGGTCTTCATTTGCTCACCGAACCTCTCCAATCCTATCACTGCTGCGTTTATGCCCCTGTACACACGCTTGATTCTCTTTTGGAGACATAGCAATCCATAGGTTTTAAGATACTTAGTAGTCAGGTACATTCTTAGGCGTTTAATATGCGGTGTTGAGTCCATTTCTTTGAGCAAGGAGTAGCTCTTGTCTATTCCATATTTGGCTTAAGGAACTTTATCTGTGCTCATTTCAATCTCTGGTTTTATGCAGCACCCCAACTAACCTTTACCCTTAAGCAAGCATAAGTTGGTTTTCTAAATTTAAGACCCTGTTCTGTTCTGTAATTCAGTTCCTGTGTAGCCAAGTTTACATTCCGTGTATTACTGATATCTTATGATGTTTCTTTTTCTGTGTGACTTATTTCAGTTAGAATCATCGTACCTGAATCCACTCATTATGCTGCTACGGGCCTGATGACATAGATTTCATTGCTGAGTGATACTGCATTGTTCGTAAGTACCACAAGTTCTTTATCCATTTTTCACTTTCTGTGATATTGAACTTGTACGGTAAACGAGGTTCTTGTAAACAGAGGCGTCCCAAACTTTGGGGTGGCTGTGTCTTCTTGATTTTAATTTCCCTAAGCTATAGGACCATAAGTGGAAGTGCCCTAGGCTCTGTTGCTTTGTTTTTTAGATGTTTCAGGAAACACCATACACTTCTCCCGAGTGTCTGTTGGCAATTTACATCCCGCCCATCAGCATAACAAGGCTCCCAGTTCTCCATGGCCTGTCCTGCCTTTCTGGATTTTACACTTTTTTCAGATGGCCCTTTTGACCGGGGGGAAGTGAGACTTCATTGTAGTGCAGATTGCCTTTGCAAGCTTGCTTGTTTGGCCAAAAAGGGATTATGCGTTTTTTCCTGAATATATTCAGGAAAAAACGCATATGCCCTTTTTGGCCAAGTGCATCATTGTGGACGTTCTGCCTCGTTTCCTATGCTTTCAATGCAATTCCAGTCTACCTCCTGAAATCGGTTTCCTGCAATTCTGCCCCGCTTTCAAGTCCTCTTGGCAGCCTTACTTCAGTATATTTTTGGACGATAGCTGTCATTTATAACTCTGCAGGTTTGTGAATTACACTGCCCCTGAGCTCCTTTCTTCAACTCGCTTTCTTGTGACCTGGCCACAACACCGCAGGATGGCTTCAGGCCCTAATCTAGTTCCGGCACGGCACGCTGAGCCTTTGGTTAATTCCTCTTCCTGGTGGGAAATGAGAGTTAAATTTGCCCGTCCAGACACCTCCAGCTAGTCTCTCATTGGTTCTCGCTATTCCTGTTCATCTTCCGCAGAAATTGCAAACTGGGCCAAACAGGAGGTTAAAGGGACTGACTCTCCAAGTCGGGAGAGTGTTAGTATACGTCTGGAATGTTGCACCCGAGTACCAGGGTATGAAAACTGAGACATATTTGAACACGTCTCCCGATCACATGGTTGATCATACTCTAGGTTCCACATGAATGTTTTAGCTGAAGGAAGAATACCTTAAACCTGGGTAGTTGAAACCCATGGAATGGGTACCATGCAATATGACTTCAAAGGGTCTTCATTTGCTCACCGAACCTCTCCAATCCTATCACTGCTGCGTTTATACCTCTGTACACATGTTTGATTCTCTTTCGGAGACATAGCCATCCATAGGTTTTAAGATACTTACTAGTCACGTACATTCTTAGGCATTTAATATGCGGTGTTGAGTCCATTTCGTTGAGCAAGGAGTAGCTCTTGTCTATTCCATATTTGGCTTAAGGAACTTTATCTGTGCTCATTTCAATCTCTGGTTTTATGCAGCACCCAAACTCACCTTTACCCTTAAGCAAGCATAAGTTGGTTTTCTAAATTTAAGACCCTGTTCTGTTCTGTAATTCAGTTCCTGTGTAGCCAAGTTTACATTCCGTGTATTACTGATATCTTATGATGTTTCTTTTTCTGTGTGACTTATTTCAGTTAGAATCATCGTACCTGAATCCACTCATTATGCTGCTACGGGCCTGATGACATAGATTTCATTGCTGAGTGATACTGCATTGTACGTAAGTACCACAAGTTCTTTATCCATTTTTCACTTTCTGTGATATTGAACTTGTACGGTAAATGAGGTTCTTGTAAACAGAGGCGTCCCAAACTTTGGGGTGGCTGTGTCTTTTTGATTTTAATTTCCCTAAGCTATAGGACCATAATTGCAAGTGCCCTAGGCTCTGTTGCTTTGTTTTTTAGATGTTTCAGGAAACACCATACACTTCTCCCGAGTGTCTGTTGGCAATTTACATCCCGCCCATCAGCATAACAAGGCTCCCAGTTCTCCATGGCCTGTCCTGCCTTTCTGGATTTTACACTTTTTTCAGATGGCCCTTTTGACCGGGGGGAAGTGAGACTTCATTGTAGTGCAGATTTCCTTTGCAAGCTTGCTTTGTTGGCCAAAAAGGGCATATGCGTTTTTTCCTGAATATATTCAGGAAAAAACGCATATGCCCTTTTTGGCCAAGTGCATCATTGTGGACATTCTGCCTCTTTTCCTATGCTTTCAATGCAATTCCAGTCTACCTCCTGAAATCGGTTTCCTGCAATTCTGCCCCGCTTTCAAGTCCTCTTGGCAGCCTTACTTCAGTATATTTTTGGACGATAGCTGTCATTTATAACTCTGCAGGTTTGTGAATTACACTGCCCCTGAGCTCCTTTCTTCAACTCACTTTCTTGTGACATGGCCGCAACACCGCAGGATGGCTTCAGGCCCTAATCTTGTTCCGGCACGGCACGCTGAGCCTTTGGTTAATTCCTCTTCCTGGTGGGAAATGAGAGTTAAATTTGCCCGTCCAGACACCTCCAGCTAGTCTCTCATTGGTTCTCGCTATTCCTGTTCATCTTCCGCAGAAATTGCAAACTGGGCCAAACAGGAGGTTAAAGGGACTGACTCTCCAAGTCGGGAGGGTGTTAGTAAAGCGTCTGGAATGTTGCACCCGAGTACCAGGGTACGAAAACTGAGACATATTTGAACACGTCTCCCGATCACATGGTTGATCATACTCTAGGTTCCACATGCATGTTTTAGCTGAAGGAAGAATACCTTAAACCTGGGTAGTTGAAATCCGTGGAATGGGTACCATGCAATATGACTTCAAAGGGTTTTCATTTGCTCACCGAACCTCTCCAATCCTATCACTGCTGCATTTATGCCCCTGTACACATGCTTGATTCTCTTTCGGAGACATAGCAATCCCTAAGTTTTAAGATACTTACTAGTCAGGTACATTCTTAGGCGTTTAATATGCGGTGTTGAGTCCATTTCCTTGAGCAAGGAGTAGCTCTTGTCTATTCCATATTTGGCTTACGGAACTTTATCTGTGCTCATTTCAATCTCTGGTTTTATGCAGCACCCCAACTCACCTTTCCCCTTAAGCAAGCATAAGTTGGTTTTCTACATTTGAGACCCTGTTCTGTTCTGTAATTCAGTTCCTGTGTAGCCAAGTTTACATTCCGTGTATTACTGATATCTTATGATGTTTCTTTTTCTGTGTGACTTATTTCAGTTAGAATCATCATACCTGAATCCACTCATTGTGCTGCTAAGGGCCTGATGACATAGATTTCATTGCTGAGTGATATTGCTTTGTAAGTAAATACCACAACTTCTTTATCCATTTTTCACTTTCTGCGATGTTGAACTTGTACTGTAAACGAGGTTCTTGTAAACAGAGGCGTCCCAAACTTTGGGGTGGCTGTGTCTTTTTGATTTTAATTTCCCTAAGCTATAGGACCATAATTGGAAGTGCCCTAGGCTCTGTTGCTTTGTTTTTTAGATGTTTCAGGAAACACCATACACTTCTCCCGAGTGTCTGTTGGCAATTTACATCCCGCCCATCAGCATAACAAGGCTCCCAGTTCTCCATGGCCTGTCCTGCCTTTCTGGATTTTACACTTTTTTCAGATGGCCCTTTTGACCGGGGGGAAGTGAGACTTCATTGTAGTGCAGATTGCCTTTGCAAGCTTGCTTGGTTGGCCAAAAAGGGCGTATGCGTTTTTTCCTGAATATATTCAGGAAAAAACGCATACGCCCTTTTTGGCCAAGTGCATCATTGTGGACGTTCTGCCTCTTTTCCTATGCTTTCAATGCAATTCCAGTCTACCTCCTGAAATCGGTTTCCTGCAATTCTGCCCCGCTTTCAAGTCCTCTTGGCAGCCTTACTTCAGTATATTTTTGGACGATAGCTGTCATTTATAACTCTGCAGGTTTGTGAATTACAGTGCCCCTGAGCTCCTTTCTTCAACTCGCTTTCTTTTGAGCTGGCCGCAACACCGCAGGATGGCTTCAGGCCCTAATCTGGTTCCGGCACGGCACGCTGAGCCTTTGGTTAATTCCTCTTCCTGGTGGGAAATGAGAGTTAAATTTGCCCGTCCAGACACCTCCAGCTAGTCTCTCATTGGTTCTCGCTATTCCTGTTCATCTTCCGCAGAAATTGCAAACTGGGCCAAACAGGAGGTTAAAGGGACTGACTCTCCAAGTCGGGAGGGTGTTAGTAAAGCGTCTGGAATGTTGCACCCGAGTACCAGGGTACGAAAACTGAGACATATTTGAACACGTCTCCCGATCACATGGTTGATCATACTCTAGGTTCCACATGCATGTTTTAGCTGAAGGAAGAATACCTTAAACCTGGGTAGTTGAAACCCGTGGAATGGGTACCATGCAATATGACTTCAGAGGGTCTTCATTTGCTCACCGAACCTCTCCAATCCTATCACTGCTGCGTTTATGCCCCTGTACACATGCTTGATTCTCTTTCGGAGACATAGCAATCCATAGGTTTTAAGATACTTACTAGTCAGGTACATTCTTAGGCGTTTAATATGCGGTGTTGAGTCCATTTCGTTGAGCAAGGAGTAGCTCTTGTCTATTCCATATTTGGCTTAAGGAACTTTATCTGTGCTCATTTCAATCTCTGGTTTTATGCAGCACCCCAACTCACCTTTACCCTTAAGCAAGCATAAGTTGGTTTTCTCAATTTGAGACCCTGTTCTGTTCTGTAATTCAGTTCCTGTGTAGCCAAGTTTACATTCCGTGTATTACTGATATCTTATGATGTTTCTTTTTCTGTGTGACTTATTTCAGTTAGAATCATCATACCTGAATCCACTCATTGCGCTGCTCAGGGCCTGATGACATAGGTATCATTGCAGAGTGATATTGCTTTGTAAGTAAATACCACAACTTCTTTATCCATTTTTCACTTTCTGCGATGTTGAACTTGTACTGTAAAAGAGGTTCTTGTAAACAGAGGCGTCCCAAACTTTGGGGTGGCTGTGTCTTTTTGATTTTAATTTCCCTAAGCTATAGGACCATAAGTGGAAGTGCCCTAGGCTCTGTTGCTTTGTTTTTTAGATGTTTCAGGAAACACCATACACTTCTCCCGAGTGTCTGTTGGCAATTTACATCCCGCCCATCAGCATAACAAGGCTCCCAGTTCTCCATGGCCTGTCCTGCCTTTCTGGATTTTATACTTTTTTCAGATGGCCCTTTTGACCGGGGGGAAGTGAGACTTCATTGTAGTGCAGATTTCCTTTGTAAGCTTGCTTGGTTGGCCAAAAAGGGCGTATGCGTTTTTTCCTGAATATATTCAGGAAAAAACGCATACGCCCTTTTTGGCCAAGTGCATCATTGTGGACGTTCTGCCTCTTTTCCTATGCTTTCAATGCAATTCCAGTCTACCTCCTGAAATCGGTTTCCTGCAATTCTGCCCCGCTTTCAAGTCCTCTTGGCAGCCTTACTTCAGTATATTTTTGGACGATAGCTGTCATTTATAACTCTGCAGGTTTGTGAATTACAGTGTCCCTGAGCTCCTTTCTTCAACTCACTTTCTTTTGAGCTGGCCGCAACACCGCAGGATGGCTTCAGGCCCTAATCTGGTTCCGGCACGGCACGCTGAGCCTTTGGTTAATTCCTCTTCCTGGTGGGAAATGAGAGTTAAATTTGCCTGTCCAGACACCTCCAGCTAGTCTCTCATTGGTTCTCGCTATTCCTGTTCATCTTCCGCAGAAATTGCAAACTGGGCCAAACAGGAGGTTGAAGGGACTGACTCTCCAAGTCGGGAGGGTGTTAGTAAAGCGTCTGGAATGTTGCACCCGAGTACCAGGGGAGGAAAACTGAGACATATTTGAACACGTCTCCCGTTCACACGGTTGATCATACTCTGGGTTCCACATGCATGTTTTAGCTGAAGGAAGAATACCTTAAACCTGGAGAGTTGAGACCCGTGTAATGGGTATCATGCAATATGACTTCAAAGGGTCTTCATTTGCTCACCGAACCTCTCCAATCCTATCATTGCTGCGTTTATGCCCCTGTACACACGCTTGATTCTCTTTTGGAGACATAGCAATCCATAGGTTTAAGATACTTACTAGTCAGGTACATTCTTAGGCGTTTAATATGCGGTGTTGAGTCCATTTCGTTGAGCAAGGAGTAGCTCTTGTCTATTCCATATTTGGCTTAAGGAACTTTATCTGTGCTCATTTCAATCTCTGGTTTTATGCAGCACCCCAACTCACCTTTACCCTTAAGCAAGCATAAGTTGGTTTTCTAAATTTGAGACCCTGTTCTGTTCTGTAATTCAGTTCCTGTGTAGCCAAGTTTACATTCCGTGTATTACTGATATCTTATGATGTTTCTTTTTCTGTGTGACTTATTTCAGTTAGAATCATCGTACCTGAATCCACTCATTATGCTGCTACGGGCCTGATGACATAGATTTCATTGCTGAGTGATACTGCATTGTACGTAAGTACCACAAGTTCTTTATCCATTTTTCACTTTCTGTGATATTGAACTTGTACGGTAAATGAGGTTCTTGTAAACAGAGGCGTCCCAAACTTTGGGGTGGCTGTGTCTTTTTGATTTTAATTTCCCTAAGCTATAGGACCATAAGTGGAAGTGCCCTAGGCTCTGTTGCTTTGTTTTTTAGATGTTTCAGGAAACACCATACACTTCTCCCGAGTGGCTGTTGGCAATTTACATCCCGCCCATCAGCATAACAAGGCTCCCAGTTCTCCATGGCCTGTCCTGCCTTTCTGGATTTTACACTTTTTTCAGATGGCCCTTTTGACCGGGGGGAAGTGAGACTTCATTGTAGTGCAGATTTCCTTTGCAAGCTTGCTTGGTTGGCCAAAAAGGGCGAATGCGTTTTTTCCTGAATATATTCCGGAAAAAACGCATACGCCCTTTTCGGCCAAGTGCATCATTGTGGACGTTCTGCCTCTTTTCCTATGCTTTCAATGCAATTCCTGTCTACCTCCTGAAATCGGTTTCCTGCAATTCTGCCCCGCTTTCAAGTCCTCTTGGCAGCCTTACTTCAGTATATTTTTGGACGATAGCTGTCATTTATAACTCTGCAGGTTTGTGAATTACAGTGCCCCTGAACTCCTTTCTTCAACTCGCTTTCTTGTGACCTGGCCGCAACACCGCAGGATGGCTTCAGGCCCTAATCTGGTTCCGGCACGGCACGCTGAGCCTTTGGTTATTTCCTCTTCCTGGTGGGAAATGAGAGTTAAATTTGCCCGTCCAGACACCTCCAGCTAGTCTCTGATTGGTTCTCGCTATTCCTGTTCATCTTCCGCAGAAATTGCAAACTGGGCCAAACAGGAGGTTAAAGGCGCTGACTCTCCAAGTGGGGAGAGTGTTAGTAAAGCGTCTGGAATGTTGCACCCGAGTACCAGGGGAGGAAAACTGAGACATATATGAACACGTCTCCCGTTCACACGGTTGATCATACTCTGGGTTCCACATGCATGTTTTAGCTGAAGGAAGAATACCTTAAACCTGGGTAGTTGAAACCCATGGAATGGGTACCATGCAATATGACTTCAAAGGGTCTTCATTTGCTCACCGAACCTCTCCAATCCTATCACTGCTGCATTTATGCCCCTGTACACATGCTTGATTCTCTTTCGGAGACATAGCAATCCATAGGTTTTAAGATACTTACTAGTCACGTACATTCTTAGGCATTTAATATGCGGTGTTGAGTCCATTTCGTTGAGCAAGGAGAAGCTCTTGTCTATTCCATATTTGGCTTAAGGAACTTTATCTGTGCTCATTTCAATCTCTGGTTTTATGCAGCACCCCAACTCACCTTTACCCTTAAGCAAGCATAAGTTGGTTTTCTAAATTTAAGACCCTGTTCTGTTCTGTAATTCAGTTCCTGTGTAGGCAAGTTTACATTCCGTGTATTACTGATATCTTATGATGTTTCTTTTTCTGTGTGACTTATTTCAGTTAGAATCATCGTACCTGAATCCACTCATTATGCTGCTACGGGCCTGATGACATAGATTTCATTGCTGAGTGGTACTGCATTGTACGTAAGTACCACAAGTTCTTTATCCATTTTTCACTTTCTGTGATATTGAACTTGTACGGTAAACGAGGTTCTTGTAAACAGAGGCGTCCCAAACTTTGGGGTGGCTGTGTCTTCTTGATTTTAATTTCCCTAAGCTATAGGACCATAAGTGGAAGTGCCCTAGGCTCTGTTGCTTTGTTTTTTAGATGTTTCAGGAAACACCATACACTTCTCCCGAGTGTCTGTTGGCAATTTACATCCCGCCCATCAGCATAACAAGGCTCCCAGTTCTCCATGGCCTGTCCTGCCTTTCTGGATTTTACACTTTTTTCAGATGGCCCTTTTGACCGGGGGGAAGTGAGACTTCATTGTAGTGCAGATTTCCTTTGCAAGCTTGCTTGGTTGGCCAAAAAGGGCGTATGCGTTTTTTCCTGAATATATTCAGGAAAAAACGCATACGCCCTTTTTGGCCAAGTGCATCATTGTGGACGTTCTGCCTCTTTTCCTATGCTTTCAATGCAATTCCAGTCTACCTCCTGAAATCGGTTTCCTGCAATTCTGCCCCGCTTTCAAGTCCTCTTGGCAGCCTTACTTCAGTATATTTTTGGACGATAGCTGTCATTTATAACTTTGCAGGTTTGTGAATTACAGTGCCCCTGAGCTCCTTTCTTCAACTCGCTTTCTTTTCAGCTGGCCGCAACACCGCAGGATGGCTTCAGGCCCTAATCTGGTTCTGGCACGGCATGCTGAGCCTTTGGTTAATTCCTCTTCCTGGTGGGAAATGAGAGTTAAATTTGCCCGTCCAGACACCTCCAGCTAGTCTCTCATTGGTTCTCCCTATTTCTGTTCATCTTCCGCAGAAATTGCAAACTGGGCCAAACAGGAGCTTAAAGGTGCTGACTCTCCAAGTGCGGAGAGTGTTAGTCAAGAGTCTGGAATGTTGCACCCGAGTACCAGGGGAGGAAAACTGAGACATATTTGAACATGTCTCCCGTTCACACGGTTGATCATACTCTGGGTTCCACATGCATGTTTTAGCTGAAGGAAGAATACCTTAAACCTGGAGAGTTGAGACCCGTGGAATGGGTACCATGCAATATGACTTCAAAGGGTCTTCATTTGCTCACTGAACCTCTCCAATCCTATCACTGCTGCGTTTATGCCCCTGTACACATGCTTGATTCTCTTTTGGAGACATAGCAATCCATAGGTTTTAAGATACTTACTAGTCAGGTACATTCTTAGGCGTTTAATATGGGGTGTTGAGTCCATTTCATTGAGCAAGGAGTAGCTCTTGCTATTCCATATTTGGCTTAAGGAACTTTATCTGTGCTCATTTCAATGTCTGGTTTTATGCAGCACCCCAACTCAACTTTCCCCTTAAGCAAGCATAAGTTGGTTTTCTAATTTTGAGACCCTTTTCTGTTTTGGAATTCAGTTCCTGTGTAGCCAAGTTTACATTCCATGTATTAGTGATAACTTATGATGTTTCTTTTTCTGTGTGACTTATTTCAGTTAGAATCATCGTACCTGAATCCACTCATTATGCTGCTACGGGCCTGATGACATAGATTTCATTGTTGAGTGATACTGCATTGTACGTAAGTACCACAAGTTCTTTATCCATTTTTCACTTTCTGTGATATTGAACTTGTACGGTAAACGAGGTTCTTGTAAACAGAGGCGTCCCAAACTTTGGGGTGGCTGTGTCTTTTTGATTTTAATTTCCCTAAGCTATAGGACCATAAGTGGAAGTGCCCTAGGCTCTGTTGCTTTGTTTTTTAGATGTTTCAGGAAACACCATACACTTCTCCCGAGTGTCTGTTGGCCATTTACATCCCGCCCATCAGCATAACAAGGCTCCCAGTTCTCCATGGCCTGTCCTGCCTTTCTGGATTTTACACTTTTTTCAGATGGCCCTTTTGACCGGGGGGAAGTGAGACTTCATTGTAGTGCAGATTTCCTTTGCAACTTTGTTTGGTTGGCCAAAAAGGGCGTATGCGTTTTTTCCTGAATATATTCAGGAAAAAACGCGTACGCCCTTTTTGGCCAAGTGCATCATTGTGGACGTTCTGCCTCTTTTCCTATGCTTTCAATGCAATTCCAGTCTACCTCCTGAAATCGGTTTCCTGCAATTCTGCCCCGCTTTCAAGTCCTCTTGGCAGCCTTACTTCAGTATATTTTTGGACGATGGCTGTCATTTATAACTCTGCAGGTTTGTGAATTACAGTGCCCCTGAGCTCCTTTCTTCAACTCGCTTTCTTTTGAGCTGGCCGCAACACCGCAGGATGGCTTCAGGTCCTAATCTGGTTCTGGCACGGCACACTGAGCCTTTGGTTAATTCCTCTTCCTGGTGGGAAATGAGAGTTAAATTTGCCCATCCAGACACCTCCAGCTAGTCTCTCATTGGTTCTCGCTATTCCTGTTCATCTTCCGCAGAAATTGCAAACTGGGCCAAACAGGAGGTTAAAGGGACTGACTCTCCAAGTCGGGAGGGTGTTAGTAAAGCGTCTGGAATGTTGCACCCGAGTACCAGGGTACGAAAACTGAGACATATTTGAACACGTCTCCCGATCACATGGTTGATCATACTCTAGGTTCCACATGCATGTTTTAGCTGAAGGAAGAATACCTTAAACCTGGGTAGTTGAAATCCGTGGAATGGGTACCATGCAATATGACTTCAAAGGGTCTTCATTTGCTCACCGAACCTCTCCAATCCTATCACTGCTGCATTTATGCACCTGTACACATGCTTGATTCTCTTTCGGAGACATAGCAATCCATAGGTTTTAAGATACTTACTAGTCAGGTACATTCTTAGGCGTTTAATATGCGGTGTTGAGTCCATTTTGTTGAGCAAGGAGTAGCTCTTGTCTATTCCATATTTGGCTTAAGGAACTTTATCTGTGCTCATTTCAATCTCTGGTTTTATGCAGCACCCCAACTCACCTTTACCCTTAAGCAAGCATAAGTTGGTTTTCTCAATTTGAGACCCTGTTCTGTTCTGTAATTCAGTTCCTGTGTAGCCAAGTTTACATTCCGTGTATTACTGATATCTTATGATGTTTCTTTTTCTGTGTGACTTATTTCAGTTAGAATCATCATACCTGAATCCACTCATTGTGCTGCTAAGGGCCTGATGACATAGATTTCATTGCTGAGTGATATTGCTTTGTAAGTAAATACCACAACTTCTTTATCCATTTTTCACTTTCTGCGATGTTGAACTTGTACTGTAAACGAGGTTCTTGTAAACAGAGGCGTCCCAAACTTTGGGGTGGCTGTGTCTTTTTGATTTTAATTTCCCTAAGCTATAGGACCATAAGTGGAAGTGCCCTAGGCTCTGTTGCTTTGTTTTTTAGATGTTTCAGGAAACACCATACACTTCTCCCGAGTGTCTGTTGGCAATTTACATCCCGCCCATCAGCATAACAAGGCTCCCAGTTCTCCATGGCCTGTCCTGCCTTTCTGGATTTTACACTTTTTTCAGATGGCCCTTTTGACCAGGGGGAAGTGAGACTTCATTGTAGTGCAGATTTCCTTTGCAAGCTTGCTTGGTTGGCCAAAAAGGGCGTATGCGTTTTTTCCTGAATATATTCAGGAAAAAACGCATACGCCCTTTTTGGCCAAGTGCATCATTGTGGACGTTCTGCCTCTTTTCCTATGCTTTCAATGCAATTCCAGTCTACCTCCTGAAATCGGTTTCCTGCAATTCTGCCCCGCTTTCAAGTCCTCTTGGCAGCCTTACTTCAGTATATTTTTGGACGATAGCTGTCATTTATAACTCTGCAGGTTTGTGAATTACAGTGCCCCTGAGCTCCTTTCTTCAACTCGCTTTCTTTTGAGCTGGCCGCAACACCGCAGGATGGCTTCAGGCCCTAATCTGGTTCCGGCACGGCACGATGAGCCTTTGGTTAATTCCTCTTCCTGGTGGGAAATGAGGGTTAAATTTGCCCGTCCAGACACCTCCAGCTAGTCTCTCATTGGTTCTCGCTATTCCTGTTCATCTTCCGCAGAAATTGCAAACTGGGCCAAACAGGAGGTTAAAGGGACTGACTCTCCAAGTCGGGAGGGTGTTAGTAAAGCGTCTGGAATGTTGCACCCGAGTACCAAGGTATGGAAAGTGAGACATATTTGAACACATCTCCCGATCACATGGTTGATCATACTCTAGGTTCCACATGCATGTTTTAGCTGAAGGAAGAATACCTTAAACCTGGGTAGTTGAAACCCGTGGAATGGGTACCATGCAATATGACTTCAAAGGGTCTTCATTTGCTCACCGAACCTCTCCAATCCTATCACTGCTGCGTTTATGCCCCTGTACACATGCTTGATTCTCCTTCGGAGACATAGCAATCCATAGGTTTTAAGATACTTACTAGTCAGGTACATTCTTAGGCGTTTAATATGCGGTGTTGAGTCCATTTCGTTGAGCAAGGAGTAGCTCTTGTCTATTCCATATTTGGCTTAAGGAACTTTATCTGTGCTCATTTCAATCTCTGGTTTTATGCAGCACCCCAACTCACCTTTACCCTTAAGCAAGCATAAGTTGGATTTCTAAATTTGAGACCCTGTTCTGTTCTGTAATTCAGTTCCTGTGTAGCCAAGTTTACATTCCGTGTATTACTGATATCTTATGATGTTTCTTTTTCTGTGTGACTTATTTCAGTTAGAATCATCATACCTGAATCCACTCATTGTGCTGCTAAGGGCCTGATGACATAGATTTCATTGCTGAGTGATATTGCTTTGTAAGTAAATACCACAACTTCTTTATCCATTTTTCACTTTCTGCGATGTTGAACTTGTACTGTAAACGAGGTTCTTGTAAACAGAGGCGTCCCAAACTTTGGGGTGGCTGTGTCTTTTTGATTTTAATTTCCCTAAGCTATAGGACCATAATTGGAAGTGCCCTAGGCTCTGTTGCTTTGTTTTTTAGATGTTTCAGGAAACACCATACACTTCTCCCGAGTGTCTGTTGGCAATTTACATCCGCCCCATCAGCATAACAAGGCTCCCAGTTCTCCATGGCCTGTCCTGCCTTTCTGGATTTTACACTTTTTTCAGATGGCCCTTTTGACCGGGGGGATGTGAGACTTCATTGTAGTGCAGATTTCCTTTGCAAGCTTGCTTGGTTGGCCAAAAAGGGCGTATGCGTTTTTTCCTGAATATATTCAGGAAAAAACGCATACGCCCTTTTTGGCCAAGTGCATCATTGTGGACGTTCTGCCTCTTTTCCTATGCTTTCAATGCAATTCCAGTCTACCTCCTGAAATCGGTTTCCTGCAATTCTGCCCCGCTTTCAAGTCCTCTTGGCAGCCTTACTTCAGTATATTTTTGGACGATAGCTGTCATTTATAACTCTGCAGGTTTGTGAATTACAGTGCCCCTGAGCTCCTTTCTTCAACTCGCTTTCTTTTGAGCTGGCCGCAACACCGCAGGATGGCTTCAGGCCCTAATCTGGTTCCGGCACGGCATGCTGAGCCTTTGGTTAATTCCTCTTCCTGGTGGGAAATGAGAGTTAAATTTGCCCGTCCAGACACCTCCAGCTAGTCTCTCATTGGTTCTCACTATTCCTGTTCATCTTCCGCAGAAATTGCAAACTGGGCCAAACAGGAGGTTAAAGGGACTGACTCTCCAAGTCGGGAGGGTGTTAGTAAAGCGTCTGGAATGTTGTACCCGAGTACCAGGGTACGAAAATTGAGACATATTTGAACACGTCTCCCGATCACATGGTTGATCATACTCTAGGTTCCACATGCATGTTTTAGCTGAAGGAAGAATACCTTAAACCTGGGTAGTTGAAACCCGTGGAATGGGTACCATGCAATATGACTTCAAAGGGTCTTCATTTGCTCACCGAACCTCTCCAATCCTATCACTGCTGCGTTTATGCCCCTGTACACATGCTTGATTCTCTTTCGGAGACATAGCAATCCATAGGTTTTAAGATACTGACTAGTCAGGTACATTCTTAGGCATTTAATATGCGGTGTTGAGTCCATTTCGTTGAGCAAGGAGTAGCTCTTGTCTATTCCATATTTGGCTTAAGGAACTTTATCTGTGCTCATTTCAATCTCTGGTTTTATGCAGCACCCCAACTCACCTTTACCCTTAAGAAAGCATAAGTTTGTTTTCTAAATTTGAGACCCTGTTCTGTTCTGTAATTCAGTTCCTGTGTAGCCAAGTTTACATTCCGTGTATTACTGATATCTTATGATGTTTCTTTTTCTGTGTGACTTATTTCAGTTAGAATCATCATACCTGAATCCACTCATTGTGCTGCTAAGGGCCTGATGACATAGATTTCATTGCTGAGTGATATTGCTTTGTAAGTAAATACCACAACTTCTTTATCCATTTTTCACTTTCTGCGATGTTGAACTTGTACTGTAAACGAGGTTCTTGTAAACAGAGGCGTCCCAAACTTTGGGGTGGCTGTGTCTTTTTGATTTTAATTTCCCTAATCTATAGGACCATAAGTGGAAGTGCCCTAGGCTCTGTTGCTTTGTTTTTTAGATGTTTCAGGAAACACCATACACTTCTCCCGAGTGTCTGTTGGCAATTTACATCCCGCCCATCAGCATAACAAGGCTCCCAGTTCTCCATGGCCTGTCCTGCCTTTCTGGATTTTACACTTTTTTCAGATGGCCCTTTTGACCGGGGGGAAGTGAGACTTCATTGTAGTGCAGATTTCCTTTGCAAGCTTGCTTGGTTGGCCAAAAAGGGCGTATGCGTTTTTTCCTGAATATATTCAGGAAAAAACGCATACGCCCTTTTTGGCCAAGTGCATCATTGTGGACGTTCTGCCTCTTTTCCTATGCTTTCAATGCAATTCCAGTCTACCTCCTGAAATCGGTTTCCTGCAATTCTGCCCCGCTTTCAAGTCCTCTTGGCAGCCTTACTTCAGTATATTTTTGGACGATAGCTGTCATTTATAACTCTGCAGGTTTGTGAATTACAGTGCCCCTGAGCTCCTTTCTTCAACTCGCTTTCTTTTGAGCTGGCCGCAACACCGCAGGATGGCTTCAGGCCCTAATCTGGTTCCGGCACGGCACGCTGAGCCTTTGGTTAATTCCTCTTCCTGGTGGGAAATGAGAGTTAAATTTGCCCGTCCAGACACCTCCAGCTAGTCTCTCATTGGTTCTCGCTATTCCTGTTCATCTTCCGCAGAAATTGCAAACTGGGCCAAACAGGAGGTTAAAGGGACTGACTCTCCAACTCGGGAGGATGTTAGTAAAGCGTCTGGAATGTTGCACCCGAGTACCGGGGTACGAAAACTGAGACATATTTGAACACGTCTCCCGATCACATGGTTGATCATACTCTAGGTTCCACATGCATGTTTTAGCTGAAGGAAGAATACCTTAAACCTGGGTAGTTGAAACCCGTGGAATCGGTACCATGCAATATGACTTCAAAGGGTCTTCATTTGCTCACCGAACCTCTCCAATCCTATCACTGCTGCGTTTATGCCCCTGTACACATGCTTGATTCTCCTTCGGAGACATAGCAATCCATAGGTTTTAAGATACTTACTAGTCAGGTACATTCTTAGGCATTTAATATGCGGTGTTGAGTCCATTTCGTTGAGCAAGGAGTAGCTCTTGTCTATTCCATATTTGGCTTAAGGAACTTTATCTGTGCTCATTTCAATCTCTGGTTTTTTGCAGCACCCCAACTCACCTTTACCCTTAAGCAAGCATAAGTTGGTTTTCTAAATTTGAGACCCTGTTCTGTTCTGTAATTCAGTTCCTGTGTAGCCAAGTTTACATTCTGTGTATTACTGATATCTTATGATGTTTCTTTTTCTGTGTGACTTATTTCAGTTAGAATCATCATACCTGAATCCACTCATTGTGCTGCTAAGGGCCTGATGACATAGATTTCATTGCTGAGTGATATTGCTTTGTAAGTAAATACCACAACTTCTTTATCCATTTTTCACTTTCTGCGATGTTGTACTTGTACTGTAAACGAGGTTCTTGTAAACAGAGGCGTCCCAATGTTTGGGGTGGCTGTGTCTTTTTGATTTTAATTTCCCTAAGCTATAGGACCATAAGTGGAAGTGCCCTAGGCTCTGTTGCTTTGTTTTTTAGATGTTTCAGGAAACACCATACACTTCTCCCGAGTGTCTGTTGGCAATTTACATCCCGCCCATCAGCATAACAAGGCTCCCAGTTCTCCATGGCCTGTCCTGCCTTTCTGGATTTTACACTTTTTTCAGATGGCCCTTTTGACCGGGGGGAAGTGAGACTTCATTGTAGTGCAGATTTCCTTTGCAAACTTGCTTGGTTGGCCAAAAAGGGCGTATGCGTTTTTTCCTGAATATATTCAGGAAAAAACGCATACGCCCTTTTTGGCCAAGTGCATCATTGTGGACGTTCTGCCTCTTTTCCTATGCTTTCAATGCAATTCCAGTCTACCTCCTGAAATCGGTTTCCTGCAATTCTGCCCCGCTTTCAAGTCCTCTTGGCAGCCTTACTTCAGTATATTTTTGGACGATAGCTGTCATTTATAACTCTGCAGGTTTGTGAATTACAGTGCCCCTGAGCTCCTTTCTTCAACTCGCTTTCTTTTGAGCTGGCCGCAACACCGCAGGATGGCTTCAGGCCCTAATCTGGTTCCGGCACGGCACGCTGAGCCTTTGGTTAATTCCTCTTCCTGGTGGGAAATGAGAGTTAAATTTGCCCGTCCAGACACCTCCAGCTAGTCTCTCATTGGTTCTCGCTATTCCTGTTCATCTTCCGCAGAAATTGCAAACTGGGCCAAACAGGAGGTTAAAGGGACTGACTCTCCAAGTCGGGAGGGTGTTAGTAAAGCGTCTGGAATATTGCACCCGAGTACCAGGGTACGAAAACTGAGACATATTTGAACACGTCTCCCGATCACATGGTTGATCATACTCTAGGTTCCACATGCATGTTTTACCTGAAGGAAGAATACCTTAAAACTGGGTAGTTGAAACCCGTGGAATGGGTACCATGCAATATGACTTCAAAGGGTCTTCATTTGCTCACCGAACCTCTCCAATCCTATCACTGCTGCGTTTATGCCCCTGTACACATGCTTGATTCTCTTTCGGAGACATAGCAATCCATAGGTTTTAAGATACTTACTAGTCAGGTACATTCTTATGTATTTAATATGCGGTGTTGAGTCCATATCGTTGAGCAAGGAGTAGCTCTTGTCTATTCCATATTTGGCTTAAGGAACTTTATCTGTGCTCATTTCAATCTCTGGTTTTATGCAGCACCCCAACTCACCTTTACCCTTAAGAAAGCATAAGTTTGTTTTCTAAATTTGAGACCCTGTTCTGTTCTGTAATTCAGTTCCTGTGTAGCCAAGTTTACATTCCGTGTATTACTGATATCTTATGATGTTTCTTTTTCTGTGTGACTTATTTCAGTTAGAATCATCATACCTGAATCCACTCATTGTGCTGCTAAGGGCCTGATGACATAGATTTCATTGCTGAGTGATATTGCTTTGTAAGTAAATACCACAACTTCTTTATCCATTTTTCACTTTCTGCGATGTTGAACTTGTACTGTAAACGAGGTTCTTGTAAACAGAGGCGTCCCAAACTTTGGGGTGGCTGTGTCTTTTTGATTTTAATTTCCCTAAGCTATAGGACCATAAGTGGAAGTGCCCTAGGCTCTGTTGCTTTGTTTTTTAGATGTTTCAGGAAACACCATACACTTCTCCCGAGTGTCTGTTGGCAATTTACATCCCGCCCATCAGCATAACAAGGCTCCCAGTTCTCCATGGCCTGTCCTGCCTTTCTGGATTTTACACTTTTTTCAGATGGCCCTTTTGACCGGGGGGAAGTGAGACTTCATTTTAGTGCAGATTTCCTTTGCAAGCTTGCTTGGTTGGCCAAAAAGGGCGTATGCGTTTTTTCCTGAATATATTCAGGAAAAAACGCATACGCCCTTTTTGGCCAAGTGCATCATTGTGGACGTTCTGCCTCTTTTCCTGTGCTTTCAATGCAATTCCAGTCTACCTCCTGAAATCGGTTTCCTGCAATTCTGCCCCGCTTTCAAGTCCTCTTGGCAGCCTTACTTCAGTATATTTTTGGACGATAGCTGTCATTTATAACTCTGCAGGTTTGTGAATTACAGTGCCCCTGAGCTCCTTTCTTCAACTCGCTTTCTTTTGAGCTGGCCGCAACACCGCAGGATGGCTTCAGGCCCTAATCTGGTTCCGGCACGGCACGCTGAGCCTTTGGTTAATTCCTCTTCCTGGTGGGAAATGAGAGTTAAATTTGCCCGTCCAGACACCTCCAGCTAGTCTCTCATTGGTTCTCGCTATTCCTGTTCATCTTCCGCAGAAATTGCAAACTGGGCCAAACAGGAGGTTAAAGGGACTGACTCTCCAAGTCGGGAGGGTGTTAGTAAAGCGTCTGGAATATTGCTCCCGAGTACCAGGGTACGAAAACTGAGACATATTTGAACATGTCTCCCGATCACATGGTTGATCATATTCTAGGTTCCACATGCATGTTTTACCTGAAGGAAGAATACCTTAAACCTGGGTAGTTGAAACCCGTGGAATGGGTACCATGCAATATGACTTCAAAGGGTCTTCATTTGCTCACCGAACCTCTCCAATCCAATCACTGCTGCGTTTATGCCCCTGTACACATGCTTGATTCTCTTTCGGAGACATAGCAATCCATAGGTTTTAAGATACTGACTAGTCAGGTACATTCTTAGGCGTTTAATATGCGGTGTTGAGTCCATTTCGTTGAGCAAGGAGTAGCTCTTGTCTATTCCATATTTGGCTTAAGGAACTTTATCTGTGCTCATTTCAATCTCTGGTTTTATGCAGCACCCCAACTCACCTTTACCCTTAAGCAAGCATAAGTTGGTTTTCTAAATTTGAGACCCTGTTCTGTTCTGTAATACAGTACCTGTGTAGCCAAGTTTACATTCCGTGTATTACTGATATCTTATGATGTTTCTTTTTCTGTGTGACTTATTTCAGTTAGAATCATCATACCTGAATCCACTCATTGTGCTGCTATGGGCCTGATGACATAGATTTCATTGCTGAGTGATATTGCTTTGTAAGTAAATACCACAACTTCTTTATCCATTTTTCACTTTCTGCGATGTTGAACTTGTACTGTAAACGAGGTTCTTGTAAACAGAGGCGTCCCAAACTTTGGGGTGGCTGTGTCTTTTTGATTTTAATTTCCCTAAGCTATAGGACCATAAGTGGAAGTGCCCTAGGCTCTGTTGCTTTGTTTTTTAGATGTTTCAGGAAACACCATACACTTCTCCCGAGTGTCTGTTGGCAATTTACATCCCGCCCATCAGCATAACAAGGCTCCCAGTTCTCCATGGCCTGTCCTGCCTTTCTGGATTTTACACTTTTTTCAGATGGCCCTTTTGACCGGGGGGAAGTGAGACTTCATTGTAGTGCAGATTTCCTTTGCAAGCTTGCTTGGTTGGCCAAAAAGGGCGTATGCGTTTTTTCCTGAATATATTCAGGAAAAAACGCATACGCCCTTTTTGACCAAGTGCATCATTGTGGACGTTCTGCCTCTTTTCCTATGCTTTCAATGCAATTCCAGTCTACCTCCTGAAATCGGTTTCCTGCAATTCTGCCCCGCTTTCAAGTCCTCTTGGCAGCCTTACTTCAGTATATTTTTGGACGATAGCTGTCATTTATAACTCTGCAGGTTTGTGAATTACAGTGCCCCTGAGCTCCTTTCTTCAACTCGCTTTCTTTTGAGCTGGCCGCAACACCGCAGGATGGCTTCAGGCCCTAATCTGGTTCCGGCACGGCACGCTGAGCCTTTGGTTAATTCCTCTTCCTGGTGGGAAATGAGAGTTAAATTTGCCCGTCCAGACACCTCCAGCTAGTCTCTCATTGGTTCTCGCTATTCCTGTTCATCTTCCGCAGAAATTGCAAACTGGGCCAAACAGGAGGTTAAAGGGACTGACTCTCCAAGTCGGGAGGGTGTTAGTAAAGCGTCTGGAATATTGCACCCGAGTACCAGGGTACGAAAACTGAGACATATTTGAACACGTCTCCCGATCACATGGTTGATCATACTCTAGGTTCCACATGCATGTTTTACCTGAAGGAAGAATACCTTAAACCTGGGTAGTTGAAACCCGTGGAATCGGTACCATGCAATATGACTTCAAAGGGTCTTCATTTGCTCACCGAACCTCTCCAATCCTATCACTGCTGCGTTTATGCCCCTGTACACATGCTTGATTCTCTTTCGGAGACATAGCAATCCATAGGTTTTAAGATACTTACTAGTCAGGTACATTCTTAGGCATTTAATATGCGGTGTTGAGTCCATTTCGTTGAGCAAGGAGTAGCTCTTGTCTATTCCATATTTGGCTTAAGGAACTTTATCTGTGCTCATTTCAATCTCTGGTTTTATGCAGCACCCCAACTCACCTTTACCCTTAAGAAAGCATAAGTTGGTTTTCTAAATTTGAGACCCTGTTCTGTTCTGTAATTCAGTTCCTGTGTAGCCAAGTTTACATTCCGTGTATTACTGATATCTTATGATGTTTCTTTTTCTGTGTGACTTATTTCAGTTAGAATCATCATACCTGAATCCACTCATTGTGCGGCTAAGGGCCTGATGACATAGATTTCATTGCTGAGTGATATTGCTTTGTAAGTAAATACCACAACTTCTTTATCCATTTTTCACTTTCTGCGATGTTGAACTTGTACTGTAAACGAGGTTCTTGTAAACAGAGGCGTCCCAAACTTTGGGGTGGCTGTGTCTTTTTGATTTTAATTTCCCTAAGCTATAGGACCATAAGTGGAAGTGCCCTAGGCTCTGTTGCTTTGTTTTTTAGATGTTTCAGGAAACACCATACACTTCTCCCGAGTGTCTGTTGGCAATTTACATCCCGCCCATCAGCATAACAAGGCTCCCAGTTCTCCATGGCCTGTCCTGCCTTTCTGGATTTTACACTTTTTTCAGATGGCCCTTTTGACCGGGGGCAAGTGAGACTTCATTGTAGTGCAGATTTCCTTTGCAAGCTTGCTTGGTTGGCCAAAAAGGGCGTATGCGTTTTTTCCTGAATATATTCAGGAAAAAACGCATACGCCCTTTTTGGCCAAGTGCATCATTGTGGACGTTCTGCCTCTTTTCCTATGCTTTCAATGCAATTCCAGTCTACCTCCTGAAATCGGTTTCCTGCAATTCTGCCCCGCTTTCAAGTCCTCTTGGCAGCCTTACTTCAGTATATTTTTGGACGATAGCTGTCATTTATAACTCTGCAGGTTTGTGAATTACAGTGCCCCTGAGCTCCTTTCTTCAACTCGCTTTCTTTTGAGCTGGCCGCAACACCGCAGGATGGCTTCAGGCCCTAATCTGGTTCCGGCACGGCACGCTGAGCCTTTGGTTAATTCCTCTTCCTGGTGGGAAATGAGAGTTAAATTTGCCCGTCCAGACACCTCCAGCTAGTCTCTCATTGGTTCTCGCTATTCCTGTTCATCTTCCGCAGAAATTGCAAACTGGGCCAAACAGGAGGTTAAAGGGACTGACTCTCCAAGTCGGGAGGGTGTTAGTAAAGCGTCTGGAATATTGCACCCGAGTACCAGGGTACGAAAACTGAGACATATTTGAACATGTCTCCCGATCACATGGTTGATCATATTCTAGGTTCCACATGCATGTTTTACCTGAAGGAAGAATACCTTAAACCTGGGTAGTTGAAACCCGTGGAATGGGTACCATGCAGTATGATTTCAAAGGGTCTTCATTTGCTCACCGAACCTCTCCAATCCAATCACTGCTGCGTTTATGCCCCTGTACACATGCTTGATTCTCTTTCGGAGACATAGCAATCCATAGGTTTTAAGATACTGACTAGTCAGGTACATTCTTAGGCGTTTAATATGCGGTGTTGAGTCCATTTCGTTGAGCAAGGAGTAGCTCTTGTCTATTCCATATTTGGCTTAAGGAACTTTATCTGTGCTCATTTCAATCTCTGATTTTATGCAGCACCCCAACTCACCTTTACCCTTAAGAAAGCATAAGTTGGTTTTCTAAATTTGAGACCCTGTTCTGTTCTGTAATTCAGTTCCTGTGTAGCCAAGTTTACATTCCGTGTATTACTGATATCTTATGATGTTTCTTTTTCTGTGTGACTTATTTCAGTTAGAATCATCATACCTGAATCCACTCATTGTGCTGCTAAGGGCCTGATGACATAGATTTCATTGCTGAGTGATATTGCTTTGTAAGTAAATACCACAACTTCTTTATCCATTTTTCACTTTCTGCGATGTTGAACTTGTACTGTAAACGAGGTTCTTGTAAACAGAGGCGTCCCAAACTTTGGGGTGGCTGTGTCTTTTTGATTTTAATTTCCCTAAGCTATAGGACCATAAGTGGAAGTGCCCTAGGCTCTGTTGCTTTGTTTTTTAGATGTTTCAGGAAACACCATACACTTCTCCCGAGTGTCTGTTGGCAATTTACATCCCGCCCATCAGCATAACAAGGCTCCCAGTTCTCCATGGCCTGTCCTGCCTTTCTGGATTTTACACTTTTTTCAGATGGCCCTTTTGACCGGGGGGGAAGTGAGACTTCATTGTAGTGCAGATTTCCTTTGCAAGCTTGCTTGGTTGGCCAAAAAGGGCGTATGCGTTTTTTCCTGAATATATTCAGGAAAAAACGCATACGCCCTTTTTGGCCAAGTGCATCATTGTGGACGTTCTGCCTCTTTTCCTATGCTTTCAATGCAATTCCAGTCTACCTCCTGAAATCGGTTTCCTGCAATTCTGCCCCGCTTTCAAGTCCTCTTGGCAGCCTTACTTCAGTATATTTTTGGACGATAGCTGTCATTTATAACTCTGCAGGTTTGTGAATTACAGTGCCCCTGAGCTCCTTTCTTCAACTCGCTTTCTTTTGAGCTGGCCGCAACACCGCAGGATGGCTTCAGGCCCTAATCTGGTTCCGGCACGGCACACTGAGCCTTTGGTTAATTCCTCTTCCTGGTGGGAAATGAGAGTTAAATTTGCCCGTCCAGACACCTCCAGCTAGTCTCTCATTGGTTCTCGCTATTCCTGTTCATCTTCCGCAGAAATTGCAAACTGGGCCAAACAGGAGGTTAAAGGGACTGACTCTCCAAGTCGGGAGGGTGTTAGTAAAGCGTCTGGAATGTTGCACCCGAGTACCAGGGTACGAAAACTGAGACATATTTGAACACGTCTCCCGATCACATGGTTGATCATACTCTAGGTTCCACATGCATGTTTTAGCTGAAGGAAGAATACCTTAAACCTGGGTAGTTGAAACCCGTGGAATGGGTACCATGCAATATGACTTCAAAGGGTCTTCATTTGCTCACCGAACCTCTCCAATCCTATCACTGCTGCGTTTATGCCCCTGTACACATGCTTGATTCTCTTTCGGAGACATAGCAATCCATAGGTTTTAAGATACTGACTAGTCAGGTACATTCTTAGGCTTTTAATATGCGGTGTTGAGTCCATTTCGTTGAGCAAGGAGTAGCTCTTGTCTATTCCATATTTGGCTTAAGGAACTTTATCTGTGCTCATTTCAATCTCTGGTTTTATGCAGCACCCCAACTCACCTTTCCCCTTAAGCAAGCATAAGTTGGTTTTCTAAATTTGAGACCCTGTTTTGTTCTGTAATTCAGTTCCTGTGTAGCCAAGTTTACATTCCGTGTATTACTGATATCTTATGATGTTTCTTTTTCTGTGTGACTTATTTCAGTTAGAATCATCATACCTGAATCCACTCATTGTGCTGCTAAGGGCCTGATGACATAGATTTCATTGCTGAGTGATATTGCTTTGTAAGTAAATACCACAACTTCTTTATCCATTTTTCACTTTCTGCGATGTTGAACTTGTACTGTAAACGAGGTTCTTGTAAACAGAGGCGTCCCAAACTTTGGGGTGGCTGTGTCTTTTTGATTTTAATTTCCCTAAGCTATAGGACCATAAGTGGAAGTGCCCTAGGCTCTGTTGCTTTGTTTTTTAGATGTTTCAGGAAACACCATACACTTCTCCCGAGTGTCTGTTGGCAATTTACATCCCGCCCATCAGCATAACAAGGCTCCCAGTTCTCCATGGCCTGTCCTGCCTTTCTGGATTTTACACTTTTTTCAGATGGCCCTTTTGACCGGGGGGAAGTGAGACTTCATTGTAGTGCAGATTTCCTTTGCAAGCTTGCTTGGTTGGCCAAAAAGGGCGTATGCGTTTTTTCCTGAATATATTCAGGAAAAAACGCATACGCCCTTTTTGGCCAAGTGCATCATTGTGGACGTTCTGCCTCTTTTCCTATGCTTTCAATGCAATTCCAGTCTACCTCCTGAAATCGGTTTCCTGCAATTCTGCCCCGCTTTCAAGTCCTCTTGGCAGCCTTACTTCAGTATATTTTTGGACGATAGCTGTCATTTATAACTCTGCAGGTTTGTGAATTACAGTGCCCCTGAGCTCCTTTCTTCAACTCGCTTTCTTTTGAGCTGGCCGCAACACCGCAGGATGGCTTCAGGCCCTAATCTGGTTCCGGCACGGCACGCTGAGCCTTTGGTTAATTCCTCTTCCTGGTGGGAAATGAGGGTTAAATTTGCCCGTCCAGACACCTCCAGCTAGTCTCTCATTGGTTCTCGCTA
Organism: Pseudorca crassidens; assembly: GCF_039906515.1. Lineage (NCBI taxonomy): Eukaryota > Metazoa > Chordata > Mammalia > Artiodactyla > Delphinidae > Pseudorca > Pseudorca crassidens. The sequence goes on from NC_090298.1 coordinate 176,741,024, forward strand.
TTCCTGTTCATCTTCCGCAGAAATTGCAAACTGGGCCAAACAGGAGGTTAAAGGGACTGACTCTCCAAGTCAGGAGGGTGTTAGTAAAGCATCTGGAATGTTGCACCCGAGTACCAGGGTACGAAAACTGAGACATATTTGAACACGTCTCCCGATCACATGGTTGATCATACTCTAGGTTCCACATGCATGTTTTAGCTGAAGGAAGAATACCTTAAACCTGGGTAGTTGAAACCCGTGGAATGGGTACCATGCAATATGACTTCAAAGGGTCTTCATTTGCTCACCGAACCTCTCCAATCCTATCACTGCTGCGTTTATGCCCCTGTACACATGCTTGATTCTCTTTCGGAGACATAGCAATCCATAGGTTTTAAGATACTTACTAGTCAGGTACATTCTTAGGCATTTAATATGCGGTGTTGAGTCCATTTCGTTGAGCAAGGAGTAGCTCTTGTCTATTCCATATTTGGCTTAAGGAACTTTATCTGTGCTCATTTCAATCTCTGGTTTTATGCAGCACCCCAACTCACCTTTACCCTTAAGCAAGCATAAGTTGGTTTTCTAAATTTGAGACCCTGTTCTGTTCTGTAATTCAGTTCCTGTGTAGCCAAGTTTACATTCCGTGTATTACTGATATCTTATGATGTTTCTTTTTCTGTGTGACTTATTTCAGTTAGAATCATCATACCTGAATCCACTCATTGTGCTGCTAAGGGCCTGATGACATAGATTTCATTGCTGAGTGATATTGCTTTGTAAGTAAATACCACAACTTCTTTATCCATTTTTCACTTTCTGCGATATTGAACTTGTACTGTAAACGAGGTTCTTGTAAACAGAGGCGTCCCAAACTTTGGGGTGGCTGTGTCTTTTTGATTTTAATTTCCCTAAGCTATAGGACCATAAGTGGAAGTGCCCTAGGCTCTGTTGCTTTGTTTTTTAGATGTTTCAGGAAACACCATACACTTCTCCCGAGTGTCTGTTGGCAATTTACATCCCGCCCATCAGCATAACAAGGCTCCCAGTTCTCCATGGCCTGTCCTGCCTTTCTGGATTTTACACTTTTTTCAGATGGCCCTTTTGACCGGGGGGAAGTGAGACTTCATTGTAGTGCAGATTTCCTTTGCAAGCTTGCTTGGTTGGCCAAAAAGGGCGTATGCGTTTTTTCCTGAATATATTCAGGAAAAAACGCATACGCCCTTTTTGGCCAAGTGCATCATTGTGGACGTTCTGCCTCTTTTCCTATGCTTTCAATGCAATTCCAGTCTACCTCCTGAAATCGGTTTCCTGCAATTCTGCCCCACTTTCAAGTCCTCTTGGCAGCCTTACTTCAGTATATTTTTGGACGATAGCTGTCATTTATAACTCTGCAGGTTTGTGAATTACAGTGCCCCTGAGCTCCTTTCTTCAACTCGCTTTCTTTTGAGCTGGCCGCAACACCGCAGGATGGCTTCAGGCCCTAATCTGGTTCCGGCACGGCACGCTGAGCCTTTGGTTAATTCCTCTTCCTGGTGGGAAATGAGGGTTAAATTTGCCCGTCCAGACAACTCCAGCTAGTCTCTCATTGGTTCTCGCTATTCCTGTTCATCTTCCGCAGAAATTGCAAACTGGCCAAACAGGAGGTTAAAGGCGCTGACTCTCCAAGTCGGGAGGGTGTTAGTAAAGCGTCTGGAATGTTGCACCCGAGTACCAGGGTACGAAAACTGAGACATATTTGAACACGTCTCCCGATCACATGGTTGATCATACTCTAGGTTCCACATGCATGTTTTAGCTGAAGGAAGAATACCTTAATCCTGGGTAGTTGAAACCCGTGGAATGGGTACCATGTAATATGACTTCAGAGGGTCTTCATTTGCTCACCGAACCTCTCCAATCCTATCACTGCTGCGTTTATGCCCCTGTACACATGCTTGATTCTCTTTCGGAGACATAGCAATCCATAGGTTTTAAGATACTTACTAGTCAGGTACATTCTTAGGCGTTTAATATGCGGTGTTGAGTCCATTTCGTTGAGCAAGGAGTAGCTCTTGTCTATTCCATATTTGGCTTAAGGAACTTTATCTGTGCTCATTTCAATCTCTGGTTTTATGCAGCACCCCAACTCACCTTTCCCCTTAAGCAAGCATAAGTTGGTTTTCTAAATTTGAGACCCTGTTCTGTTCTGTAATTCAGTTCCTGTGTAGCCAAGTTTACATTCCGTGTATTACTGATATCTTATGATGTTTCTTTTTCTGTGTGACTTATTTCAGTTAGAATCATCATACCTGAATCCACTCATTGTGCTGCTAAGGGCCTGATGACATAGATTTCATTGCTGAGTGATATTGCTTTGTAAGTAAATACCACAACTTCTTTATCCATTTTTCACTTTCTGCGATGTTGAACTTGTACTGTAAACGAGGTTCTTGTAAACAGAGGTGTCCCAAACTTTGGGGTGGCTGTGTCTTTTTGATTTTAATTTCCCTAAGCTATAGGACCATAAGTGGAAGTGCCCTAGGCTCTGTTGCTTTGATTTTTAGATGTTTCAGGAAACACCATACACTTCTCCCGAGTGTCTGTTGGCAATTTACGTCCCGCCCATCAGCATAACAAGGCTCCCAGTTCTGCATGGCCTGTCCTGCCTTTCTGGATTTTACACTTTTTTCAGATGGCCCTTTTGACCGGGGGGAAGTGAGACTTCATTGTAGTGCAGATTTCCTTTGCAAGCTTGCTTGGTTGGCCAAAAAGGGCGTATGCGTTTTTTCCTGAATATATTCAGGAAAAAACGCATACGCCCTTTTTGGCCAAGTGCATCATTGTGGACGTTCTGCCTCTTTTCCTATGCTTTCAATGCAATTCCAGTCTACCTCCTGAAATCGGTTTCCTGCAATTCTGCCCCGCTTTCAAGTCCTCTTGGCAGCCTTACTTCAGTATATTTTTGGACGATAGCTGTCATTTATAACTCTGCAGGTTTGTGAATTACAGTGCCCCTGAGCTCCTTTCTTCAACTCGCTTTCTTTTGAGCTGGCCGCAACACCGCAGGATGGCTTCAGGCCCTAATCTGGTTCCGGCACGGCACGCTGAGCCTTTGGTTAATTCCTCTTCCTGGTGGGAAATGAGAGTTAAATTTGCCCGTCCAGACAACTCCAGCTAGTCTCTCATTGGTTCTCCCTATTTCTGTTCATCTTCCGCAGAAATTGCAAACTGGGCCAAACAGGAGCTTAAAGGTGCTGACTCTCCAAGTGCGGAGAGTGTTAGTAAAGCGTCTGGAATGTTGCACCCGAGTACCAGGGGAGGAAAACTGAGACATATTTGAACATGTCTCCCGTTCACACGGTTGATCATACTCTGGGTTCCACATGCATGTTTTAGCTGAAGGAAGAATACCTTAAACCTGGAGAGTTGAGACCCGTGGAATGGGTACCATGCAATATGATTTCAAAGGGTCTTCATTTGCTCACTGAACCTCTCCAATCCTATCACTGCTGCGTTTATGCCCCTGTACACATGCTTGATTCTCTTTTGGAGACATAGCAATCCATAGGTTTTAAGATACTTACTAGTCAGGTACATTCATAGGCGTTTAATATGGGGTGTTGAGTCCATTTCATTGAGCAAGGAGTAGCTCTTGCTATTCCATATTTGGCTTAAGGAACTTTATCTGTGCTCATTTCAATGTCTAGTTTTATGCAGCACCCCAACTCACCTTTCCCCTTAAGCAAGCATAAGTTGGTTTTCTAATTTTGAGACCCTGTTCTGTTTTGGAATTCAGTTCCTGTGTAGCCAAGTTTACATTCCGTGTATTAGTGATATCTTATGATGTTTCTTTTTCTGTGTGACTTATTTCAGTTAGAATCATCGTACCTGAATCCACTCATTATGCTGCTAAGGGCCTGATGACATAGATTTCATTGTTGAGTGATACTGCATTGTACGTAAGTACCACACGTTCTTTACCCATTTTTCACTTTCTGTGATATTGAACTTGTACGGTAAACGAGGTTCTTGTAAACAGAGGCGTCCCAAACTTTGGGGTGGCTGTGTCTTTTTGATTTTAATTTCCCTAAGCTATAGGACCATAAGTGGAAGTGCCCTAGGCTCTGTTGCTTTGTTTTTTAGATGTTTCAGGAAACACCATACACTTCTCCCGAGTGTCTGTTGGCAATTTACATCCCGCCCATCAGCATAACAAGGCTCCCAGTTCTCCATGGCCTGTCCTGCCTTTCTGGATTTTACACTTTTTTCAGATGGCCCTTTTGACCGGGGGGAAGTGAGACTTCATTGTAGTGCAGATTTCCTTTGCAAGCTTGCTTGGTTGGCCAAAACGGGCGTATGCGTTTTTTCCTGAATATATTCAGGAAAAAACCCATACGCCCTTTATGGCCAAGTGCATCATTGTGGACGTTCTGCCTCTTTTCCTATGCTTTCAATGCAATTCCAGTCTACCTCCTGAAATCGGTTTCCTGCAATTCTGCCCCGCTTTCAAGTCCTCTTGGCAGCCTTACTTCAGTATATTTTTGGACGATAGCTGTCATTTATAAGTCTGCAGGTTTGTGAATTACAGTGCCCCTGAGCTCCTTTCTTCAACTCGCTTTCTTTTGAGCTGGCCGCAACACCGCAGGATGGCTTCAGGCCCTAATCTGGTTCCGGCACGGCACGCTGAGCCTTTGGTTAATTCCTCTTCCTGGTGGGAAATGAGAGTTAAATTTGCCCGTCCAGACACCTCCAGCTAGTCTCTCATTGGTTCTCGCTATTCCTGTTCATCTTCCGCAGAAATTGCAAACTGGGCCAAACAGGAGGTTAAAGGGACTGACTCTCCAAGTCGGGAGGGTGTTAGTAAAGCGTCTGGAATGTTGCACCCGAGTACCAGGGTACGAAAACTGAGACGTATTTGAACACGTCTCCCGATCACATGGTTGATCATACTCTAGGTTCCACATGCATGTTTTAGCTGAAGGAACAATACCTTAAACCTGGGTAGTTGAAACCCGTGGAATGGGTACCATGCAATATGACTTCAAAGGGTCTTCATTTGCTCACCGAACCTCTCCAATCCTATCACTGCTGCGTTTATGCCCCTGTACACATGCTTGATTCTCTTTCGGAGACATAGCAATCCATAGGTTTTAAGATACTTACTAGTCAGGTACATTCTTAGGCGTTTAATATGGGGTGTTGAGTCCATTTCGTTGAGCAAGGAGTAGCTCTTGTCTATTCCATATTTGGCTTAAGGAACTTTATCTGTGCTCATTTCAATCTCTGGTTTTATGCAGCACCCCAACTCACCTTTCCCCTTAAGCAAGCATAAGTTGGTTTTCTAAATTTGAGACCCTGTTCTGTTCTGTAATTCAGTTCCTGTGTAGCCAAGTTTACATTCCGTGTATTACTGATATCTTATGATGTTTCTTTTTCTGTGTGACTTATTTCAGTTAGAATCATCATACCTGAATCCACTCATTGTGCTGCTAAGGGCCTGATGACATAGATTTCATTGCTGAGTGATATTGCTTTGTAAGTAAATACCACAACTTCTTTATCCATTTTTCACTTTCTGCGATGTTGAACTTGTACGGTAAATGAGGTTCTTGTAAACAGAGGCGTCCCAAACTTTGGGGTGGCTGTGTCTTTTTGATTTTAATTTCCCTAAGCTATAGGACCATAAGTGGAAGTGCCCTAGGCTCTGTTGCTTTGTTTTTTAGATGTTTCAGGAAACACCATACACTTCTCCCGAGTGTCTGTTGGCAATTTACATCCCGCCCATCAGCATAACAAGGCTCCCAGTTCTCCATGGCCTGTCCTGCCTTTCTGGATTTTACACTTTTTTCAGATGGCCCTTTTGACCGGGGGGAAGTGAGACTTCATTGTAGTGCAGATTTCCTTTGCAAGCTTGCTAGGTTGGCCAAAAAGGGCGTAGGCGTTTTTTCCTGAATATGTTCAGGAAAAAACGCCTACGCCCTTTTTGTCCAAGTGCATCATTGTGGACGTTCTGCCTCTTTTCCTATGCTTTCAATGCAATTCCAGTCTACCTCCTGAAATCGGTTTCCTGCAATTCTGCCCCACTTTCAAGTCCTCTTGGCAGCCTTACTTCAGTATATTTTTGGACGATAGCTGTCATTTATAACTCTGCAGGTTTGTGAATTACAGTGCCCCTGAGCTCCTTTCTTCAACTCGCTTTCTTTTGAGCTGGCCGCAACACCGCAGGATGGCTTCAGGCCCTAATCTGGTTCCGGCACGGCACGCTGAGCCTTTGGTTAATTCCTCTTCCTGGTGGGAAATGAGGGTTAAATTTGCCCGTCCAGACAACTCCAGCTAGTCTCTCATTGGTTCTCGCTATTCCTGTTCATCTTCCGCAGAAATTGCAAACTGGCCAAACAGGAGGTTAAAGGCGCTGACTCTCCAAGTCGGGAGGGTGTTAGTAAAGCGTCTGGAATGTTGCACCCGAGTACCAGGGTACGAAAACTGAGACATATTTGAACACGTCTCCCGATCACATGGTTGATCATACTCTAGGTTCCACATGCATGTTTTAGCTGAAGGAAGAATACCTTAATCCTGGGTAGTTGAAACCCGTGGAATGGGTACCATGTAATATGACTTCAGAGGGTCTTCATTTGCTCACCGAACCTCTCCAATCCTATCACTGCTGCGTTTATGCCCCTGTACACATGCTTGATTCTCTTTCGGAGACATAGCAATCCATAGGTTTTAAGATACTTACTAGTCAGGTACATTCTTAGGCGTTTAATATGCGGTGTTGAGTCCATTTCGTTGAGCAAGGAGTAGCTCTTGTCTATTCCATATTTGGCTTAAGGAACTTTATCTGTGCTCATTTCAATCTCTGGTTTTATGCAGCACCCCAACTCACCTTTCCCCTTAAGCAAGCATAAGTTGGTTTTCTAAATTTGAGACCCTGTTCTGTTCTGTAATTCAGTTCCTGTGTAGCCAAGTTTACATTCCGTGTATTACTGATATCTTATGATGTTTCTTTTTCTGTGTGACTTATTTCAGTTAGAATCATCATACCTGAATCCACTCATTGTGCTGCTAAGGGCCTGATGACATAGATTTCATTGCTGAGTGATATTGCTTTGTAAGTAAATACCACAACTTCTTTATCCATTTTTCACTTTCTGCGATGTTGAACTTGTACTGTAAACGAGGTTCTTGTAAACAGAGGTGTCCCAAACTTTGGGGTGGCTGTGTCTTTTTGATTTTAATTTCCCTAAGCTATAGGACCATAAGTGGAAGTGCCCTAGGCTCTGTTGCTTTGATTTTTAGATGTTTCAGGAAACACCATACACTTCTCCCGAGTGTCTGTTGGCAATTTACGTCCCGCCCATCAGCATAACAAGGCTCCCAGTTCTGCATGGCCTGTCCTGCCTTTCTGGATTTTACACTTTTTTCAGATGGCCCTTTTGACCGGGGGGAAGTGAGACTTCATTGTAGTGCAGATTTCCTTTGCAAGCTTGCTTGGTTGGCCAAAAAGGGCGTATGCGTTTTTTCCTGAATATATTCAGGAAAAAACGCATACGCCCTTTTTGGCCAAGTGCATCATTGTGGACGTTCTGCCTCTTTTCCTATGCTTTCAATGCAATTCCAGTCTACCTCCTGAAATCGGTTTCCTGCAATTCTGCCCCGCTTTCAAGTCCTCTTGGCAGCCTTACTTCAGTATATTTTTGGACGATAGCTGTCATTTATAAGTCTGCAGGTTTGTGAATTACAGTGCCCCTGAGCTCCTTTCTTCAACTCGCTTTCTTTTGAGCTGGCCGCAACACCGCAGGATGGCTTCAGGCCCTAATCTGGTTCCGGCACGGCACGCTGAGCCTTTGGTTAATTCCTCTTCCTGGTGGGAAATGAGAGTTAAATTTGCCCGTCCAGACAACTCCAGCTAGTCTCTCATTGGTTCTCCCTATTTCTGTTCATCTTCCGCAGAAATTGCAAACTGGGCCAAACAGGAGCTTAAAGGTGCTGACTCTCCAAGTGCGGAGAGTGTTAGTAAAGCGTCTGGAATGTTGCACCCGAGTACCAGGGGAGGAAAACTGAGACATATTTGAACATGTCTCCCGTTCACACGGTTGATCATACTCTGGGTTCCACATGCATGTTTTAGCTGAAGGAAGAATACCTTAAACCTGGAGAGTTGAGACCCGTGGAATGGGTACCATGCAATATGATTTCAAAGGGTCTTCATTTGCTCACTGAACCTCTCCAATCCTATCACTGCTGCGTTTATGCCCCTGTACACATGCTTGATTCTCTTTTGGAGACATAGCAATCCATAGGTTTTAAGATACTTACTAGTCAGGTACATTCATAGGCGTTTAATATGGGGTGTTGAGTCCATTTCATTGAGCAAGGAGTAGCTCTTGCTATTCCATATTTGGCTTAAGGAACTTTATCTGTGCTCATTTCAATGTCTAGTTTTATGCAGCACCCCAACTCACCTTTCCCCTTAAGCAAGCATAAGTTGGTTTTCTAATTTTGAGACCCTGTTCTGTTTTGGAATTCAGTTCCTGTGTAGCCAAGTTTACATTCCGTGTATTAGTGATATCTTATGATGTTTCTTTTTCTGTGTGACTTATTTCAGTTAGAATCATCGTACCTGAATCCACTCATTATGCTGCTAAGGGCCTGATGACATAGATTTCATTGTTGAGTGATACTGCATTGTACGTAAGTACCACAAGTTCTTTACCCATTTTTCACTTTCTGTGATATTGAACTTGTACGGTAAACGAGGTTCTTGTAAACAGAGGCGTCCCAAACTTTGGGGTGGCTGTGTCTTTTTGATTTTAATTTCCCTAAGCTATAGGACCATAAGTGGAAGTGCCCTAGGCTCTGTTGCTTTGTTTTTTAGATGTTTCAGGAAACACCATACACTTCTCCCGAGTGTCTGTTGGCAATTTACATCCCGCCCATCAGCATAACAAGGCTCCCAGTTCTCCATGGCCTGTCCTGCCTTTCTGGATTTTACACTTTTTTCAGATGGCCCTTTTGACCGGGGGGAAGTGAGACTTCATTGTAGTGCAGATTTCCTTTGCAAGCTTGCTTGGTTGGCCAAAACGGGCGTATGCGTTTTTTCCTGAATATATTCAGGAAAAAACCCATACGCCCTTTATGGCCAAGTGCATCATTGTGGACGTTCTGCCTCTTTTCCTATGCTTTCAATGCAATTCCAGTCTACCTCCTGAAATCGGTTTCCTGCAATTCTGCCCCGCTTTCAAGTCCTCTTGGCAGCCTTACTTCAGTATATTTTTGGACGATAGCTGTCATTTATAAGTCTGCAGGTTTGTGAATTACAGTGCCCCTGAGCTCCTTTCTTCAACTCGCTTTCTTTTGAGCTGGCCGCAACACCGCAGGATGGCTTCAGGCCCTAATCTGGTTCCGGCACGGCACGCTGAGCCTTTGGTTAATTCCTCTTCCTGGTGGGAAATGAGAGTTAAATTTGCCCGTCCAGACACCTCCAGCTAGTCTCTCATTGGTTCTCGCTATTCCTGTTCATCTTCCGCAGAAATTGCAAACTGGGCCAAACAGGAGGTTAAAGGGACTGACTCTCCAAGTCGGGAGGGTGTTAGTAAAGCGTCTGGAATGTTGCACCCGAGTACCAGGGTACGAAAACTGAGACATATTTGAACACGTCTCCCGATCACATGGTTGATCATACTCTAGGTTCCACATGCATGTTTTAGCTGAAGGAACAATACCTTAAACCTGGGTAGTTGAAACCCGTGGAATGGGTACCATGCAATATGACTTCAAAGGGTCTTCATTTGCTCACCGAACCTCTCCAATCCTATCACTGCTGCGTTTATGCCCCTGTACACATGCTTGATTCTCTTTCGGAGACATAGCAATCCATAGGTTTTAAGATACTTACTAGTCAGGTACATTCTTAGGCGTTTAATATGGGGTGTTGAGTCCATTTCGTTGAGCAAGGAGTAGCTCTTGTCTATTCCATATTTGGCTTAAGGAACTTTATCTGTGCTCATTTCAATCTCTGGTTTTATGCAGCACCCCAACTCACCTTTACCCTTAAGCAAGCATAAGTTGGTTTTCTAAATTTGAGACCCTGTTCTGTTCTGTAATTCAGTTCCTGTGTAGCCAAGTTTACATTCCGTGTATTACTGATATCTTATGATGTTTCTTTTTCTGTGTGACTTATTTCAGTTAGAATCATCATACCTGAATCCACTCATTGTGCTGCTAAGGGCCTGATGACATAGATTTCATTGCTGAGTGATATTGCTTTGTAAGTAAATACCACAACTTCTTTATCCATTTTTCACTTTCTGCGATGTTGAACTTGTACGGTAAATGAGGTTCTTGTAAACAGAGGCGTCCCAAACTTTGGGGTGGCTGTGTCTTTTTGATTTTAATTTCCCTAAGCTATAGGACCATAAGTGGAAGTGCCCTAGGCTCTGTTGCTTTGTTTTTTAGATGTTTCAGGAAACACCATACACTTCTCCCGAGTGTCTGTTGGCAATTTACATCCCGCCCATCAGCATAACAAGGCTCCCAGTTCTCCATGGCCTGTCCTGCCTTTCTGGATTTTACACTTTTTTCAGATGGCCCTTTTGACCGGGGGGAAGTGAGACTTCATTGTAGTGCAGATTTCCTTTGCAAGCTTGCTAGGTTGGCCAAAAAGGGCGTAGGCGTTTTTTCCTGAATATGTTCAGGAAAAAACGCCTACGCCCTTTTTGTCCAAGTGCATCATTGTGGACGTTCTGCCTCTTTTCCTATGCTTTCAATGCAATTCCAGTCTACCTCCTGAAATCGGTTTCCTGCAATTCTGCCCCACTTTCAAGTCCTCTTGGCAGCCTTACTTCAGTATATTTTTGGATGATAGCTGTCATTTATAACTCTGCAGGTTTGTGAATTACAGTGCCCCTGAGCTCCTTTCTTCAACTCGCTTTCTTTTGAGCTGGCCGCGACACCGCAGGATGGCTTCAGGCCCTAATCTGGTTCCGGCACGGCACGCTGAGCCTTTGGTTAATTCCTCTTCCTGGTGGGAAATGAGAGTTAAATTTGCCCGTCCAGACACCTCCAGCTAGTCTCTCATTGGTTCTCGCTATTCCTGTTCATCTTCCGCAGAATTTGCAAACTGGGCCAAACAGGAGGTTAAAGGGACTGACTCTCCAAGTCGGGAGGGTGTTAGTAAAGCGTCTGGAATGTTGCACCCGAGTTCCAGGGTATGAAAACTGAGACATATTTGAACACGTCTCCCGATCACATGGTTGATCATACTCTAGGTTCCACATGCATGTTTTAGCTGAAGGAAGAATACCTTAAACCTGGGTAGTTGAAACCCGTGGAATGGGTACCATGCAATATGACTTCAAAGGGTCTTCATTTGCTCACCGAACCTCTCCAATCCTATCACTGCTGCGTTTATGCCCCTGTACACATGCTTGATTCTCTTTCGGAGACATAGCAATCCATAGGTTTTAAGATACTTACTAGTCAGGTACATTCTTAGGCGTTTAATATGGGGTGTTGAGTCCATTTCGTTGAGCAAGGAGTAGCTCTTGTCTATTCCATATTTGGCTTAAGGAACTTTATCTGTGCTCATTTCAATCTCTGGTTTTATGCAGCACCCCAACTCACCTTTACCCTTAAGCAAGCATAAGTTGGTTTTCTAAATTTGAGACCCTGTTCTGTTCTGTAATTCAGTTCCTGTGTAGCCAAGTTTACATTCCGTGTATTACTGATATCTTATGATGTTTCTTTTTCTGTGTGACTTATTTCAGTTAGAATCATCATACCTGAATCCACTCATTGTGCTGCTAAGGGCCTGATGACATAGATTTCATTGCTGAGTGATATTGCTTTGTAAGTAAATACCACAACTTCTTTATCCATTTTTCACTTTCTGCGATGTTGAACTTGTACTGTAAACGAGGTTCTTGTAAACAGAGGCGTCCCAATGTTTGGGGTGGCTGTGTCTTTTTGATTTTAATTTCCCTAAGCTATAGGACCATAAGTGGAAGTGCCCTAGGCTCTGTTGCTTTGTTTTTTAGATGTTTCAGGAAACACCATACACTTCT